>NC_139224.1:98847111-99162675 GCF_055691185.1 Crinia signifera
GCAGCCAATGGGGCAGGTTCCTCATCCCACTTCCAAGCACCCAGGCTATGGGCTCATAGACACAGCTCAGAACTTTCATTCTGTGCACTGTAGATCATATATACTGTAGCTACTGTCATCAATATCAGTAAAAATCAGCCCACCCCTCTCCTATAGCTCCCTTCTATTACATAGGACAGCGGTGTATATACTGCAAGCAGATTTATTCATTTAGCTTGTAATATATTCATGTAGCTTGCACATTTATGACATCACTACTACACTATCACAATTAATTATTTCGGATAACTCAGGTAGGTCATAACCAGGACATGTTCTCAATTGTAAATAAACCAAGCAATTAAAGTGGTGTTTGTCATTTCTAATTATGAGATCACGTTAAAACATGCCCACTAAAAGCTATGGTTTCTTTCTGTATATAAGAGACATAAAAGAGTATATTGACATGAACGATCAGTAGACGACCTGCAACACCGTTCTACAGTATATAACGCTTCCTTATGTACCCTAAATAGCGATCAACCAATAGCATCCCTCCTCTCAGCCATACTTATATTTTCAATTTTGTTTACCTTTTTTTTTTAAATACACAAATTGAAACATGTTAAACATCACAATTGCTTATGTTACATTTAAAGAAGATCATTTTGTTTAAAAAATGTGGATTTTCACAATTTTTACTTATGTCCAGTATATTGATTTCATATTCATGTATTTGACGATAAATAAGCAGTAGTTCAATACATAAATGATACCTATGCGGGGAGTGTTATAGCCTACATAATATAATATTATTATCATGTACATGCTGAAGAGTGGAAGTCAGAAGTTTTGCAAAGTTTTTATCCCCTCTGTGCAAATAAGCTCTCTTTACACAATGTAACATCACAGTTTAATTAAAAATTAACCTTATCGCCATGTAACTGCTGGAGTCAAGAGGTTGTGCAAACAGGTATTTTATTTTCAGGAGCATTCCAATAGAAAAAAAGAAAAAAAAAGAAAAGCTACTTACTCTTTTTTAAGCACAAAATATGATATTCTCCTTCAAATATCCCGCAACCCAGAAAGTATCAGCGCAAAATGTATTTACTGAAGGCGGTGTTGTAAGACAGCAATGCAAACAGTAGGCGAACATTTTACTGGCAGTAGTAGGTTATTTATAAGTCCATATCAATCATCGATTTTGTATACCACTGAATAAACTTGTTGGTCTATTTAAATTCTGCAGCCAAATATATGAATGAAATCCCGAATGCTATATATATGTATATATATATATATATATATATATATATATATATATATATATATGTTAGATTTTATGATGGGGCAGCTCAAGTGGTATTGTGACTTGTCTGTTTGTTTAAAGGCACTTAATTAGCCTCTAATCAGCAGAGTATTCCACAATACCCTAATTAAGAAGAACACATTAACTCGTCCTATTGTGTTGTTCAAACGTTCCAAGTTTTATAAAAGTGTTTTTGTAGCACTAATCTAACGAGATTTCGTTTCCAAATCCCCTGAAATTGACTTTGCTCTAGAGTCGGCCAGTTTAGTTTTTACGATAGTTTTTTTATTTTTATTTTCTGATGACCAATGTCTTGTGGTGAAACTCTATAAGATTTTATCTAGAATTGTCCCATTTTTATTGCCCATAAAAATACATTTCGTTAGAACAGAATAATAAAAAAAGTGTTTTACAAATATCAGATGCATTCACGACAGTATAAAACAATGACATGCATTATATAATCTTCCATTTGTTCTTAAAGCTAGAACCCACAATTAATAATTCTATGCAACAGAGATTTATCTTCTGAATGTTTGCAGGTGAGCTGCCTGTCATTGTGTATATTTAGGTCGTTCATATGGTAAATAAATCATTGCAGGTTTATTTAAAAATCCCAGGAGAAACTTCTGCTGATTTCACGCGACATTGCAAAGTGCTTCAGTCTTCGGGTTTACAGGCATTAAACTGGCGGCCAAACCCACTTTACTATACTTAAAGAATTCCAAATGACATTTTGTCCACTGCAAACGTTGACACATATCATAAAGATTTTTGTTTTACTGCACTATGGACAGATTTATAGTATGTACACTCTGAAAAAGTATTATAATAAGAATGGAAAAATATAGAGTACACATACGCACAAATGTACATCTACACGCACATAAGTATATATATATGTATGTATATATATATATATATATATATATATATATACATACATACACACACATAACAAAATACATAATTGTCCCAAAGCACATACACATTTTTAAATTCAATATAATTATTAGTAAATAATGCAGTAATCTCCCTTATATACACACGATCCAATGCATATCATTTGTATGCTATTCACTGAAATGCTGTATCAAATCAAACAGATCGATCCCTTTTCTATGTTGAAAGTTTTAGCTCGTGTTGCTATTGTGTGTTAATAAATATTTGTTAAGGTTGAGCCCACAATTTGTTAATTACAATACATACGATGTAATGATAAACTCCATGAATTGTAACAGCTCTACGTTTTGGCGACTGCATTGTGGATATGAAGAACGACTAAAGTAAAGGTGAAAGGCTTGTGCTTGTTAAAATAATACCATTGACAATAGCGGGCACACTATACAGTACATTACTGTAGCTTGTGTAACACACACACACACACACACACACACACACAACTGTTATGCACAGGATATAAGACACATACCAGTTCTTACAGTCACATGGAGCAGAGGATATATATATATATATATATATATATATATATATATATATATATATATATATATATATATATATATATATATATTCAATTGTAGCTTTAAGAAAATAAAAAATAGATTGTAAATAGTTGTGTGTGTGATTTAATAGTCTGGGATGGACTGTGTATAATTACAATATACATAGGGGTCCTATAATTTACAAGTAGTGTACTATATAAGTGATGAGTGTGACAGAGGTAAGGGTTCTAGATGATATGAGCAGACTTGTAGTAACTGAAGGTATTTACCATTAACACTGTGCATTTGTTGCTGCAGGCTGCAACAGTCGTTTAGTATAATCTACTTTACTATTGGACACAGTAATGATCTAAGATGACATTTTTATGAACAATGTAACAGATTTATGTGGAACATCTGAAAGGGAATATTTAACTGTAAATAGTTGTTTTAAAGCAGATTAAACTATTTTATTTACATATCTTGTTTTTCTAGAAAACCACAAATAAGTATTTCTAAACAAGTAAAGCAGTGTTCTGATGTTCCTTTCACATCTAATGATACCATTACACATATGGACATATTATGGACAGAGAATAAAAATGTATACTAGCAACAGGCAGTAGGAAAGCAAGTAGGAAAGCATTTTTTGTGTCCCCTATCTGACATTTCCATTATGAGCTGGAATATACAATATTTATAAGATAATCATCAACAAAGATCCTGGGTGGACTAAAGGGGCATACACACAGGGCGATTTCAGCTCCATTTCTAAAGGAGCCCATACATGGTGCTATGCGATGCGCGCTCCCACGCACATCCCATCGCACAGATCAAAATGTACACATACATGCACATACTGTTTGAACTAGGTCCCGATCGCATTACATTACAAGCAAATTGCAAGCAAATAGCATGCAAATCGCATGCAAATCACATGCAATGCGATCTAGACCAAAACACATGCAATAATCGCACTGTGTATTGGCACCTTAAGCGATCTAACCATATCACTTAGAAATGGAGCACAGATTGCTCCGTGTGTGTGCCCCCCCCCCTACCAGCGATGGCGATGCACTGTCCCACACGTCACCACCACCCACAGGGAAGGATAGTGCATGCACTCTCTTTCCTGTTATAATCGCAGATTAGGATTAGCATAGGCAAAATGCTGTTCCACATGGATCGCCCAGAACACATCACGGGTGTGCAGTGATGTGTGCCAAGCAATCCGTGATTAATCATATCGCTTAACACTGGTTTCCCCGTTGCCCCGTGTGTACGGGGCTTTACTGTATCAATCGTTCTAAAGAGGAGAAGTGGAAAAAAGGAAAAAGTTGTTCACAGCAACCAGGTTCTAATTGGGCGACCTCTCCTCTGGCTGTCCAGGAGACCCTGGCATTGCGCCAGAGTCTACTGCCAATACACAGGTCTCCAGGAAAATGGTGTCCACTCCACTGCACCAGGGTCTACTGCTAATACACAGGTCTCCAGGAAAATGGTGTCCACGCCATATTCTCGAGGACACTTCTCTTCGCATGTGCAAACTACCGGAACATGGCTGTGGTGGCCATTTCCCCATTGATTCTTGCTGCTATGCTGCCAGGTGGGACTGATGAAGAGGTGAGTATGATTAAATGGGTGCAGTGTCTAGTGTGTGGACCCCCTGGACCCAGAGGCCTGTGTGCACTGCACACCTTGCACCCATTATACATACTGCAGTGTTTCATATCATTGTGAGGTTCACAACATTAAACCATGGTGAAGACATTAAGACCTTCCTTATATTCTTAGTCTGCTGGTTTTCCTTCCCGTACATTACAACCATTGCTTTTGGGGCAGCAAGATTTACCATGATGAGGAGTTTGGGGATGTTGGGTTTGAATCAATAACTATCCATGGTAATTTTCAATAGATAGTGTTACACAATTGGATTAGAGGTGACTTTATGAGGACATATACAGTATATCTTGTTGACTTTACATGGTGGGACTTCACAAAATAGTTGTCCCTGCCGCTGTGTGATTAATCATTGATGTAAGATAGAGGGACCAAATAAAATGACCCACATAGGTATTTTAATCAGGGGGGACCATTTATGGGCCTCCAGGCATCATAACAGAAGCATAGGCTACTAGGTCAATTACACCTCCCGTGACTTGTTTTAATATTATACATACATTTACAGTACATGTTCTGGAATTGATAAAAAAGAAACATGATGTAGTTTTGCAGAAACATATCCTGATATTAAGTGCCTGAGCTAATGGGCAGGTTTGGTTCATGTGTAATGTGTTTATTTGTCATAGTTTTCTTGCCACAAGAGCGTACAGTGCTTTTTTCCCCATACATGTGAATAAGGACTAATTGGTGGTGGCAGATATATTGTTGTACTGGGCCAAAGTAGTGTGAGTGCTAAGAGAATTACAACAATAGTGACATGTTAGTAGAGATTTCGTTTCCCACATGTATATATTAATGCTCCACTCATTTCAGAGAAATACCATACAGTTAAGATGCAAAATCAAAATGGATAGTTAGTTGAAGGGTTTGGGGTGTCTCCAAAATGTCTCTACTCCTCAAACAGGACTATGCTGATTGTATTGTTGACTGTGATTCCACTTCCATATGTCACTTATTAATTATTGTGAAGGATCTATTATTAGATTTGAGTATACATTCTGAAAGGTAATGTAGTGGTTGGTTTTAAAATGGGCAATGGCTACCTGGGAAAAATTAATTGACAAAGAATTACTGGACTGCTTGGGTGAAATTTAATAGGATGAGAGATTCAGAAAGTGAGAGATTTGGTAAGGAATCTCCAGTTTTTTTAAAGGGGCAATCATTTACACTTCAAAACCAGTTTGACTTTGAAGTGTAAATAATTGCTGCTTTAAAATAACTGGATATATCGGTACTTGTGTATTATCACGGCGCCCACGATGTGGATCGTACTGCATCACATCGCATTCAATATAGTGACATGCGATGCATGCGATGCGATCAGATGTATAATATTAAAATATTATAGTGACATGCGATGCATGCGATGCAAACATCATGCACATTGGGAAATCTGAGGTTTTTACAGTTTATATTTTGGTGTTGGCATTCTGAATATCAGCATTCTTAATGTCAACATTTTGAACATATACCCTTTTAAACAAGTATGACAAGTTATAACAAACAAAGCTGGAAGGGGCAGAGGGGATACATGTGAAGGCTTGGAGGGCCTCATGCTACACTGCGGCCACCTGTTGCCCATCACTGCTCAAGATAGTCAGAATGAAACCAAATGCAACTGGCAAAATGAAAAGCAAGAAAGACCAATGACCTCACCAATGCTTGTGTTCGGTCATATGTGAACACAGTATAATAAGTGCTGACATAGTACTACTGTAATACAGACAATAAGAACAGCACTGTTGACAATAACAATAACACTTCCCACTCAATTGTAGAGTGTTTTCTCAGCCGCTCCTAAACATTTTGGGGGCCTGGCATAATTGCTGGAGGTGGTCACACCTCCCGTGATTAGGCCACACCCTCTAAATTTAATGGGGGCCCGGCATACCTCTTGGCGGCCCTGGCCGTGGGGAGATGGAGGGTGCTGCTGATGTCAGTGGCCCTCCCTCCCAATGGCCGGGCACCACCTGCCTTTCCGGGCCACCCAGAAACGGCTGCCAGCTGTCAATCACCTTGTGTACGGCCAGCGATGGCTTCAATCGCAGGGGGTCCCCGTGCATGCACACTGCGTACCACCAGGCTGCAAATTTGCAGCCCAGCGATCGGGCATGAATAAAGCGCATAGGAACTTCAGCAAAAATCTAGCACTTTGACAGCACATGAGAGTACAATCAACCCATAAAGCAAAATTATTTAAATATACATGGAACAAAATACATTATTAGTCACAAACTGTATAGTGCAGTATAATACTTCTCAGGCTATCACCAGTATCAGAAACATAATATCTAACAGTGTGCACCGGCGACTAAGCAGCTACATGAAATCTAAGGTAAGTATACTATTTTCATTGTTTGTATCTATTTTTCAAAACTCATCAAGGTTATGTTACAATTTGTCTTATTCTGAATATCAAGCTGTTCTTAGTTTCTGTTAGTCATTCCCTATTCCACAGAGGTGGACAGATAATTCCATTCCATTCACCAAGTGCCTGGGACTGTGCTCAATATGGCCACACAGCCATATTGATATACCAGGGTGTTCAAGTGCTGTTCTTATTGTCTGTATTACAGTAGTACTATGTCAGCACTTATTATACTGTGTTCACATATGACCGAACACAAGCATTGGTGAGGTCATTGGTCTTTGTTGCTTTTCATTTTGCCAGTTGCATTTGGTTTCATTCTGACTATCTTGAGCAGTGATGGGCAACAGGTGGCCGCAGTGTAGCATGAGGCCCTCCAAGCCTTCACATGTATCCCCTCTGCCCCTTCCAGCTTTGTTTGTTATAACTTGTCATACTTGTTTAAAAGGGTATATGTTCAAAATGTTGACATTAAGAATGCTGATATTCAGAATGCCAACACCAAAATATAAACTGTAAAAACCTCAGATTTCCCAATGTGCATGATGTTTGTGTCAGTCAAGGTAAAACCAATCTGGTTAAACTAGCCAATGGGAGACAGGGGGGTGGGCTTATTGACAACAGATGGGCTGCTGTCTCCAGGTAAGGCATCTAGCACAGCGCCATCTCAACGCATGGGCTTACTGGACAGCTGCTCTAGGCCTCCACAATTCTAGGGGCCTCCGAGTAGAGGTGTGCTGGTGCCTCCAAAGTTCTTGTGAGGCTAGTCAGGATTGCTCCCAGGCTGCTTTGGTTGTGAGTTACACAAAATCAGAGCTGCTGTAAAACATTCTCTGCAAGCCTGCAGCCAAACAATTAATGGCTTTAAGCATGCTAATTGCTGGGTGGCAGATAGTAGGAGGAGAGGCACCGCAGGAAACTGTGATTTTTTTTTTTTACTTAAGTAGGGGCCCCAGTGCATTGCTTTGCCTAGGGCCCACACTGCTCTTAAGACTGCCCTGTGCCAGCACATATCTTTAATACACCTGACCTTCACATGTATGATGATAGGTGCTGGCCAGCTCCCCCTGCAGTCTGGTAGATGCTGCATCCCAGGGGCAGCAGCTGATGCTGGTTATTCGTATCAGAGCTTTGGTTGAGTCACACACACAGAAGCTACATGAAATGCCAGTGTCAGTATGCAGGTACCCCCCTGGCAAAGTCCCTGGCAGAAAGTCTCTGACGTGCCAATGGTACTAATTGGTGCCATTTGAGGATCTGTGCTCACTATATGGTATGCATTTTACTGCAACAGAACAGGCCAGTCTGCACTAGTCCTGATTAGGAAAACATTATCACAAGCAATGCTTATCTGAAACGTATCAGAATACTCTAGGTTGAGTTTGTGAGATAAATATCAGTGCTTAACATTTCAAGTATAATAGAATGACTCTGACTAAAAACAATCCCAAGTGTTAGCACAAGTGATAATCTAACTTCTAAGTACACAAACACACAATTGCACATTGATACATCCAGACTGTGTACAATAAACCAAATGAGCTGTGTAGGTGCCTGGTAACAGTGAAAACTTATTTTCACTTTTTAGTAAAGCCCTCCCATGTAGAGCACCTATGGCTACCTCAACTAATCTGCCAAATCATCATGTTTTACAGGAGAAGACCAATGATACAGGCACTGGAAATGCCAATTAGAGGCAGCATTCACTAAACAGTCCCCAGTCATCTTACAGACTTATGGGGATGAGAATAGAGGGGTATTTGTATCATGCCTTTCTAGCACATTCATTGTAATGACAGCAGCTGATGGGTTGCTTTAGGCAACTTCTACTTTGGCGATCTATTTACTAGGCTGGGAGTGCAATAAAGTAGCAACCAACCAGCTCTTGTCATTTTTCAAACAGCCTGTAACATGGCAGTTAGGAGCTGATTGTTTAGTATGTTATCTCTCACATGTGCTGGGATTACAGCTGATATGGGGCCCAGAGCAGAGAGGGGCCCACCTTTCTATGTTAAAGTTACATGTGTTATATATATATATATATATATATATATATATATATTCTTTTTTTTTCAGCATATACATTTCATCAGTAGGTAGTACATAGGTGTCCTGACAAACTATTGCCTACAATATATCTAATTATGTCCCTGGACTTGCTTATTGCTATGTGGTATATGTTTATCGGCAACAGGCCCATCTTAAAGTATGCAAGAAGAAGATGGTAGACTGCGCTCATTGATGACAGAGTGAGGAATTAAAAAATAATATTTTAATTAAACAAATAGCATGCTATAATAAACATATAAAATGCGAGGTATACAATAATAAGTTACACAATGTAAAAGAAGGGGAAGGGGGAATGGCAAGGATGTATGAAAATAGCTGCGTCCACTTGTTAAAGTGATATCACCTGGTTTGAGTCCACAGTCCAATGGATAACCGTTTAAATTTGGGAGCAGATGGATTGTTGAAAAACTGGCCACGGCGGTACTCAAATGTGGTTTTTCTTCCAATTGTAGTAGAGGGTAGCGATCCTCCCAACTTGGATAAGAAATAGTGGTTGAGTGTCCGCTGTAAGACCCTGGGTGGGTGTTAGATAGGCGGCTTGCCTTCAAGAGGTGAGTGCCTCACTCCAGGTCGGTAGGGCCGATGATGGTGAATAAGTAGAAATCTCCAAACGGTTCTTAGTGGTGGTAGGTGGCAGTGGAGGGCAGCGTTTTGTAGTGGGCAGTTGGGAGCCTGGACCAATGCGTTTCACTGCACAGAGCATTTTCTATAGGGATTGACACCCCCTTTTTGTGACAGCTGCTAGCGAAAGCCACTCATACAGGCGCCCCTACAGTTACCTCGGTAACTGACCCCCAACTTTTTTCTCTCCATCTTAAAGTATGGGCTCAATGGACAGCTGCCTACGGGCCCCATATTCTAGGGTATTTTAAGTTGGGGCAGATTGGGTTGTGAGCATCTGCCTCCTGAGCTTCTTGGGAGGAAGAAGAGATCACTGCCTGGTCACTCTGATTGTGAATCACACACAAGCAGTGCGACCAGTCAGCATTCTCTTCCTGCTTTACAGCCTGCATTTAGACATTGAACAGCTGTCAGCATGCTGATTGGTGGATGGCTGAAGCTATCCACCAATCAGAGTGCTGACAGCCATTCACTGTATGGAAGCAAGTGAAGAGATGGCACAGGACCACAGAAGGGGCATGTTATGAATTTTTTTTGTTTACATATTTTCCCGTGAATGGTTGTGGAGTGGCCAAAAAATGCATTGCTTTGCCCGGGGCCTACAATGCTCCTAAGTTGGCCCTGATCATTGGCCATTTTTGGCGATATACAGACATGACATTAAATGGGTCAAATGCAACTTCAACCTACTCGATTGTCTAAATTATTTTCCGGGATGAATACCCCCTATGTATGCGTGTGTCACATAATGTGTACTGGCTTCTCTACAATGTGACATAATATGAACTAAAGCACTATAGGGTTTGTAAAATAAACTAGGAAACTACTATGGGGCATGCTATTAACTAAGGCACTACTAAGTTTTAGAAAATGAACTAGGGCACTATTATGGAGCATAAAATGAACTGCAGCAGAGGGATGTCTCTCTAGAAGCAATAAGCCAGGGGCCCCTTCAATGTTTTGGCTACACACCTGCCTGCACCATTCTCTTAGGCTTGATGCATATCTCCTTGAATGGTTTTGGCAGGTTCACACTACCAGCATTGAAAATACCTCTCTGCTGCCTACTGCTAAATAGGGATGGCCATTGACCATCGATGATTTGAAATCATCAATGGTCTATGGTGATGTTGAATACTTTTGCCATCGATGTAGGAGAACCAGATTGTTTCCCTAAATTGATGGTTTCCTATATTTTTCAAGGTGCTGGGACATGGAGCATAGCCCCCCCCCCCTCGACACTCGGAAGCCACACCCCCAAGTTCTGATAGGCCCATGGGCCATTCAGTCAAAAATAATGGATGACCTTCAATAGCTTATACCAGTGTTTTTCAACCACTGTGCCGTGGCACACTAGTGTGCTTTGAGCTGTTCTCAAGTGTGCCCCAGATCTAGAGATGTCCAAACCAGTTTACAGCCACCACCAGGTCAAATGTTATTTACTGGTCTCTTCTTTTAATGAAGAGGGACACTTTATTTTATTTTGTTACCTGTGGGGACCAGTGTGATTGTTTTTTATATGGGGGCCAAGAGGTTTGTTTTTGTTCCTGTGCGGGCCAATGTGTTTTACCCTGTGGGGATCTCATGGTGTGCCTTGGCAATTTTCAAATCTTATTTAATGTGCCGCAAGGTAAAAAGGTTGAAAATCACTGGCTTAAATTATCTATGGGTATCCACCAAATAGTTTAATACTATTGATGGCTGGTTGCAGAATCACCATCAATGCACCAATGGCCATCCCTACTGCTGAAGGCAGTGCTTCTGGCAAAGCTTCGTTTTTAGGCAACTCTGCTGAGGTAGGGGAGACACTAGAAATCTGCAACATGGAGTACTAAATAAAAAGGGATCCGCTAAAATGAAACAACCACTTTAATAAGTGATTCTATCATATGCTCACACACAGCATTATTCCTTACATTGTACATTTTAGGTGTGACATTAATTGTCAGTGCACAGCTGTCAGTCAAGAAAAAAAAACATTTAAGGAAATCTGCATAATCAATTCTATAATGAACCATTGCGAAGTGTTACCTAAACTTGCATTATAAATGTACTTAATTCATTTTAAACAGTAAATGTAGGCTCTTTCAGACTGGCCCTGTTGCTCATCAGTGGCCAAACTGGGTGATTTCTGCACTTAAGTGCTATCTTCAGAGCCGGCCCTAGCCTAAATTATGCCCTAGGCAAGATTTTGACTGTTGCCCCCTAGCACCGCCACTAGTTCCGTCTCTGACCCTGCTCCCCTTTCCCAGCACCATCAACCCTCATCATTGCAGTCATCATTTTGGTGCTCCTACCCGCAATATTTTAAATAGAAACAGCGCACCCATTCGGTGCGGAGCCCAAACAGGGGTGTGTTCTTGCTGGGAAGGGGCATAGCCACACAATAGTACCCCCAATTCAAATTATGCCACACAGTAGTGCAACTTTATTCACATTATATCATGCGATGGTGTCCCTTATTCACTTTACATCACACAGTAGTACCACTTTACCTTATGTACATTACTCCTCATATTATTCACATTATACCCTTCGAAAAAAATCCTGAGAAAATATTGTATTTTAAGCACCTCCATGGCCACACTGAAACCCAGCACACAATGTGTGCTGGATAGAGGAGAAGAGCTGCAGCTGCTGCTGTCACTTAAGGGGACGGGGCCCGGGGCCCCCACTGGGCCCTTTCATCAGACTTTGGCCTGGGTAATTTGTACCCCCTACCCCATTCTCTAGGCACCCCTGATAATACCACACAGTAATGCCCCTTACACATGACACACATTATTAATGTCCTTATAACCATAATGCCCCTTACACATTATGCCCACCTTTATTAATGCCCTTCATACACATAATGACACAAATAATGGCCCTTACACATATGTCACACATTATTAATGCCCTTATACACATCACACACACATTATGCCCTTACACATGTCCCACATTATTAATGCATTTATACATGACACACATAATGCCCCTTACACATATGCTGAACACTATTGCACAACCCACCCACCCACCCGCAGACAGGACTCACACAGCCGCTAACAGCCTCACTCACACACACAAAATAGGCATGCTGCATATCATTTTAATCAGCAGAAGCTGCTGAAGGCCCTAGGCATTCCAAATGCCCTAGGCAATTGCCTAGTTGGCCTATGCCTAAGGCCGGCTCTGGCTATCTTAGATCTATTTCTGCACATTAGGTATTTGCAAACATGTCAATGAGCTTGTTAATGTGATCGGTGTGGGTCTGTGGTCATCACTTGTATGCTAGCGTGACTGTAAAGGGAAATAATAGGGAGCAGTTTGCTCAGCAAAGGATTAAGTCAGTATCCGACTACATAGTGTTCCATTCAGTTTGGAAAATATGTTACTGTACATAAAAAAGCTATAAAAATGCTGTCTAAATACAAAACATTAATTAATACTAAGGCAAGGCAACATAAATAACTTGATTGCTACTGTAAATATTATGGGTAAACTAGTGCATCTGTTTTTTCCCCATATAACAGTAATGCCATAAGCCAGTGGCAATGATTTCTAGTACTCAAGTACCAACAACAGAATTATGCTTCTAGGATTTCTGTCTGTGAAAACAGGTGTGATACTTACGTATCAAGAATAATGGATTAACTCCCCTGTGCATTCTTAAAATCATGAAAACATGGTCTGCTGGGAGTTGAGAATTTTGCAATAAATGCTTGAAAGGATTGACATAACCACATCCCCAACTTCAGAATCCTCATAATCAACATGCTCATTAGTGCCAGCTACACCAATATACTTCTCATCCTGGTGTTCTGACATTGAGATTGAGGATGTCACTGTAGAAGTATTACAGTGACATATTCAATCTCAATGCCAGCATGTTGACTGGTGCTGCTCCTACCAACAGATGCAGAGGGAGAGCAAATGGTGGAAGGAGCCTGCTCTTCCCGTACTGTATTGGTAAGGTCAGGCCTATACATCGCAACCACAGACACAGTGGGACTCTCCTTGGGATTTGTGATCACTTACAGGAATGCACAGTCGGTTCATGTACCTTAACAAGTTTGATTTCTTTTAACTTCTCTACAGGAAGGAGGTCTTAAATTTTCATGAAATGCAGAACCACCAGTCATGAACACAGGCCTCATGCAGCCCACACACGCGCCGATGCCGGCGGTGCGATGCTGTACGATGGGGTGTGCGCTCCCGCGGCACCTCATCGTACAGTACAAAAAGTATGTGCTGCACATACTTTTTGTACTAGCTTTTTCTAGCACAGCATCGCATGCACATCGTATGCACAAGGCATACGATGCAATGCTGTGTGTGCTAGTTAAGCCCACAACGCACGCTGGAATCGGTGCGTGTGTGGGCTGCATCAGCCTTTCCTTGCCACTAAGAGGAAACATGCTAAAGATGTACAAATATATCAGAGGCAATATAATGATGAACTATCAGACACCCCCTTTGCTTTGAGGTTGGGGACTAGGAGACGTGGGCATGCACACAGACTGGAGAAGAGAAGATTCCGTACCCTTAAAGGAAAGGCTTTTTTTGTGGTCAGGGCAGTAAAGGTATGGAATCACTTCCAGAAGAGGTGGTATGGGCAGTCACAATGAATACATTTAAAATAAGGCTGGACAAACATCTATTGAAAAACAAAAACATTCAGGGACATAACCTATAATCACAATCTAGCCCAAAGTTGAAACAAAATAAATAAGTTCAAATGGGGTTACTACATCTAAATCATACAGTATATTGTAACAGGTCTTTTAAAAAGGTTGAACTTGATGGACATACATCTATTTTAAACCTTAACAACTATTTTACTACTATGTTACTTCGGGTCATGAATGGCATATTGTCAATTTTAGGTATCTCATCAGCTAACTTTAATTATTGTCAATTTTTGTTTCTTGGATTTTATACACCCTCTATGCCATTGGGCATCAGCCTTAGCAGACTACATTGATGGACTTGCATCATCAATGTCATAACTGGTGGCAGCAGCTTCAGATCTACTAGTCTAAGTGTTCCTGATATTTCAATTGTTTGTCCTCCATTTCTATGAACACAAAGCACCCCATGACTGTTACAGCAGACTTAGCAGCACCTCTGTACTAATAGGGCAAACAGGGCATCTCTGGACATACAATACAGTAGACATGGTAGACATAGCAGATAGGGCACCCCTGGACTGATCCAGCAGACAGAGCATCCACCCCATGCCACCCCCAGAACCACAATAATGAAGACAGACATGTACATCCAGCCTCAACTCTACATTCCATACTTGTTTAATTTCACGGGGGCAGCATGACCGCCGGCTACTTCCGGGTTCGGCGCTCGGCAAACTTTCTAAAATAAAGTCCATGCCAACGTGAATAGTTCATACCCCCACTATCCACGTTGGCAAACGTGAATATTTCATACCCCCACTATCCACATTGGCATGGAGTTGATTTTAGATAGCGTGGCGAGCCTGTAGCGTGGGCGAGCGAAGCGAGCTCCGCAAGGGGACACAGACGCTGCTGTGACTGAGATGCTGCCACCGTGAAACTAAACAAGTACCCTACATTCTCTGGAAGTTCAAATGGGTCCGGTTCTCTGACAAATTATTAGCCTGTGAAGACAAGGATGTACACATTGATGGGGGTGAGGAATCGGGGGATGATGATGACATCTTACCTCTGTAGAGCCAGTTTGTGCAAGGATAGATTAATTGCTTCTTTTTTTTGTGGGGGCCCAATCAAACCATATAATTTCAGCCACAATTGTGGCAGACCTGTCACTGAAATGATTGGTTTGTTTAACTGTGCATGTTCTGTTTATACAAAATAAGGGTGGGTGGGAGAATCCAAGGACAATTCCATCTTGCACCGCTTTTTTTGTGGGGTCCAAATGAACAAATAATTTTAGCCACAGTTATGTCAGACCCTGTCGCTGAAATGATTGGTTTGTTAAACTGTGCATGTGCTGTTTATATAACATAAAGGTGGGTGGGAGCAGGGCTTAAAGTGGTCCTGGAGAGGTGGTGGAACTCATTTTTCTTGCCACTGCAAACCCCCTCCCTCCACCATCCCCCTTAAGGTGGAGCCCAGGCCAGTGCCAGAGTTTACTCACTGGTCTGTTGGCAGTGAGTGAAACCACATCTACTAGCTTTGGAAGTATTTGCTTTGAGCAAGCTTACACTGCCAACTGTTGACAGAAAACTACTACTAGCTTTTGAATTATTTTCTTCGAGCAGGCTTACTAGTACTTTAAGGGTGGTCTCACAATAATAACCCCAATTCAACTAATGCCACACAGTAGCACATCATAGGGGAAATTTACTAATATGAGAATAAGACTTCACGTGATGTTGCTATGGGCAACCTATCAGATCCTGTCTACTATCTTCTAGAGGGTGCTAAATAAATAAGAAGTAGATTCTGATTGGTTTGCCCATAGCAACATCACTTGTGAAGTCTTATTCCCATTTTAGTAAATTTCCCCCCATATTTACATTACACCACATTTAGTGACCCTTGTTCACAATTTGACACACATTAATGCCCTTTAGTTAAGATATGCTACACAGTAGTACTCCTTATACATGTTTGCCACACAGTAGTGTCACTTACACATAATGCCTACAGTAGTATTGCCTATGCAGATAATCCCAACAGCAGTAGTACCAGTTGCACATATCTGTCTCTGTCTCTTCAGCAACTACCTACTCTCTTTTTCACTTCAGCAGTGGGGATTGCATGACATCACATATGAAGGGGTGAGAAAAGGGAGCCACTGGGACAAGATTTTCTGTTGGGATTATTGTGCATGGCTGTGGTTGAGGTGCAGTTCCCCCTGTTCCCCTCACTTTAACCCCTAGGTGTGAGGGCGCAAGGACAATTCCATGTTGCACCTTTTTCCTTTGCATGATGTGCTCTTTGAAACATTTTTTGGCATATATTACAAAACTGATACTCTGTCTGCCACTGCAGTAAGACTCCCAGATGTGTCACGTGTTTGTGTTGCCCACTTTTGTCACTTAGCTTAGTCATCCAGCTACAGCAGTGCAACATTTTGGCTCAAAAACAATATTGTGAGCTGTGAGGTGTTCAGAATAGATTGAAACTGAGTGGAAATTAATGATATTGAGGTCAATAATACTGTAGAACACTGTTTTTATGATTTTAAAAAAAAAACTACAGATCCAAAACCAAAATCCACATATGTGGTTTTGGCAAAACCAATCGAGATCCAAAACACAGAGGAGATCCAGATCCAAAATCAAAGAAAAAACCCTGAAAATGTATTTACCAACTGGTAAAAAGTAGGCCCCAGGGATGGGGTGTATGCAGCTCACACAAAGGAATAGTCAGTTCCTCAAAACAAGATACAAACAAGAAAAAGGAAAAAAAAGTGGAGCACTAAATGTTAACCAATTAAAAATTATTATATTAAAAATAAATAAAGATAGATCAATTGGGTAATACAATAAATGTATTATACATTCTAAATAAATAATCAGTATACCAACTAATTATTGGCCATGATAGTGCACTTTATTGACCATGATAGTGCACTTGAAAATATAAAATAAATGATAAAATTGGACTGAACAATTATACTTATGGTGGTCTCCCACTTGTGTCTGCGGATAAATCCTGAGGTTTGCTTGATCCTCCTTGTTTTCTTAATATAACTGGAAGTTATGATGGTGGGTATCCATAAAACCTGACTGGGTTATTGGTGCTGTGTTGTAATGTCTATGTCCACATTGATTGGGGCAGGGTCACAGGCCAGTGGAAATGGCAACCCAAAAATTGAGCAGGTGGTGGTGTCCAGTGGAGGAATATAGCAATCGGGAAACCACCACCTGCTCAATATTTGGGTTTTTTCAAAGTCCAAATATGTAGAGCAAAACTTATCTTGGTACTTATGTAATATCTTGGCTCCCGTGTTTCTTATGAGACCGCGTCCGCTCGCCACGCTTCGGGCTCGGTGGCTCGCTGCGCTCGCCACACTATATAAATTCAACTCCGTGCGTAGTTGGATAGTAGGGGTATGAAAAAATGGGGTGCATTTAACATGGGAGCCCAGATAATACATAAGTACCTTTATCTTTATCCAAAAGAATATCTTGACGTGTTTTGTCGTCTAGCTGACATCTTTTTCAAAGGAACTTTTCCTTTGATGAAGGGGAGGCAGGGCTGGTCTGGTCACTTGTAGAATCAGTTGGTGAAAGTAGTTGTCCAATCCAGTAGGGTGGCAGGAAGTCTTCAACACTTTTCACTGCTTAATAATGCAGATTTTCAAATGTCCTTTGTGGCCTATTGCCATCCCTGGAATACAATTTGCTTTGACTTGGCTGTTGCATCTCATCATCATCGTGTATGTTAGTAATTCCTTGAGGAGAAAGAGTCCCTCACCCAGTTTGAATCCTCCGATAAGGCTGTTTCTGCTTCAATGAATGACTGTGTTTCATAATAACATAGTTTGTGAGCTTGAAGAAAGACATGAATCAATCAAGTTCAAACTATTTATAACATAATAGTATAGTATCCTTTCTCCAGCATTTCCTGAGCCCTTGGCTGATATTTACCATAATGGACCACCCACTGTGCTTTATAATTAATGGTTGTATCCATGGATGTCTTTCTTCGCTATGAATTGGTCCAACCAATTCTTAAATATATTAAATCAATCAGCCATCACAACTGGAACATATGATTCAATATACATATAAAAATCATGATCATTATCACCTGTTTGGTATGATTGGTTAATCATGCAGCTGACTAGGGGCCTAATTCAGACCTGATCGCAGGAAAAATTTGTTCCTAAAATGGACAAAACCATGTGCACTGCAGATGAGGAAAATGTAACGTGCAGAGAGAGAGAGAGAGAGTTAGAGTTGGATGAGTTATTTTGTTTTTGTGCAGGGTAAATACTGGCTTAAAAGAATTAGTGAAAATAATTTCACTCAGCCAAAACACACAAGGAGTGAATGTTAAGCAGGCTTATATTTATTTTTATATAGGATAGTTTTCTCCTCCATGGAGCTAGAGCCTAGGATGAAGCATAGATAAGCATCGTTTTCTCCTCCATTGAGCTAGAGCCTAGGATGAAGAATACAGTAGTATCGTTTTCTCCTCCATGGAGGTGAAGAATACATTAGTATAGATTTCTCCACCTTTGAATTAGAGCATAGGATGAAGAATACATTACTATAGTTTTCTCCTCCATGCGGCTAGAGCATAGGCGGAAGAAAACAGTATATATAGATTTCTCCTCCATGGAGCTAGATCCTAAGTTGAAGAATACAGTACTATAGTTTTCTCCACCATGAACTAGAGCATAGGCGGAAGAATACAGTACTATAGTTTTCTCCTCCATGCGGCTAGAGCATAGGCGGAAGAAAACAGTATATATAGATTTCTCCTCCATGGAGCTAGATCCTAAGTTGAAGAATACAGTAGTATGGTTTTCTCCACCATGGAGTTAGGGCCTAGGATATAGTAGTATAGTTTGTTCCTATATCGATCTGGAGACCTAGGATCAAGAATAGTATATCTTTTTCCTCTATGGAGCTAGAGTCTAGGATGAAGAATAATATAGTTTATTTCCGCAAGGACCTGGCGGTTAGGATAAAGATAAATATAGTTTTTTTCTGCATGAAGTTTGAGCCAAGGATGAAGTTTGAGTTTGCATATAGCTGTGATCTAAGAAAAAGATTCCTGTATGGAGCTGTAGTCAAGGATGAAGAATAATATACAAATGAGGAGGAGGTATCCGACGAGCAGGGTGGCATTGCCATGTGTGGTACCCTGCTACACAGAGCGGGCAGTTGAAATTTTGGGAGCAACTGATGCTGAATGTGGGCCATAGATTGGTCCTGCTTGGAGCTGGAGTCTACGATGAAAAATAGTATAATTTGTTTCTGCATGGAGCTAGAGCCTAGGAAGAAGAAAATACTTTTCCTGCATGAAACTGAAATCTAGAATGAAGGATAGTATACATAGTATACCGTAGCATGTTCCTGCATGCAATCAGAGTCTCGGATGAAGAATAAAATAGTTTATTCCTGCAAGGAGCTGAAGTCTTCGATGGAGAATAATATAGTTTGCTCCTCCATGAGTCTAGATTGAATAAGAGTTTCTGCATGAAGCTAGATCCTAGTATGAAAAGCAATATTATTTGGTCTAGCATGAAGCTGGGGTCTAGGATGTATTGCACTTTAGCTTGGTCTTGCATGGATCTGGAGTGTAGTATAATACTACTGTATGAAGACACTATAGTTTGTTCCTGCATGAAGGTAGAACCTACTGTAGGATGAAATATAATATTGTTTGATAATTAATGAAGATGGAATTTAGGATGAGGAATAGTATAGTTTGCTTCTTTTTTGAGCTGGTACTAGCATGTCATAGTATCCTATTACATGCAATAATTTTTTGTCCCCCCAAAAAACATGCTATTATCACAATTGTAGCCCGGTGGCCATTATTGGGTTATCAAATTATAGTTTGTTTTTAATTTTGCCAAAAAAGACTGTTATGATATCCGGGTGTCCTCGCCAACCCTAACTCCGTTGTCATCGAATGGGATTGGTGGCTGCGTGCTAGTGCTAGGCTTCGCCTATAATAGCCGCGTTCGACAGAGCCCGTTAGTCAGGCTCCGCCCCCGATGCCACCAGGTCTTGAGAGTTGACAACGCTGCCACCAATGTCAAGGATTAACAAGGGGATGACTAACTACCCCAAGAAGGCGAGGTCACCCTTGCTCTGTAGCAAACAGGGTAGACGTAACAATACGTAAAGATGTAACACAAAACTATACCAAACAGGTGTAACAATACACAGAGGTGTTTCATCAAAATCAAGATACGAGTAAGGGCAGTCTGGGGGTAGACCCCACTTATCTGTGCTCCGAGGAGACAACGGCAGCGGGAACCAGGGTACGGACAACTGGACAACGCACGGACACCAGGAGGACAAGAGACAGAACGGAGGACACGGCTGGGAATCAACGACAGGACGCAGGACGACTGGGCACAGGAACCAGGAGCAGTGGATAGGTGGGAACCAGGAACACTTGAGACCCTGAGGTGCAAAAGCTATAACCGGCGCCTGTCCTGGGCAGACGCCGGCTCTTTATTCAAAATCCCCGCTGACGCTGACGTGCGCCGCACTGCCGGGCGCATGACCTCAGCGCGCCGGCACGCCGACGGAGACGCTCGGGGACGTTGCCCGGCAACCCCCCGATGCCTACTGACGATGCCGTGGGGATGGAAGCTAGGGGCGTTGCTGCGCGACGCCGCTAACGTCTCCCCCGGCACTCGTCTACACTGTCTGTCCCGGCAGGTCCGGGACAGAAGTGTAACAGTACCCCCCCCCTTGAGGAGGGGTCACCGAACCCTTAGAACCCGGTTTCCAGGGAAATTTTCAAAAAAACTCCGCTCTTAGCCTGGGCGCATGCAAAAACTTTTCTGGGACCCAAGATCTTTCCTCATCTCCAAACCCCTTCCAGTGGACAAGAAACTTGAGCTGACCCCTGACTACCTTGGAATCCAAGATATGTTCCACCACATACTCCTTATGCCCTCGAACCAAGACAGGTCTTTGAGTACGTGTAGAGCTGGATGGAAGGGTTCCGATGACAGGTTTGAGCAGGGAACAATGAAAGACATTATTGATGCGCAGAGACCTGGGAAGCTGAAGTCTGAATGCCACAGGGTTGATTTGTCCGATAATCGGAAATGGACCGATAAACCTGGGACCCAACTTGGGACATTGCTGTCGAAGTCTAATATGGCGTGTGGATAACCATACTCTCTGACCCACTTTAAAGAGACACGGTCTTCTGTGCCTATCAAAGAAAATCTTAGACCGGGCTGAGGATTGTCTAAGGGCTATGTGTACATTCTTCCAGGCTTTCCTAAAAAACGAGACAGTGGACGAGGATCTTGACGGATCAACCGGGGGCATGAATGAACTACATTTGGGGTGCAAACCTGAGTTGCAGAAAAAAGGAGAGCTCTTGATAGCTGAATGATAAGAGTTATTGTATGCGAACTCTGCTAATGGAATAAGCTCAGCCCAATTGTCCTGGCACTTTGAAACGAAACAGCGGAGGTATTGTTCCAAAGCCTGGTTGACCCTCTCGGTCTGTCCATTCGACTGCGGGTGGTAGCCAGAGGAGAGACTGACCTGAATCCCTAAGGCTGCACAAAACTGTCTCCAAAACCTGGCCACGAACTGGGAACCTCTATCCGAGACAATATCGACCGGGAGTCCGTGAAGCCTAAAGATGTTGGTGATGAATAAATTCGCTAGGATTTTAGCAGTAGGGAGCCCATGTAATGGAGTAAAGTGAGCCATTTTGGAAAATCTATCCACAGTAACCCAGATGGTGGTGAACTTGCTAGACGGAGGCAGGTCAACTATAAAGTCCATAGAAATATGGGACCATGTTTTTTTTGGAATGGACAAGGGAAACAGCGGCCCAATAGGAGACTGTCGAGACGATTTGTGTCGCGCACAGACCAGACATGAGGCCACAAATCTGTCGACATCTTGCCTCATAGAGGGCCACCAAACAGTCCTGGCTAACTGTTCAAAAGTTTTGGCAATACCTGGATGCCCGGAGCTTTTTGCAGAGTGAAAGTCCCTGAGAACCGCCTCCCGTAATTTCTGGGGAATAAATAAACGGTCCTGTGGGGTCTGTTGAAGAGCCGACGCTTGGGCAGCAATAACTAAGGTGGCTAAATCTTGGGTCAGGCCCGCCATGATTACTGAGCAAGGGACGATGGGAGATGCTTTCACCGCAGACCCCTGGAAAGTCTGAAAACTGCGGGAGAGGGCATCCGCCTTCACGTTCTTAGATCCCGGCCTAAAGGTGATGATAAACCGGAATCTGGTGAAGAATAGTGCCCACCGAGCCTGTCGTGGGTTGAGGCGTTTGGCGGACTCAATATAAGAGAGATTCTTGTGATCGGTGATCACGGTGATGGTATGCTGAGCTCCCTCAAGCCAGTAACGCCACTCCTCAAACGCCCATTTGATGGCCAATAACTCACGATTGCCTACATCATAATTTCTCTCGGCTGGAGAGAATTTGCGGGAGAAGTAAGCACAGGGATGAATCTTTAGATCCAGTGGCCCCTTCTGAGACAGGACTGCTCCAGCACCCACATCAGAGGCGTCGACTTCGATTAAAAAGGGTAGCCTGGGATCTGGGTGGTGCAGAATTGGGGCTGATCAAAACGCCTTCTTTAATTTTTTGAAAGAATCCATCGCCCGTTGAGACCATTGTCCTGGGTCAGCCCCTTTCCGAGTCAAGTCCACTATGGGTGCCACGATGTCCGAAAAGGAGCGGATAAATTTGCGATAGTAGTTAGAAAAACCAAGAAATCGCTGAATGGCCTTGAGCGTGGTTGGGCGAGCCCAGGATTGAATGGCCTGAACCTTAGATGGATCCATGGAGAAACCTTGAGGGGAAATAATATACCCTAAAAAAGTCACTTGTGACACTTCGAATTCACATTTTTCCAACTTGGCATATAGATGATTCTCCCGTAGCTTCTGCAGCACCAGGCGGACGTGCTGCCGATGTTCAGGAAGAGATTTGGAAAAAATGAGAATGTCGTCCAAGTAAACTACGGCAAAACCCCCTAAAAACGGTCGAAGGACTTCATTGATAAAGTCTTGGAAGACTGCCGGGGCGTTAGCTAGACCAAAAGGCATCACAAGATACTCAAAATGCCCCGAGTGGGTATTAAACGCGGTCTTCCACTCATCACCACTTTTAATTCTGATTAAGTTGTAGGCCCCCCTGAGGTCTATTTTGGAAAAAATCACTGCCTCCCGAATCTGGTCAAATAATACGGAGATGAGGGGTAATGGGTAGGAATTTTTTACCGTAATTTTGTTAAGGGCTCTGTAATCAATACAGGGCCGTAAAGACCCATCTTTCTTCTCAACAAAGAAAAACCCCGCCCCCACCGGTGATTTTGAGGGCCGAATGAACCCCTTTTCAAGGCTTTCTTTAATGTAGAGGTCCACGGCTTGGGACTCAGGTGCGGATAACGCATATAAACGACCCTTAGGAAGTCTGGCATTAGACACTAAATCAATGGCACAATCAAAGGGGCGATGAGGAGGCAAGGTGTCGGCTTCCTTTTTAGAAAAAACATCTGAAAAATCACGGTACTGAGGAGGGAGAGCTTGAAGATCAGGGTGCATCACACGGAGAGGGAGAGTGAGACAAACATCCGAACAGGACCCTCCCCACCGAGTGATCTCACCAGTTTCCCAATTAAATTCAGGGTTGTGTTTTTTCAACCAGGGCAGCCCCAGGACTATAGGAGTGAGAGGACAGTGAAAAATAAGAAAGGTGATATCTTCGGAGTGAAGAGCCCCCACCGACAGACGAAGGGAGGGAGTCCTAAAAGATATACCGCCTTTAGACAGTGGACGGCCATCCAACCCACAAACAGAAACGTGATTGGCCAAGGGTATGGGCATAAGGCCCATTTGTTGCACTAGGCCTTCATCTATAAAGTTACCGGCCGCCCTACAATCCACAAAGGCAGATCCGTTCCAAGAACGGTCGGTAACAGAGACTGATACCTGAATTAATACAGAATCTGAGGGAGAAAAGCTCGACAGGCCCAAGTGAACCCCCCAAGTATCACTTAGGCCCTGTCTTTTCCCGCCTTCAGCGGACAAGCAACAGCAAGATGACCGGGACCCCCACAATACAAACAGAGGCCCTTGAGACGTCGGCGGTTTTTTTCGGAGGAAGATAGTCGAGTGGCCCCCAACTGCATAGGCTCGTCTCCGGGTACCTCGGTAGACTCGTCTACAGATGAGGAAGGCAACACTCCAGACCGTCTCTCTCTTTGCCGCTCCCGAAATCTCCTATCCACCTTAATGGCTAACTGCATGATCCCATCAATGTCTTTGGGAGTGGGGTACTGTACTAATGCATCCTTAAGGGATTCGGATAAACCAATCCGAAACTGACTACGAAGCGCTGGGTCGTTCCAGCCAGAATCAATAGCCCAACGTCTGAACTTAGTACAGTATGCCTCAGCTGTGTCCTGCCCTTGACGCAGGGCCCTAAGATTTGACTCGGCCGAGGCCGCCCGGTCCGGGTCATCATATAATAACCCCATTGCTGAGAAGAATGCATCCACTGAAGAGAGAGCCTCAGCACCATCTGGAAGGCCGAAGGCCCAAGACTGAGGATCTCCCTGCAGGAGTGATATAACCATTCCAACCCGTTGAGCCTCAGAACCAGAAGATCCTGGGCGCAATTTGAAATAAAGCCTGCATGACTGTTTAAAATTAAAAAACAAAGACCGGTCACCTGAAAAACGGTCAGGGAGATTTAACCTGGGCTCCAGACTCCCACCGGAGGAGGAGCTAGACTGAGACCGTTGCTCGTGTGAGTTTACCCGTAGGGTGAGCTCTTGCAATTTCTGCGTCAGCGTGTGCATCTGTCCTGCAAGAGAGTGGGCAGCAGCCTGCTGTGACGGATCCATGATTGGGTTTCCCCACGACTACCGAACCTCTGAGCTGTAGGGGCAACAACAGTCCCAGAGTATGGTCTGGCCGGTTATAATGTTATGATATCCGGGTGTCCTCGCCAACCCTAACTCCGTTGTCATCGAATGGGATTGGTGGCTGCGTGCTAGTGCTAGGCTTCGCCTATAATAGCCGCGTTCGACAGAGCCCGTTAGTCAGGCTCCGCCCCCGATGCCACCAGGTCTTGAGAGTTGACAACGCTGCCACCAATGTCAAGGATGAACAAGGGGATGACTAACTACCCCAAGAAGGCGAGGTCACCCTTGCTCTGTAGCAAACAGGGTAGACGTAACAATACGTAAAGATGTAACACAAAACTATACCAAACAGGTGTAACAATACACAAAGGTGTTTCATCAAAATCAAGATACGAGTAGGAGGACACGGCTGGGAATCAACGACAGGACGCAGGACGACTGGGCACAGGAACCAGGAGCAGTGGATAGGTGGGAACCAGGAACACTTGAGACCCTGAGGTGCAAAAGCTATAACCGGCGCCTGTCCTGGGCAGACGCCGGCTCTTTATTCAAAATCCCCGCTGACGCTGACGTGCGCCGCACTGCCGGGCGCATGACCTCAGCGCGCCGGCACGCCGACGGAGACGCTCGGGGACGTTGCCCGGCAACGCCCCGATGCCTGCTGACGATGCCGTGGGGACGGAAGCTAGGGGCGTTGCTGCGCGACGCCGCTAACGTCTCCCCCGGCACTCGTCTACACTGTCTGTCCCGGCGGGTCCGGGACAGAAGTGTAACAAAGACCCATTATCATGCGATAACACATGGCATCCAGGATAGGGGCATTATCCCATGTGTTATCACAGCTCGGAGGCTAAGCTTTCCAGGGATTATGCTTCCGGTGTCTGAGAAGCCCAAAGCATAATCCTCAATAAATGCAAATTATCGAAGCAAATTGGATAGCCCTCAGCGGTTATTAGCCTACGATGAAAACTACCAGTACAGTATAGTTTGTTTCTACATGGATCTGGAGTTTAGAATAAAAAATAGTATAGTTTGTTTCCTGCAAGGAGCTAGAGTCTACTATGAAGTATTATATAGTTTGTTCCTGCATGGCACTAAAGTCTAAGATGTAGAATTACATAGTTTGGCCCTATGGAGTTGGAGCATAGGGTGAAGAATAACATAATTTGGGCTTGAATTGAGTTGCGTTAGAGACATTACTATGTGTTTTGTCCATTGCAACATTCTCCTTTTCTCATTACTTAAATTGCCCATGCACAGCTCCGATTGGCCTGTTTTCATCTGAATCCTACAGACGGGCCCGATATATTGGATGAAAACTGGCCAAATCAGAGATGTTTGACATCAGGTCAGTTTCGATGCGTGCTCCCATGCAAATAGGATTGGACCCTGGAAATCTTATGTACAGCAGATAAGATAAATCAGAATCGGACCGTTAGGTGCACCACTGGAACACACCTATAGACTAAAGAGTGGGAAAGCGCTGGGCAGGAGAAGAGCTCTCCCTGCTCTGCATTCTCTGCTGCCGACTGCTGTGCCTGTTATGTCAGTCTGATAGGCAGGAGCAATGGTAGCGATATGTGCCTCTAAGACCCCCTCCCACCGCTGATAGAGAGCTCTTTCAGCCAACCAGCAGTCGTCCGCTTGTCTCTGATAGGAGACAAGTGGTGAAAGCAGGTGCTTTCACGTCGAACACGCGCACAATCAGCACCAGCGCCCCTCAAGGATGCGTCCTCCCCCCCCCCCTCCCACAGCCATAGTAGAGTCTGTTCTATGCTCCTCGATTACAATCTGGTATGGAGGAGCAAAGGAGAATGACAGACAAAGATTGCAAAGGGTGGTGAGGATGGCAGAAAAGATCATCAGGGCGGACCTCCCCACGGTCCAAGAACTATACCTAGCAAGGGTCAAGAAGTGTGCAGGAAAGGACGACAAGAACCATGAAAAACTTCTTCCCAAAAGCTGTCCAACAACTAAACAATTCCGAACGCACCAAATTCTAACTCAAACTTTTCTATTTACGAGAAATGTATGTGATGTATGTTGTGCCCCTCCTATCTTCCCCATGTGTTCCCTGCTTGTTGCTGCTGCACTGTTACTGCAAAAAATTCCAAGTATACGCAAGTATACCTGTCCAATAAAGCTGATTCTGATTTCAATGGGAGTTTTTAAATCTCCGGCTTGCCTGCCGCTACCGCAGCCTGTCTCCACCGGCCCCTATCTCCAGGTGCCAACGGTGGGAGGAGGATGAAGGGTCTTGGAGGCGCATTCCCTTAAACTCCCCCAGCAACTCACCTGGAGACCTTTTTACATATGGTAAATTGCATTCAATAAATTATATGTAAAAATGGCACATCAAGTACCAAATCACATGTAGCACTCCTGGGAAGCTGCCAGGGAAGTTGAAGAGAAATCTGGCAAGTCGGAACTGTGTATGGGCACCATTACATTTCGATATTAGAAAATTATCTGTAAAATTAAGTGGATATAAAGATTCAGGGCAATGCAAGTGAAATATTTATCTTCTGCTGTTGCTTCACCTCTTTTTGGAATGTTACAGTATTTTTGCAGAATTTATAGTCTATAAATACAGCTGAGATAACAACAATTCTGCTATGTTGCGCAGCTGAAGTAGGAATGACTGACAGGTACGGCTAAGTTCAGCCAGCAAAATGTGACATTTATCAGTGAATTTAGCAGTAAAATCAGGAACAAGGGATCTATTTAAGAAGTTTACCAACATACGCTTCCGATTTGTCTGTAGGTGATGTTCATGTGAACATGACTAGCATTGTTGGGGTTGATATGTTGTTTCATAAAATAATAGTATATTAATATATTTCTTTATCATTTTGAATGTAAAGCAGGTACACCCCGTTGCTACTGTAGCAATGCATTTTTCTCTCCAAGTAAGTATTTAAACCTGAATCAGACATAACTAACTGGTTCAACAGATAATAAAATACCCACAGTATGCTAACATATTTGCTGTGCTTATGGTTACATTTGCTGGCAGCTATGGTGAACCAATGGAAAACTACACTGTCATTTCCAGATGTCACCTTTCACAGTGAGATTAGGAAGTGGAACAATTGGCTAAACAAACCTGAAAATAAGGACACTTTTCAGTACACACACACATATTAAAAAAAGGCTAATGCTGGATAGCAAGGACGGTGTAATGGTTAGCATTACTGCCTCGTAGCACTGAGGTCATTAGTTTAATTCCCACCATGGCCCTAACTGTGTGGAGTTTTTGGATAATCTCCCTGTGCTTGGGTTTCCAACAGGTACTCTTGTTTCTTCCAAAAATATACTAGTACGTTAATTGGCTCCCAACAAAAAAAGTAACCCTAGAATGAATGTGTGCGTGTGTACAAGTGTTAGGGATCATAGATTGTATTCTCCACTGGGGCAGGGAACATTCAATATATAGAGTGAAATTTAATAGGATGAGTTTTAGTGAATCTTTAGTTTTTTTTTAAGTGGCATTCATTTACACTGCAAAATCAAACTGATTTTGCAGTGTAAATGATTGCCGCTTTAAAAAAAACCCTAGAGATTTTATACCATATCTCTCACTTTCAGAATCTCTCATCCTATTAAATTTCCCCCATTATCTGTAAAGTGCTGCTGATTATGTGTGCGCTATATAAATAACTGGTAATAAATGAATAAGTAATGCTACTCCTTACCTCTGTGGGGGAATTCAAGTGTTTTTCACTCTAGTGGCCATAAGATTGAGCCTAATGAAGCAATGCAAGTGTTCAAGAAACACAGTGCAAGTGTCCAACTGTACATAAAGATGACAGGAACTCTAAGCACAATTCAATTAATTTAATAATTTGAACTGAATTTTTCCACAAGAAACGTTTGGCCTGGGGATGCTATGACAAAAAAAGTTTAATATCTAGGGCGCAGTGATTTGAGAAACAGCAACCACTATGTTAATAAATTAAAATGGCAAATTTGAGGACTTGTTTGATAAAAGACAGGTGAACACACAACGGGGGTTATTCTAATTGACACGCTCCCCTGCGTTGACGTACAGGGGAGAGATGTTGAGCGACCATTGGATGATTTCACCCCTGCATCCAATGCTAAACATCCAATCACAGCCGGGAGCTCGGCGAGCGAGGGGGGATTGGTGGCCGTGCAGGCAGTGCTACATCCACACACAAGGCTGCGAATTTTGCAGCATTACGTGTGGACCAGAAAAAAAGGTCCAATTGGATTTAGAACACTGTTTTTTGAACAGTTTAAAATAGAAAATTCAACTTTATGGAATTATAAATAATTTTAATTAAGAAATGGAAAGTAATACATCATTGAATAGATCATACACGCGGTTCGATTTAGACTATTTTTCTCATTGATTCTGCTTATTTAAGCAAAATCAAATAGAAATTGAATGGAAATTAAAAGCATTTGATTTTGCTTTGATCTGATGCTTGGCCCCGTGGCATCAAAATCGAATAGAACAATAGACTGTACAGACAGATAGACAGATCTGTACTATATAGTCTATAGTGAATGTGTACATGGCGCTGTACGATTCGATCCCCATTCGATCAGGATCGAATCGAGATTGAATAGAAAGTACATTGCACCGTGTTTACACCCCTTTACTCTGCTATACATCCTGAAATAATAACTAAACAATATGTTATATAGAATGTAAGGGATTGGAAGCTTATCAGGTTTGGAAACACACTGAGGATTAGGAGAAAAATATAAAATCTCAGGTATACACTACACAACTGTCAATCTTGCAGAAAAAACACTGTGTAAAAAGTCAAATAACCTGATATGTAATGTGGGCTGTGCAAGGAAAGCTACTGTATGGCAGTTACTAGGTGAAAACGAGAACTGTTCTTTAGGGCAATTAGACACATTTTATACGCAGGAGATGGCCGAAAAAGTTTTCACTGAGAGGCTCCAGCATGTTTGAAATTGGAAAGAAAAAAAGTGATTATTACAGAATACATAAAGAAACTATGTCTATATGTTAAGTGGCCGGGAAAATTGTAATGTTTGTGCCAGTGAAAATCAAAAGGACCCTCTCTGCTGAGGCCTGGAAATATTTGTAAAGGATACATAAATAAAATGTTGGATACTCTGTCACCGAAAAGCTGATTACCCTTCCTTTGACAATATTACCAGCCCTTAAATAACGGACCATATTTAAATAGTTTATTGTTTACATATTTTTTAATACGAGCGGAAGTTAATGTAGTACTTACATAATTGGTGATTAAATTCACATGCTAGACATCCGTACACCTCAATGATAATAACCAGACACAAATGGTGTCCACATTTTCCTAAGAATAGATGATTGCAATAACATGTGAATGATGCAACTGATTTTAGCTTTGCTCCACATTATATATTATGTTTTTTTTCTCTGTATGCCGCCTTAAAGGGATATCAAATATTTCTTATCAAAGGCAAATAAGGCAAGAGGGCATAAACTGAGTGTGTACATAAATAGCTTCACAAAAGTCAATACTGATAGAAAGGAAAATGTAGTGGCATTGTTCCAGTACAGTATGGGTCACATAGAGTAACCCTTTACACAATAATAGTTTATATTAAGCACACACAAACTTCCAAACAGTCAAAATGACATACAGCTCTATTGAGTATGTTGCTCTTTATAAAGGAATGTTATTAGCTGAAATGTTAATATTATTCCCGATCCAACGGATGATGTCACAGTAGCATATATCAGCATGACATATTATTCTGAAACATAAAGCAAATGAGAAATTGTCACTGCGTAGTGTTCTCAGTGTCGGCAATTTCATTTCACTTCTGAGAATGATAGTTAGCGGGCAGCTTTTATTAAACCCTTTGAGTGCCAAGTTAATTTGTCAAAATAGGTGTTAAAATTGGTAAGCAAACATTTTTATTTATCATAATGACCTGTAATGTTTACCTCATATAGGAAATACCATCTTTTTTTTTTTTTACACAACAGTTTTTATTTCAATTTATATGAGTGACGCTGGCATTTTTAGCAGATATTTTTAACATCACTCACAGAGATGTTAGCACTCCTAGGGTTAAATGTGTTCCCTTGTAACTCTTAAGCTGTGTACACACGGGGGGAGATATTTTGCTAGCAATATATTGCTTGCAATATATTGCTGAGCAATATATTGCTCAGAGTCTCTTTTTCAACAAGCGACCAGAGATGGTCGCTGTTGAAAACGAACCTCTGCTGGGGGTGCCGCAGGGGTAATTAGCTGGTCGCAGGAGCAAGCTCCTGCGACCAGCGATTACAATGGGGCAGAAAACGGGAGCGCGCACCCGGCGATTTATCGCCGGGGCACACTCCCAATCACTGGCAATATGGTCGCCTGCGACCATATTCCCAGCGATTATAGCACCTATCTCCCCCGTGTGTACACAGCTTAACCTTGTCTATGGGTTATTCTAATATAAACCAAGCACTATGCAACATTGCAGTATTACTGTGTTCTTTATGTGTGTAATACTCCAAATGTATATTAGAATACAGCACTTTGTACCAAATAAAAGTTAATTTGCAGTAAAATATAAGAACCTATATTTGATGAAGTTTATATGAAGTCTATCCGGATAGATTAAATAGCTGTTTGAACTTATTTACAAACATTTTTTAATAGCTTGCAATTATCTTGCACTAGTGTTTTTACCCATAAAGAGACACGGAATAATGGAAGCTAATCATTAATAGGAATTCAGCATGGAAACTCATTTGTAAGGGGTTAACAGATAGACTTACTCCCCTAGATTGCCTCGGTTGTAAACCACCATCATTTTAAATATGGAGGTAGCAATTTCTGGGGTGTGACCTTACTTTCAAATTCACACTTAGATGACATCTCTGTGTGGCATAAAATGAGTCTGGAATCATTACCTAATTAACAGTGTAAATGAATGGAAACAGTTAAAGCGACCCACAGAGACACAGTCCAGACTCCGACGTTTACGCTCCCAGCTCTGTCATCCACACAGTCTGTGTGCTCTATATGAGCTACAATTCTATAGGAATTTATTTGTTAAAATAATATAAGTAACCACAGCACTAGAGAGTGAGACTATAGAAATAAAATAAATACAAATAAATAAATAAATCAAAATATAAGAAAACATTATTTAATAATGTCAGCTGCATCCTCTGGAGTGCATCCCCTGTCCATCTGTCAGGAGAGAGCAGTGATTTAATTGGGGTGGGAGTGCCTAGCTGATCACTTCCAGTCACTTCTCTGATGTCTCTGTACCCTTATTGAAAGTGACAGGAGGAAAACTGAGAAAACATCTGCATTAAATCTGAATGAAACTCAGGAACAATTTAAAGAACTTTTATTGTCTTGTATGACATCACCTGGTTTTTGTTACTCCTCCTATTGCTCCATTAAATTCCTTCTGCTGGTCCAGATAATGTCATTTTATAACTTCCTTTCCTTTTGCATAAACCTGTTAAGCCATTCCATTACCATCTTTTATGAATCCTAATCTTTATTATTCATACTTATGCCCCTTTTTATTTATTCTTAGCACTATGTATGAGAGCCATTGCCGTCATATAAATGCTGGAAAACATTTATGTTTTCTACTTAAGCCCTTATATCTGCGTTCACACTCTATATACTTCACCATATGTCCATATAATTGTATCTCATAACATTTTTTCCTTAACGCTCACCAACATACAATAAGGAAATTGTATAAATTGTATTTGACAGCAAAATAATACTGATTAACAATCTGATTGTCATCATATAAAAATAGTTTTCATTTAAAAACTATCATATTGATCCAACACAGTCCCTAATTTAAAAGAAGTATCCTACCACTATGGGTATGAATGGTCACTTATTGACAAACCGCCAAGTGCCTGTAGGTAGAATTGACAAGAGACATGTCAGCTAAGGATCTGAGTCAGAGAAATTCCTCCTGCCATCTGTGGGTCGATTTCATAACGCCAAAGAATGCACACTCACCTTGTGTGTTATATCTATGTTTCCCCGGATCTTGCGTGATAACACTTTCATGCCTTGCAGCCATGATCAGATCCAAACCCAATCAATTGTCCAGGCCCTTGGAAACGGCATCGATTTGGATAATGAACAACTTGCAAAACTATACTGGTGGCACTTAGATATGGATGAATTCTGGGATCCTCCAGGGAAAGTTATTACTGTACAGTTTTACAAAGCTGATGCCTAGAACAGAAAGAGGTATTTCTCAGCATGGACTCTGTACTCTTCTGAGCATTACTAACCTGTTGTAAACCATCCGTCCCATTTGGAGATGGGATGTATTGAGATGTATCGTGAGACACTATTGGTGGTTTCAGGTCACATGGTACTTGGCAATGTGATAAGAGAACTCAGGTTGTAAAGTGACAGAAGAGGAGATAAGAAGTTCTGGTAGATAGACATAAACAAATCATTAACTTTGCAGCAGAAAGGTAGAGTTGACAGTGCTGTTATAAAGTTTGCTGATTTTCTAGTAGTATTTGCAGGTTCTTCATTTTTATGTATAAATACTTCTTATAATGTCAAATAATTATAGCTCTGTCCAAATATTCTAGGGTAGAGTTGATATATGTGGCCTATTCATTTGTCTTGCCAAATCACATACTAAGCATACTATGAAAGTAACACACAGATATTTCCTTTTTATTGTTCCTTTTGAATTGTAACATTTGTTCTTCTGGAGCTATGAATTGTGTTGGAGTAGTAGAAACACACAATTTACCACATATTTGTTTAATAACAATTGCCATCCGGAGCAATACTGATTGTTATATAGGGAAAAGGCAATCCCACTTTACAAAGTACTGGGAAGTTATCACCACACCATCCAGTGGTTTCCAAACTGTGTGCTATGGCACCCTGGGGTGCCATGGTGGACTTGTAGGGGTACTCTGGATTGGTAGTCTATGACCAATTACAATTATTTCTGAACAATGCATATTTTGGACAAGCAGAAGTGAATCCTGTCTACTACCACATAACTGACCATAATAATTATGTATAAACACAATTTACTTGACTTAATATTTTTTTCAGATTTTCTTGTGACGTAAAAAAATTCTGATACTCAGGGGCGCCGTGAGCCAAAAATGTTTGGGAACCACTACTATATCACCCTTATCAATGACTCTTGGCAATAGCCTCTACCGCCGATTCTGAATTTTTACAAAAAAACTATTTGTCTAGTAAAAAGTGGTCTGCAGAGCTTTTCAAATGTATCCCCTCACCCCTAACATGGCTGGAATTATCATTTAAATGTATTATTTATGGTACAATATTATTTTTAGATTTGTGTTGTATGTGTAGTAGTATAATGGTGATAATGTCACAATTAGACATGTGCACTGCTTTCAGTGATATTTTACTAAGAATGGGGCAGCTGTGGCCCTCCCATCTTCACCTTCCCCTACAGGATGTGCACAATTGCTCCTACATTGAGTGCAAAATAGCTCCTACATTGAGGGCACAATGCTCCTACAATAAAAAAAACCAGCATCACACTATTATTAGTATTGAGAAAGTAAAGACAGACACTGTAGTGATGGTATGCCATTCTGATAGGGCTGCAGGATGACTGCCCAACAGTCAGGATTCCGACATTTGGTACTCCGACATCGGAGTTGGGATCCCGACTGTTTAAATACCCTACATTTGGGAGCCTGACTGGCAGTGGCTATTCTCCCTTGTTGGGGTCCATGACCTCCATAGAGGGAGAATAGAACCTGTGGCGAGCCACCGAGCCCGTAGCATGGCGAGCGTAGCGAGCCCACAAGAGGCTTCTTTGTGCTCCCCCAACTGTTTGAGCACTGGCCGTCGGTATTCCGATTGTCGGGCCGCCATATCACACCCTTCTGATAGCTGTTTTGTTTAAATTAAGGAAGCAGTCCTTTAATTAGTAATAAAAAAGCTTGTATTTCCCTTTTCAGTGCAGTATATGCAGGCTAGCAAAGCAATTGTGGTATTTAGCCCATCGGACCTATTCTATTAGTTTTCCAGATAAATAAAAAATTAGAAGCATTTATAAGATATTTACCTCCTTCTGAATATATTCCTGACCAGACAATAAATATTAGATGCTGTATATAGATACCAGTGGCAGATTTATTAACCCCCAAGTACAATTTGCCACCTCTGCTCAATGACAGCAAGCCAGATGCAGTCCATGAGACTGTAATGGTTCACTGTGACTAGCAGTGACTTCCTATTGGAAGTCCTACCTGTCAGTCACCAACATGACAGGTAGTCCCATTGGGAGGTGATTGGGAGGTGTTTTTTCCCTCCGGGACTGACAGATCGGCCTGCGATATGCAGAGAGCTGACTTCCTGTATGGAGCCACTCCTTGCCTTATCATGCAGCCCAATCCAGCTTCTATGGGCTACAGCTGATGCAGTCCATAAAAGCTGGTGGCTTGTGCATGTGCAGTATTGTGGCTGGTACTGTGTTTGGGTCCCAGTACCTATCAGTTACATTATGTAGATGCTGGAACCTGGCTAGTGGTGGGGACCTGGCAGCATGGGAACTTAAGTTGGCAGGAAACAGCAGTAGCCCCATCCTCTTCCCAGGTAGGAGCCTTATATAGTATTTCCCCACCTCTCAGTAAACTTGCTGTCTTTCTGAGCAAGCTGCCTAGTTTACAGAGAGGTGGGAAAATGCATTAAGGTTGCTTTTTCACTATACCAACTGTCAATTCACCACTATCCCCTGATATCATCTGTGACACACAGCTGAGAATTACCAATGCCCACTCATGCCCACTCATGATTGGCTGGTGGGTGGGCCTAACCCCCAGTCTGTGGATGGAGCCACTGATGTAAACACAAGCTCCGCTTGTGTGTACAGTGGTCGTTTGGACACGGAAAAGCACAGAAGGCGTTTAGTGAATACAGATGGAGCCCCTGTCATCCTTGGCCGGGACTCGCCAGAGCCTCCCCTCTGGGGAGTGCTGGCGGACAGGGGCTACACTGAACTGGGATGCTCGTGTGTCTCACACGCACACGTGTCCCAGTCTCTCGACGGCGGCGCAGCGGGTCCCTGCCCGTCTCCGCTTTAGGGAGACGGGCTGGGTTGGGGGGGGGGGGGTCAGGGTGGTGAGGAGGACCAGCGGTGATGGCGGGGACCCAGGGCTATCTCCGTTGCCATGGGGCGCGCATGCATCCTGTGCACGCACGCCCCCTGGCAATGAAGAAGCCGGCTCCATCTGTATAATTTCTTTCCACAGGAATCCCTATTGGATTCTACATGGAAAAGAGGACAAGCTATTGAGGGTATCTATAGGTGAGTATGAGTTGATTATTGTAGTGTGTAATCAAGTTTTACTTTTCATATGTTTCCGTGTTTTATTTAACTATTTGTACTATTGTGGAACTAGAAGCATAGAAAGATAGAATTTGACGGCAGATAAGAACCATTTGGCCCCAGAGGCGTAGCGAGGGCGGAGCCGGGGGAGCACATGCTCCGGGCGCATGAAGATAGCATGGTCTTGGAGCTGTGCCAGCACCGCCATGTGTCAAATGTGTAATGGGCATTATGGTGTGTTATATAGTATGTCATGGGCATTGCGGAGTGTTATATAGTATGTCATGGGCATTACAAAGTTCACTCAAATGCCCACTTTTCACTATGCAGGAGCCTCACCTACTACAAATTGGGGGGGGGCACGAAACATGCCCTTGCTCCGGACACCGTGGCACCCAGCTACACCACTGTTTGGCCCATCTAGTCTGCCCATTTTTTATCCTTCAGGTAATCTCAACCCTTTTTGATCCTTATTTCTCTGTAAGGATATTCATATGCCTACCCCAAGCATGTTTAAATTGTTCTACAAACTACAAGTACAAGCAGGCTTTTTAATGCCCCACATGCTGGGACTTGTGGTTCACCAAGTCCCTGCATGTGGGACAGGCTTGCTTGGACTCATAGTTCCACAACAAATACATTATAGTTTTTATCTATTTTTTTACAATGCCATCAGCCTGGTGCCCATCACCCTGAGGCACTAGGGACAGCCCCGGGCTTCAGCCTGGGCAGGGTCAATCCTGGAGTGGGGACCCCTTCATTGGGGTCCCCACTCCGCCAGGGTCCCTGTGTGGGCTCACTGGTCAGGGGGATAATGGTTTGACCGGGGGGAATTGCGTAAAATGTTTCCCCGACGGTGTCATTACCCTGCTGTTAGATTGGACCCGACGCTGGTTCTGCAAAAACGAGTGACCCCTAGTCATTTTATCCCCCATATTTTGGGAACCAGGAATGGCCCATGAGCCTTGTGCTAATTTTTAAAAATTACAGGGAATCCTAACTTCAATTGTTTCCTGAATTTTTAAAACCAGGACTAGCTCTTTAAACTCAGAGCTGGTTTTTAGATTATTTATTTTTACAAATTTTTTTACACTGCAGCCTGCATGGATCTGACTGATCCGTGTAGGCTGCCAACTCATATTTTTATTTAGCAGTCATATATACGCCCGCCAAATATGAATACGGTGGCATACGACTGCCTGCGCCATTGGCCTAATACGAATTCGTAAATACAGCATATTAGTAAATCTGCCCTATTTATTAATTGTACTTTTCTGAAAACACAACTGCTGAAGGCGGTATGAATTCGTACCTGGCATCAGTCATATTTTACAATATAGTAATAGTAAATTTCTCCCATGATGTATCATCGTACGATCCAGCTATCACATATGATCAATTGCCTCATGAACAGTTGAGAAAATGACATTCAAATGATGCAGGTCAGTCCATCCATCGAACGACCCATCGCTTGTGCAAAAAATCCACTTACGATCTGCACCCAGGATCAACCTCTTGACCGTGCATCGTTCCAAAATACCTCATGATAAATAAACACACAATGCATCGCATGACCCGTCAAAATCGTGCATTCGGGATATATGGCCAACTTCAAACTTGCTCTGTGACAGAGTATAATGGGCTTCTTCACAATGAAAACAAATGGCTTACTGGTTATTATGGATTGCAGCCTATTACTTTATATTAGTAATGATTGTATTTCGTCATTGATTTATCCTTCTCCTGAGACAGATTTGTCCAAGTTTATCATGGTACACCTTTGTATAATACTGTACATATGTAATCTAGCTGGATCCAAAAAACATTGTCATTCAGCCTGCAAGTTGCATGGCCCCACTTTAAACTATAAACTGAATCTGTTTTCATAAATGTACGTGTGTAGTTGTGGTTTCACTGCCAGTTAGCTTATACATGCAGCTCCTTTAGGTCTGCAATAAAAATTGTTGCCTTTGAGTCCTTCCTAGGAAAACAACAAAATATTGCTTAGCTCCCATGAGCCAACCTTCACCTGACCACAACTAATAAACCAATATTGTTGGGGTCTTATATATAATACTTTGCATGCACCAGTTTATTCTCTTCACCTATATTAAATCCGTTTTTTCTTTCCATCTTGTCAATGTGCAAGTTTACTTTGGCTCCATTCTCTTTCCCCTTTCACACCAGGCGAATGATTTCATAGGCTTAAAATTACCAAGTAGTTGTAAACACACTTGATTCTGAGGTGGAGGAGGAATGGGGAGTTGAGGGTGAGGAGGAGGGCGAGCCCAGCACAATGCTGTTAGGCCCACATCTTGAACTTATTTCCCCTTACAAGTGGTGAGCTGTAGGAGTTGATATGAAGTGATGCAGAACTGTGTTCTATTGAGTGATAATGGGTGGTCCACCACTTGAAGTTTACAAGTCTGCAGATCCAAGCCTTTGAATTAGGTGTCAATCTATGTGAATCCCCTATATCCCACAGGGATATAGCAATTGGGGACAATAAACCACATTTCTAAAACTGTCAAAATGACACACTCGATTTTGAGTAGAACACAAAACATAAAGTTAAGATATTGTTATGATTATATGTAGGGCCAATATGTTCTGCAGTGCTATAAATCTGACATTTATTCATGTATATCGGTCTCTGGCCTAGAGGAGCATACAATTGAATTTCCCTACCACAAACATAGACACATCAATGGCAATTTATTCAGATATCACTTCACCTACAAGTATTGTCTGTTTAAAAAAAATGTAAGGATGAAATTATGAAGGAATTTTGGTTGAGAAAAGATAATAATTATATATATATATATATATATATATATATATATATATATATATATAGGTTCTGCACCTTGACAAAGGGGTCTAAGTACTCCAAAATGTTGGAGTTACCTTGCACCATGTTATTCAGTAAAAACTTTTTTTTTTACACCAACAACAAGCCTCTGAGTGCCTCATCCACCCCTGCTATATTCCTACTGCTTTTGTAGGCACCGGAGCACTGCTGCACCCATAGTGTGAGTGCTGATCCGCCCTCCACATATATATATATATGTATATGTATACTATGGAAGAAGAGACGTCACTCTGGGTGCTTTAAAATAACAGTAATTTACTTTATGCCTACAGCGTTTCGGGCCAGAGGCCCATCTTCAGGACAAGAATTGTGCCCTGGTCCCTTCCTCACCACATCATACATATACATATATATATACAAATAGAGACCCAGGATAGGCGGCACTCAGAGACGGTTAGTGGGTAAAACCAAAGCTTGATTTAATGCGACATAGGCGACGTTTCGGGGCGCAGCATCTTTCTCAAGCCAACAGAGAGAGAGAGACCCAGGATAGGCGGCACTCAGAGACGGTTAGTGGGTAAAAACAAAGCTGGATTTAATGTGACATAGGCAATGTTTCGGGGCACAGCCCCTTTCTCATGCCAACAGACTTGTTGTTTTTGATGTCTTGAGAAAGAGGCTGCACCCCGAAACGTCGCCTATGTCACATTAAATACAGCTTTGGTTTGACCCACTAACCGTCTCTGAGTGCCACCTATCCTGGGTCTCTCTCTCTCTCTCTTTATATATATATATATATATATATATATATATATATATATATATATATATATTATTTAATTTAAGCCAGTATTACACAGTCTATTCTTAATAACTGAAAGGTGTAATGATTAAAATTATCAATAATTCTTCCTTTTATGATCTTGTTGAGTTTTCGTCTTAAAAAAATAACTGTACAAATGAGTTCATCTTGGAGTTCTGAAACTACCGAAGGATTTCATCTGAAGAAATAAAGAAGGCAATTTTATATGTCAGGTTGGAAAAATGCATTATTGTTTTTTAAGTGAGTCCAATAAAAATGTATCCCATGTAACTCACTTGTTAAAGTCTGACTTTTAACAGATATTTATATTTTGCATTCCCTTGTCATCATCCTGAAAGTATATGAAAATGAGAGTTGCCAGACACAGTTTCATTAATTTATAACAGACGCTGCTCTGATTCTGAAACGTGCTGGATTAGAACCTCTGGGAATTCTCCTGCCCTCCTCCTAACACCTATGATTTGCCATTCACCAGTCAGACTCGCTTATTGACATTTTAAAGAAATATTATACTAACGAGTTATACGGTTCCTTTGAAGCTTTATCTGGATGGCTTATTTCGTTTAGAATGTTGAAGCATGATATTTTGTCCTGTGTGAAAAATCACAGGTTTTTCTTTTCCCTAACAGGTAAATGAGGAGAAACTGGGATATGACAAATAACAGGTGTTGTTTATCGGAAGTTTGGAACTGTGGTGCCATTTCAGATGAACAAGGGCTCTTAACACATTTTACACTAAGAAATTTATATATACGCGAATACACATATATGTAATATAGCAACTTTAAAAAACAGAGAAATTGTAAAATATTTCAAGCCACTTTTAATTCCAATACAAATATATATTTTTAAATATTTATAAAAGTGACTAAATTATTTCTAGGAAATGTTATTTTCACATGTTTTGGTGAGTTTTACTGTATATACAAATAGCAAAGACTGCTGCACAGCAATGGCTTGTGTTTATTTTTGTGGCTGCCATATTGTCATGAACTTCACACAACTTTATAGAATGACATGTCTAAATAAATGGACACTACTGATATAGGAGAGGAAAATATTCAGGTTTGCTGCCCATAATGGCTATTCTGTGCATTTATATGGTGGGATAAATATGCATTTAAATATACTTTAACTTCAGTTATTTCTATACCAGTGCCTAACACCAAGGGTTTACAATACATATAGAATAATAAAGAGGGAAAAGGGACTACAAACCAGATTTTTACACATATATCCCAGCACGCATGCAAATGGATGTTTAGCACAAACATCCATTCGCAGCCTTGCGTGCCGGGACAAAATCATTTGGTGGTCGCCGACCATCGAATGATTTTGCAGGCACTCGCAGATGTAAGTCACCTCTCTGGTGTCTTATATCTGCGGGCGCCCTGTAAGCCGCACCCACATCACAGGCGCATATGCATGGGAACGCCCAGCGTTTTTATGGTGAAGCCCATGAAACGCTGGACGTTCCCATGGGTGCAGTCCCTCACCACCACCCCACGCCCGCACTGCTAGGCACGAACAGGTGAACAAGCAGTTTGCCGCGCCCACTCACACCAAGCAGCTGTACATCCGCATAAAAGTTTATACGCATGTGCAGTCACTCCCCTGCGTGAACACATAGGGGAGCGTGTGAACTAGAATAAGGGCCATATTAATAGGTGCTACCATGCCGAGGCTTTTAGTATTATAAAGTAAAAAGAAAAAAGTACAAGGAGAATATACAAATTCCACACAGTTAGGGCCATACTGGGAATCAAACCCATGACCTCAGTACTGTGAGGTAGTAATGCCAATCGTTACAACATCTGACTTCTGGTGCACATGTGGCGAAATATGTAGGCCCTCTGCCATGCCCAGGTGAACTTCATTAGATGGGCCTTTAGCATCTCAATTTATTAACACACTTTGGGGGTCATTCTGCTTGCTTCGCTCCCCGCGCGTTTGCATGGAGGAGCGATGTTGTGTGTCTGTTCATGCGCATAATGATCTATGCGCATATGCAGGCTCTTTTGGCAAATGGACTTGGCGACTAGCATAGTCGTCAGTCTCTCTGCACGGAGCAGTGGGGGCATTGGACGGCTCGCCCGGGTCGTGCCCACGGGAACGCCCAGCATTTCATGAATGTCCCCAAGAAAAAGCTGGACATTCCCATGGGATTGTGGACAAGAGGAGTTCTGGGGGCATCAGCCGACACCAGCTGCCCGCCCTGTCTTCGTCCCGCTGCCCGCAAATATAAATCAATTTCCACTGACATATATGCATGGTCTGAAGAAATCATTCGATGGTCGATGACCATCGGATGATTTCTCCACCAGCGGGATATGCAAGGGGATGTGTCTTAGTGAAACATCCCCTCTTATGGTTGCGAGGGTATACGGCAGCGGCCGGGGATAACTATTCGGGCAGGCCCTCTCGGACTTGGTAAGCTGCGTGCTTCACAGCTTACCTTGTCATCCAGAATCAGGGCCTATATATATTTATCTAGGTCTTACCTTTACATATTAAAATACATATTTTTGTTTTATTTTGTTTTGTTTGTATGCTCTACAGAAGTAAATGTATGAATATCCCCTTGCTTGTTCCAGTATCTGACATTTATTGACCTGACAAGGCCCAAATTGATATTCAAGAGAATAAGCAAGAATCTTGTGATCCACCCATCCCCATTGTATGAAAGTATCACTGAACCTTTCAGGGCTGCCATTAGGGGGGTGCTAAGGGGACAACTGTCCTTCTATCCCTGCAGCACCTCCCTGTCTCTTCACTATATAGCTGCCAGATGCTGATAGGCCCTAACCTCTGGTAGGCGGCCACCATCACAGTGGTGGGCTGCACTTCATCTGCAGCCCACCACACCACACAGCAGCAGAGTGGCCTGAATGCGACTCCAAGTCCCAGCAGCACCTGCTGCCAGCTGCCTGCCTGGGAGCTTAAAACAGGCAGTGCAGTGGGCAGCAGGACAGGCAGGATGCTCCACAGGAAGCCCCCACAAGTGCGACGTGACTTGATGAAGTCACGCCGTGTGCCAGCCGGAGGATAAGGAGCTGGCGCTGCTAGTGTTAAAAGGGAAGAGTGGAGTGGTGCAGCCTGCCAGTGCCTTGGATCCATCATCCAGATCAGCGTTTTTCCACCCCAGCCGGCCTGTGGAACAGGTAAATAAATTTATTATATTGTAACACATTAGGAAGGGGTGGAGAAAGAGGGAGGGGGCAGGGGGGGCCCTGCAGTTTTTGTCAGTCCCGGATCCCAACATTTGTGATGGCAGCCCTTGACACTTTAATACATTGAGCATCAGCCATCCTTAGTCATTTTGTTGGACAGGATGAAGGGTATGGGTAAAAAACGGACCAGGACAAAACCCCCAGATCGCCAGACCAGACAACAAACTCTGCATTTTGGAGCTTGTAGTGTCCGGTCCGGGGGTGTCCTGTCCGGGGGAGTCCTGTCCGGGGGGGCTGCCTGTGACACCTGTCACCAGGTAGAGGCGGAGTGGTAGAATAAAGTCTCCCTGCAGGGTCCGGGCATGTAGCAGAAACCGGACAGTCCGGACCACCCGGGGAGGCTGTAATCTCCCCTCTCACATGTAACTGGTGATAGCTATCACAGGGACACCCCCTCCCCGACACGACACCCCACGAACAGAACACCCCACCCCCCCCGGACCGGACCCTACAAGCTCCGAACTGTAGATTTTGATGTCTTGTCCGGCGGTCCGGAGTCTAGTCCGGGTCTGGTATTTACATAGTCCCCAGGATGAAAGCTGAAAGATCTTGTACTTGTGACCACAATTAATGATAGGAAAAGTGGCCTTGATGTTGAAGTTGAAAGAAGATTTGAGGTGGATTAGTTTGAGAGAGAGAGAGAGAAAGAAAGAGGAGGTGAGGGTGGGGGGAGCTTGTGATAACAATAAATGATAAGAGCCCTTACCTTGGCATCAAAATATGGCTTGTTAAAGGATGTCCAGGCATCAACTTCTTCTGTTTTAGTCTTCTGGAATTTCTACTGTACTGTGATGATTGTGGCTGGCCTAGTGTATCTCACTATTGCAAGTGAATTCCTGAAAAGTGCTAAATAGCTAAATAGGAGATTGAGTACCAACCAATCGATACCTTACTGCCATGTTATAGGCTGTGTTTAAAAAAAATAAAAGGAGCAGATTGGCTTGTTAGATATGGCCAATAAAGTTGATTCTATTGATTCTTTTCTATGATTCTAGCACTTTATCTCTCTATCATTTTTCAAGTCATAGTACATCTGCCCCTGTGCAAAGTTGATATGGGATAGAACGTTCCTGCTTTTAGCACAATGATTACCAGGGGCGTTCATATATATAAGTCCATATCAGGTGCCCAGAGGCAAAATAGAAGGTGGTGCTCCCCAAGTGGCTCCAGTTTGCACATGACCTGACATCCCGGCAGTTTGCAAATGGCCGACTTGCCATTGGCTAGCTGACATCCCAGCAAGTTGCCAATGGCCCACATCTAGGAGAATAAAGATTCCTTATTTTAGCCATTGTGGCAATAAGGAATCTTGATTTTTGGGTGCTCTCTAAAAATTATAATAAATAGAACCCAAAGGGGGACTTTTATCAAAGCTCAGAGAGAGATAAAATAACAAGCAATCAACATCTTCCTTACAATTTACACGCTGTGTTTGAAAAATTATAGTTAGGAATAGATTGGTTGGTATATTATCTCTCACACTTTTATCTTTCCAAGATTAGATACCAGCCCTAAATTAGTGCATTTGGTTAAGATTACTTCTTCTCTCCTTTCTTTCATCATATCCCATCAGGACACAACAGCAGAGCGAAAAAAGGGTGAAAGAAGATGACCAACTTCTACAAAACCGCATTCTGCTTGACTTTCTTGGAGCAGACCTTTGATTTTACACACCACAAACATGGTTAAAAATTATTTTAAAATAATATTGTTTTAAAAATTTTTTGAACATTGGCGTGTAAAATAAATTGCCAGTAGCAGGTAAAATACACGTTGGGGCCACAAAAATGAATGGTAAACCATTGGGGTACAATGGTGTATAAAATAAATTGCCAATCATGGGTAAAATACACTTTGGAGAGTGTAATTTATTCACATACATTGGTTGGCAGTGTATACATTGGAGGGCAGTGTGATTATTCATATACATTGGTTGGCAGTGTATACATTGGAGGGCAGTATGATTATTCATATATATTGGTTGGCATTGTAATTATTCATTTACATTGGTGGGCAGTTTATACATTGGTTGGCATTGTAATTATTCATTTACATTGGTGGGCAGTGTATACATTGGTGGACAGGGTGATTATTCATACACTTGTGGACAGTGTGCACCTTATTGAATATCATTAAATCCAGTCGGTAAATAAAGTGGCTCTCTGTAGTGATGCTCCTGCCTCTGCTGCTGCCAATGTATGGGTTAATGTGAGTGTCCAAAGAGATGCCAGTCAAGTGAGTGAAGCAATAATATGCATGCTATATATCCAGATTTGCACCTTTTCACTTATAATTCGGATATATCTATAGTGCAGCACTTGCGATCGAGGGACTCTGATCCGATGTGCATGGGACCGTGCATCGGATCAGAGGTAAAACACATGTGATTTGTTACGTTTTATCTGACTTAACGGCTTGATGCATCAAAATCAGAGGAAATCGGGCAAAATCGCAGAAGTGTATGGGCACCATAAGACAAGAAACTTGCTACAGAAAGAATTTTTAACAGGGAAAACTGATGTGATATATGATGATGGTTCCCTGCATTTCCAGTTGTGACAATAAAGGTTATTTTAATGAATATCTGCTTAGACTCAACCTTCGCAGGAACAGTCAGTAACAGACCTCAGCACCTGGCTGGGATGGACAGTGTTGCTGCTTGTGCCTGCCAGGGGCACTCCTGTAAGTTGAACGGGTAATTTAGGAATGCAAGGAACGCTGTTAGCATAAGTACTAGATCTGCTACCAAGACCAGAGGCACTGCACTACAATGTAGCGGAACCTCTCCTCTTGCTGCTGGGCACTCTCCATCCAGGGCACCATTTATTGGGTGTTCAGCAGTACTGCTGGCTGGAAGATGTGTCCACTTCTGGTTCCCAGTTCCTAAATTTCACCTTGAAGATGGTCACTGTTGCGTTTCTCTGCCCTATGACGTGGCAGTTTCATCAGAGGATTTATTAGATGTTATTTAGCATTCTTATATGTCTCCAGGGATGTGGTTAGTTGACTGCATACTCAGTGTGTAATTTGAACTCCTTTAACCCTTTGCGTGCCAAAATTGCTGTGAGAGATCCTCAAAATATCCCCTAAAAATGTCAGTGTCATGCACATTGCTATATTGTCTATACAGTATGTATAATTTATTATGGGAACATGCCCAGAAGTAAAGAGAAAGAGAAAGTTATCTCTTTACTCCTAACTCTCTACCAGGGTGACCTCTTATCATTGCCTGTATAATTTTATATTTAATGGGGCAAAATTCTTAATATTGTAAACCATGCCCTTATATTGCTAATTTAAAGTTACAGATAAGAAAAAGAAAGGAACCACAAGTATGGCCAAAGCTGCTGTATAGGGAGTGTGTAAGTCTCCCAAAATATGTTAGTCAAGAGAAGAGAGGTATATACAGCACTTGGGTTTAACTAAATGATGAACACTACCACATGTAAAAAATAATAAACATTTATTAATTAAATAGACAAACATTTAATCATGTATTATTATAAATGATTGAGAATTCTCATGAGAACACTTTTTAAAAACATTTTAAAAAGTCAGAAAAATAAAAAGCAACAAAGTTCTGTTTGAATCTAAAAAAATGCTAGCATGATTAGCTCCGTTAGATGAATACGCAGCAGTTCACTGCACCAAAAATATATATTTACCAGATAAAGAAACAAGGCGATTGTGATGGTCTCCTTGTAATGAAGAATTCAACAGTGCACACAGTAGAAATGTTATTGAGTTTATATGTACTGTAAGAATGTTATTTATGGATATAGATTTATGTGATTCACACTGTAGGTCTGTTTTACTGTTTTACTGTTGTGTTTGTTCATGAGTTTATACAAAAACTATACTAATAAAGCAACACATTTTTTGTACTTAACTATCACATGCTATCTATATATATTAAAATGGATATACAGTATGTGTGTGTTTTTCCAGCATAACTCTGGAATGCCTGGAGCAATTTACACCACACTTGGAACACATATAAAGCACTACATAATGTTGGTCAGGAAAGCAAGATCTGGCAAAGTTTTACAACATAGATGGGGTAGAGGACATTGATTGTGACCACATTAGGTTCACAGCCACTCCGCATTCCCGACACCACTGGAGTTCCAGTAGCCCAAAAAGAGGTCCGGTCACTACACAAAGTGGATCAGCAATGCAAGATATGGCAGAGTTTCATAACATAAAAGGGGTAGAGGACATGGATCTTAAGAAAAAAAAAACCTGTCAGATACAGGAGGGAGGTGAATGCTGGTCACACCATGAGCTTTTAAGCTTAAAACAAAAGCAGGAAGATGATAAGCTGTGGGTACTGTTGGAGCGAGGCTTCTCATCTCCGGTACCACTAACTGATATTCTATGGCTACCTCCCTCAGAAACCCCAAAAGTCACTGCGCGCTCCTCAATACTACTATCCACCAGACTCTCATGGCTATCGCTGGTATCAGCGACGCCAGAAATATTACTCCCCTCCCCGACCTGTTTCTGTCGGGAATAGCTCACATGATACCGAACCTATCGCTAGACACTTGGTCCTCCTATGGCATCTCGTCACTAGGGACTATACTTACAGAGGGCTCTCTATCCACATTCAACGATATCCAAACTAAATTCTTAATCCCCTCTAAGGACTTCTATAAATTCCTTCAAATTCAACACTGGGTACAGAGCACCGGCCCAATTTCCCATAAGGTAGTTCCTATACCGAAATATATCAGCCATAGACTCACTAGAATACACTCTAAAGGCTCCATCTTATGGTGATACAATTTACTCACTGACCCACAGAATCCTGCTAAATTCAGCTCACAACTCAAATGGGAATGCAAACTAGCCAACCCCATGACTGACAAGGAATGGAAGACAACGTTCCACAATTGCTTTCATATATCAAAATGCCAATCCCACATTGAACAATTCTATAAACTCATCCATAGACAATACCTAACCCCTGCCCTTTTACATACCATATGGCCATCCTCCCCCAGCGCATGCTGGCGACAATGTGGTAATGTGGGAACGTTGCTTCACATTTTCTGGTCCTGCCCTAAACTGACCGGAATGTGGTCCAGAGTATTTACCCTTCTCTCTGAAATTGCGGGGACTTATATCGTTCCTCATCCGAAAATTGCTTTATTCCATCTATTCCCAAATAACATCCCCACGGACACTCACTATGTTCTAGGCCATGTCTTGATTTCAACCAAATTGTTCCTAGCAAGACACTGGTGCACCCCCTTGGTCCCAACGATTCTAACCATTGAGAAGGCTTTCCAAAGCCACTTTCAGTTTGAAACAGAAGGCTCAGCCTACACAAAGCCCACTCCCTCTCCAACAACAAAATGGGTGGCCTGGATGACTCACAAGTCAGCAAAGACCCCGATCACCGTCTGATTTACCCCAACATTACAGGAAGCATAATAGACCCAACCCCTTCCAACTATAATTCTACAAATTGGTGGAGTTCTGCAATAGGTACGATTACACTTCTTGTCTGATCATATTCTGTAAAACTACACTGCGATCCCCTTTGATCCTCAACATCCCCATTACCTCCCTATTTTTATGACCACTTTTTGCCGGAGTTATAATTATAACTATAATATAAATAATAATAATTACTGAATGTTCATGAGTATATGATGTAACTAATTCTTGATTGACTTTGTTGCGAGATTATATGTATAAGTGTTCCCCCTCCCCCTCCCTCCTCCCTTTTTCTTCTTCTGTACCCCTCCCCCTCATTTTTTTTTGCATTTGAAAATTCAAATAAAAACTAAATATTGAAAAAAACAAAAGCAGGATAAAGCTCAACTAATGCTAATTGCACAAACAAGCCTGGGCAATGCTGGGTACCTCAACTAGTATATATATATATATATATATATATATATATATATATATATATATATAGTGTAGAACAACTATCAGCAAACTTTGGAGACTATTACCCTCAACTTGTAAATGCACCTTACAATTAGATTTCTGGTTATATTGTGCAGCTGCGGGCTGTGGCATTTTATAATTCCCATTGAGCCACATGACTACGTAACAGATTACAAACACAACTACCATCCACTGCCTTATTAGTTGGGAATTCTAAATATCCAAAGTATCAATACCGATATTTATATGATCAAAGAGCAATAAGTGAAAAGCGTAGGTTACGTATTATGTCCGTAACCTGAGCGTACCCTTTATTTCTAGCTACGTGCGAACAAAACGTAGCGCAGCGTAGCGTACCTTTATCGTGTATTGTACACGGTAGAACCAATGTATTAATAAGAGATCCCTTTGCAGTACTTTGTCTCTAATCTGCGAATACACCTTTAAGGACCATGTCCGTACTATACCTTATCGCTATATGCGAATAACAGACGAGACCACAGTATAAAGATGAGGAGATAGAAACTCCGTAAATGATGTATTTAGTCCCTAATGGACAAAAGGGGATTACAGAAATAGGAAAAGTACAGTATAACACGTAATGCAATTGTCTAACAATGAATATACTAATCAAGCTCTACTAGGGAAAGAAAACAGGCACAGAATACAATCAGCCAACAATACAATAAAAGTAAGTACAGTGAATGCAACCGTTTACAGTCTCATCAAATATGCGCAGCGCAGTCCGGTCGGAGCTCGCTATATTCAGGTTGAACTATAGCCCGGTCAATGGTCAGGGAAAAGAAGCTGTGCCGAAGTGACCGAGGCCGCCCTGGGTCACCTAACTTATAGGGTCAGAAGGGGGAGGTCAAAGGCCATTCCTATTGGTCAGGGTTCGTATGTCAAGTCCTCTGTGATTGGGGCAAACTATTGCACCTGGTTCGGATAGGTGCAGGGGGAGTGAACTTTGGAGTCCTTTGTCTGTTGGCATCGTCGTCAGGGGTCGTAAATAGCAGTAAGAACCGGTTACAACTAGATTCTTTTGTAATACACATTTTAACAGAAACAGTCTTAGGAATATGGATTTTGTCCGTAATTATCGGACAGTATGAATTGCGATTTATTCGCAATGACCGGAATACTGCGCATGAGAAACGGAACGTAACGGTACCAAACATTATACAGACGGAAGTATGTAATGCTGAATAATCTATGTGTAGTGCTCTAAACCTTTAACTATATTTTATTTGGTGTAGATATGGTATTATGAATTTATGTGTAATAGTATGGCTGCGCTTCTGGTCCACTTTGTCACACAGACTCGGGTATGGATACTTTATTTGCGCAACTCTGCGAACCAAAATGGCGGACATACCATTCTAAAATGGCGTGTGTGCAACTCGACTTTAACAAAAGGGAATCTCAATATTGCTGGGAGTTTTGGGCAACTTGGGCAATTTTGGTCTAACTGGAAAAAAATAATTGATACATTTGCTTTGAGAGAGAGGTTATTTTTTTAAATGTACAGTTTCTTTCTATCGCAAAGCAGGACAGAGTTGAACAGAGACCCCCTTTAACTTTCAGTAACATAGTACCAGAGAGACAGTTAACTCAGAGGGCAGTAGTTCCCAAACTAGGCCCTTAAGGCACTCTAAAGGGTTATATTTACTAAGAATCATGTTTGTCCAAGTTTTCATTAGACATGTGTATTGTACCGAATTGAGCTTCCAAACACAGGCTTTCATGCGGAAATTGTGGGTAGTGAGCGTGTGTGTGTACACTAATTGCACAACCAAACCGGGTACCTCAGCTAGTATGATATAAATGGTGGACGTGCATATGGTTGACACAAGCAAAAGGTTGACATGTAGACAGTTGACACATGGTAAAATTCACTGTTGACATGATTTTTTTAAAATGTCAATTTGTAGATTTTGAGCATGTGGACCTCCAATTAGTCTACTTCACTCACCATGCTCTAGACAAGGTGCCTCGCTTTGCTTGGCACACTTTATCCTTCCAACCCTGACTCCACATGGATGGTAAAATAAGGAAAAGTTAAAATGTTTTAAAAAACTCATGTCAACCTTTTCATGTGTCAACAATTGCCATGTAGATCTTTTGAAAATGTTGATCATGTAGTGTACATGTCAACAATATGGTGTTGACATATTGATTGTTGACCTAGACAGTGTCAACCCATGGATCAGATACTCTTATTACATCATTTGTAATAGCCACTCCTAGCATTATGCAATAACCAGGAAGCAGGAGTGGAATTTGTTGTACTTGTTGTGTAAAATGACACCTTTTCTGTTTGGGCATACCTTCATGAAGTTAATAAAATTGTTATAGGGTTCTTCCATAAAACTGTCTTTATAGTGCATAATAGATTTTTTTATGCCCTACCAAACTGGGCCATAAAATTTAATAGATACCAATATCACGGCAGAAATAAATGAGTGCTCTCTCTCTCAGTCAATCAGCGTCAAGGCAGCGAGAGAGAGCACTCTCAACCAATCAGTGGGAAGCCTATCTTTTGCATTTTTTCCAAATTCTGCCAGCGCTTCCCGGACATTGCGGGCTACCCACCCCGCCACAACACTTCACTCTGCCAGCCTCCTTCACATAGGTGTGTGCCAGTGGTGCTTCATTGCTGGCACACACCTACAGATCAGCCCAACACATCATGGGTGCTAAAAAGCACCCAGGAAGTACCGCTTATGGCTTTGATCCGACAGATTGAATCTGCAGCAGGTTAAATATTTAGGGTCCAACCCTAAATATTAGGACCGCGCATCGGTTGGATGGCATGTCAAACACATCTGATTTGGCGCGATTTCTCGGCCTGATCCATCGGAAAGGGGCCAATTCAGCCCAAATCGGATAAGTCTATTGGCACCTTAAGAACTGCTATTCTATTAGTGACATTGAATCTCAGTTGCAATATATGGTTAATTCCTTTGTGGAAAGAGGTTATTCCCCTATGATGTTACAGAAATGTGTCTATGATGTACAGATCCTCTAGTTACTAAAGAACATATTACAAAGGACAATTCAGATTCATTTTTAAATTAAATAGGGCATGTTATCTGAAGATGTAATCTGTATTTTGTGAGTTGTACAACTAGGCACCTAAAGTACAGGTTTAGTGAATATAGCGAGAGATGGGGACCATTTGAAATCCTTATGTAGACAAGAAATAGCCTGCAACTACCAACAAAATAGTTTAAAACTCCAAGGACTGAATGAATCTCTTGATCTCAATCATGGTTCTTGAAGACCATCCTCTCTCTCAGGGTATCTATAGATCCCCTTCATTCTCATTGGATTAAATGCATTCTTCAATTCTGTTTTGGTTTTAATTTCCCTAAGCATTATGTCAGTTTTCCCAAGTTTTATTAATGTTTTTAAATTCAGCTTTGGTTTGATGTTCCTGTACATGAGAATAGGTCCCACACACTAAGGGCCTTATTTTGGTTCATTCTTTCTGACAAAATCCTTCTTAGATGGACAAAACCATGTGCACTGCAGGTGGGGCAGATGTAACATGTGCAGAGAGAATTAGATTTGGGTGGGGTTTTACTTCAAAGTGAGATCTATATTGCAGTGTAAAAATAAAGCAGTCAGTATTTTCCCTGCACAGAAACAAAATTACTCACCCAAATCTAATTCTCTCTGCACATGTTACATCTGCCCCCCCTGCAGTGCACATGGTTTTGTCCATCTAAGAAGGATTTTGTCAGAAAGAATGAACCAAAATAAGGCCCTAATTCTGTGTTTTCCCTGTTTGGACTGTGTGGTATGTATGAGGAAACCCACTGCTGATACGGGTCTCTGGTCTGCTGAGTGATTTGCTGGGGGCTCAGATTAGCCACAGACTGACTCCCACAGCATTGCAACCAAGCTGAGTACACTGTCAGAGCTTAGTCATCTTCAGACTGTTGACCAACCATCACAGCCCTCCCCGATCAGCATCTACCAGTAAACAGGTAATCTACAATGGAAGCACCTGTTTTAGCTCATGGGGATCCCATCTATATTTAGGCTGCTAAATACAGAGTCCATTACAACACAGTATAGTAACATATAAAGGCCTTTTTCTTCATTATGGAACCAATTTCTCTCTTTAAAAGCATCAATCCATTGATTGTTTGCTAATTGGGTGCATTCCATAAATGCATATCCACTAATATAAATAAATATATATTGAAGATTACCCCTTTTATTAATTAATTATTTTATCATACATTTAATAAATCATTTTCTAATTTGTATCTATTGCTAGAATTACTAGGATTCTGGTACATACTGACTGTCTTATTGTTGTAATTTACAAATTGCATTGTGCTATGATTGTTTTTGCCATATGTACTATGAGAGAGCCACTGTCAAACTTTGTGGGTGACCATTGATAATATACATGCGGATAGCCAGCCATCATTTCTAACATTATGATGTGCGTAAGCTCTGTTAATGTTCCATCGGGAGTTGGTATCACTTACACTATTTTATACTAGCTAAAATCGTGGTAGATAGAGCGGATTTGTCCCTCTGTAATTGGCTAAAGCAGGCAGACCCCCCCAGAATGATTGACAGTTGGGCACTATTTAATACTTGTGAACGTAAGCAGAAGCCACGCCCTCTGACGAAGTCCGCAGTGACGAAACGCGTCAGGGCGTGGCCTGCTACATTTGACTTCTGCTTCTCACCAAACGGCTGTTCTCTACACCAGTTTTTTGTATGATCATGAATAGTTTTATGTGCCACATTATATTGTTGAATCCAAAACAAAGTATCTGTGAGTTTTGGTTTACATTTCCCAATTAGTGTTTGCATTCTTGGTATTAATGCTACTTTATCTCTCGCTACCCGGATAATACTTTCCGAGTAGTCTCTCTCCAAAAAGTTAGTAGACATCTCATCCTAAACTCTATCTAATTCACTGAACTAATTGAGCATCTACCACTATCCATATGTATATTGTGAGAGGCAGAAGGGAGCCCATATTAGGAGGAGAGTGGGTCCTGATATGCCACATGGAGTAGTCTGGGGTTGCTCCAAGGTAGGTAGCTCTTAGTTTGGATATATCAAGTAAGGAGCCATTATCATGTGGCTTCTTGCTGGTTAATTGTAGACCCAATTTAGGGTAACGGTAGTGTGGGGTGGGGTGCCCCTGGACTGGTTGAGCTGGGTGGCTTTATTGCGGCATGCCTTTACATTCTATTAACACTTTTCACTCACTAACACTATCTCTCTTCTATTTTAATTACATTTCATTTTTTTATTTTATCTCTCTCTTTATATATATAGCTTCGGCTTCCTATCACTAATATTTATTAACACTATAGTATCTCACTGGCATGCCGCATTGGGCTTTCTAGCTTATGGTGGTTTTTGTGGTGCCACACCCTGCACCTTGATATAGCGCTAGGGACCCCAATATACAGAGAAGCCTTGACGCGGCTTGGGGGCATGTCATACACCTGTGCAGGTATATGTAACCAATATCTCTGAATTATATTATCACGTAGTGTTCAAGATTGGTTACTAATACCAATCAGTGAGCTGGGGGAAACTATGTATTTTTACTTACTCAGTATTAACCCCTCCCTTGCATGCACCTGAGTGGTATTACTGAACTAATTGAGCATCTACCACTATCCATATCTCTATCTAATTCAGTTGGCTTACTAACAATCCTCTTAGCCCGTAAACATTGAGAGTATGGAAGGCTGGATATAGTGTTGCTAGGATGGAAACTTTCAGCATGCAATAAAGTATTGCGGTCTAACAATCTGATAGTCCTGGATCTTAATCAGAACATCTAGGAAGGGCATCTGTTCCAAACTTTTACTATAAGTAAATTTTATAGGGCAATCAAACTGGTTGGCTTCTTCTTTGTGATTGCATAAATCATGTCCCTTAAATCTCTGGTAAAGAAAATCATAGACTCAATAAACAACATGTATGTATTAGCGTAAGCTGGGGCTATGGGTGATCCCATAGCCATGCCCCCTATTTGCATATAAAAGGGTTATTGTAATAAAAATAATTGTAAGAAAGAATAATTTCTAATAAAGACATAAATATTGATAACGGTGGGCCAGTATAAAGAGGATTGTTTTGTAATAGATTTTTTATAGCATTTAGACCTCCCTCCTTAGGAATACAGATATAAAGGCTCACAATATCAAGAGTAAAGAGCCAGGTGTTATTAGGTACTTACCCAAGTTGTTGTAACAACACAAAAAGTTCAGTCGTGTCCATAAGGTATGAGGGCCGGTCCTGTACACACGGTTGAAGGTAAAAATCCAGTAACTCCATTATTGTAGTAAATAAGGACCCCCTTGCGGATATTATGGGGTGTCCTGGCAGAGACTGCATATTTTTATTAATTTTTGATTGTGTGTACAGGACCGGCACCACTGGATAGTCAGTCTGTAAAAAATCACGTTTCTTTCGAAATATGCCCATCCAGAACTGCTTTACACAAAATTGTATCAATAATTGACTTGAATTCATCTGTAGGATCACATGATAACTTTACCTATACAGAAGAATCCGCTAGCTGTTTCTCAATTTCAGCACAATATTGCGTCAACCCCTGAACTACAACCCCTAGCCGCTTATCCGCTGGCCTAATTACAATGTCATTATAGCTGTTAAGATCTTTTAAGGCCTGCCATTCCTCTTTAGGTAAGTTATTACGATATTTAGGGCAATTCTCTTGAGAATTGCTAACTTGTACTTCAAGAGCACTTATAAACCCATGGATAGAGGGGTTATGGGATTGTGGTTCAAACTTGGATTTTTTACAGAAGCTGTTAGGAGCCGAGTCTATGGGAACAGTCTTGGCACAATCTTGCTTGTTGCCCAAAAATTCTCTCAATTTTAGTTGTCTATTTAAATAATGTACATCAATCTTCCATTGAAGACTATTGAAAGAATTTGTTGGAATATAACTGGCCTTTTGCACCTCCGCTTGCTGACATTATTTGACACTGACTCTCATTATTTACCACTCTGGATACCATCTTGTCTGCTCTGATTATAGAGCAGTTATAGAGTGCAGATCATACATGCGTGCATTTGAACGTGATTACATCTAATTCTGTTCCAGTGGCACTACAAGTGATCTGCAGCCTCGACTAATCAATTATTTCATCTAGTTGTGCTATACCCTGGATATTGCTGTATGTGGTAAGCGCTGGAGCAGTGGCGTAACTATAGTCCCGCAGCCCCTGTGATGGCGGGGAGGCGCTGAGAGGGTGTGGGTGCCGGGGGGGCTGCAGGACTATTGTTACTCACTGCCTTCTGCCCCTGCCGCCGGCGCTTCTTTCTGCGCTCTGCCGGCTACTGCTGCTAATGAGAAGTGACAATTGGAAAATGGCTGCCCCCATACAGCAGACCGTTTTTAAGGTTGCTAGAGGAGGCAGCGAGCTCCACTAGCAAGTATTATCCAGGTGGTGAGAGATAAAGTAGCATTAATACCAAGAATGCAAACACTAGTTGGGACATGTAAACCAAAACCCACAGATATTCTGTTTTGGGGTCAACAATATAATGTGGTACATAAAACTATTCATGATCATACAAAAATGTATGGCCTATTATGCAGACAGACAAAGAGCTCAAAATGTTAAAAAATACCAAAATAGTAACCAGTTACATGAGAGGGAGAAATCTCCGTGATTGGCTCGTTAAATCTGATGCCACCTCTATGGTTCGATATAATCCTCTTAGGCAGGGGTGTCAAACTCAAATTCATCGGGGGCCGCATCAGCAGTTTGGTCACCCTCAAAGGGCCGGTTGTATCTGTAGGACTATGTGTCAGGGCTTAGGTTGCGGGAGGGAAGGTCAGGGTTTAGGCTGCGGGAGGGAAGGTCAGGGCTTAGGCTGCGGGAGGGAAGGTCAGGGCTTAGGCTGCGGGAGGGAAGGTCAGGGTTTAGGCTGCGGGAGGGAAGGTCAGGGTTTAGGCTGCGGGCGGGAGGGAAGGTCAGGGCTTAGGCTGCGGGAGGGAAGGTCAGGGTTTAGGCTGCGGGAGGGAAGGTTAGGGTTTAGGCTGCGGGAGGGAAGGACAGGGCTTAGGCTGCGGGAGGGAAGGTCAGGGTTTAAGCTGTGGAAGGGAAGTTCAGGGCTTAGGTTGCAGAGGGAAGGTCAGGGTTTAAGCTGTGGGAGGAAGTTCAGGGCTCAGGTTGCTGGCTTAAATGTCGGGGTTTAGGCTGCTGGAAGAAAGGATTAAGATGTAGGCTGAGTAGAGGGTTAGACTGTGGGGGTGGGAGGAGGAGGGAGGTTATGTTTGTGCTGTGGGGGAAGGGGGGGGGGGTTAGATGTAACAGTGCATCCAGCCTTTTCTCCATCTATCCCCAGCATGACTTTTGCACAAACCCTCAGGCCCTTCCCCACTCTGTCACAGGTGATGGTTCCCTGAAGCTGTAACCCCCTCCCCTGCCAGAGCCCCCTCCCCTGCTACTACCATGGTCATAGCGCAGGGCAGCATAGTATCATAGCCAGCCACCCCCATCCTCGCTCACCTCGATGTGACATGTGCAGAACTCGGGAGCCTGCTGAGGATGTCCTCGCAGCGCTGGCAGTGATATAATAACGTGCCAGTCTCTGCGGAGAAGCTGCCCAGAGATGTAGGAAGGAAGGCTTATCACATGACCCCCTCGCAGGTCCCGGCAGCAGCGGCCGCAATCGATCTGACTGGGGGTGGTACCTGAAAGTCCTGGAGCCTCCTCCCACAAGTTCAGCAGTGGGAGGAGGCGGGGACACGTAAGATAAGCCTGATAGAAGGCCGAAAGTTGCCCAGACAATGGCACCCCAGTCCCACCCACTCGCGGGTTTAGCGCCGCCCACACATTTTGGCCGGGGACACTACAGGGCTAATTTATGAAATATATCAAATATATCATCCCTACCTCCTGTGGTGTCCCCGGCCGAATTGTGTGGGCGGCGATACACCCGCTAGTGGGTGGACCCATATACAGCTTTCGGCCTCACATGCGGCCGGCCTCCCGGGAAAGTTCCCGGTGGCTTAAATGGCCAATCCGCCCCTGCAAGCTGCTATTGCACGTCCCACAGCTCAGAGACGGCAAACAGAGAAGGCAGCCCGGCTCGCATTGTTCTCCACCATCCCGCGACGGTCTCCCCGCCACCGCCTGCAGCCACCCAGGCTGACAGAGACGAACTCTTCGCAGCTGCCAGTGACAGCGGCAGACCGCGGCCTTACAAGGAGCAACTGCGGGAACATAGCACGCGGGGAGCCCGGGGTGCGGGGTTGAGGGAGCAGGAGAGCCCCCGGCTGTCGTTTTTTAGTCCTCACCACTCTGTGCTCTTTCGCCCGCTGAAAGCCAGCCAGTAAAACAACGGGCGCGGTAAGAGCTGCGCTGGAACCCTGCGTATTAGGGTTAGTATTGGTGCAAGCCCTCCAGCTCCCCATTGGCTGGCGGGAATGCTGTAATTATTACAGTGTAATAGGTGAAGGCTGGCGGCGGCTGCGCGGGCCACATTACGAGGTCTGGCGGGCCGGATTTGGCCCGCGGGCCTTGTGTTTGACACCTATGCTCTTAGGAGTCCGGGATGTTTTAAGTGTACGGGATGTTTTAAGTTTTTGTAGCAACTTGCTCACACATGATTGCTACAAAATGTTTTTTTTCACCCACATAATGGTAAAATATATGCCATTAGATTCCCATTGGGCTGTAATAGCTCATATGTTGTTTATATGGTAAAATGTCCTTGCGGACTATGCTACGTGGGGAAAACCATTTGAGCATTCAAGGAACGAATGGCTTTTCACCGTACTTCGATCCGATGGGCTCTCAGTGGTAAAACATCGGATCACCCCCTAGCCAGATACTTCTTTGAAGCTAAGCATAGCTTAGCCAGCTTCAGACATGTCATTATTGACCACGTCCCTCCGAGTAACAGACGAGGTCATAGACATAAAAAAATTATTTTGTCTTGAATCTAAGTGGATCCATATACTGGATACTGTTAAACCGAGTGGTCTGAATGACTATCTTAATCTGAATATTTTTCTGTCCTGAACACTCTTCTGTCCTAAATGCCCACCTTACTAATGCAATATCTATTTAAACTTGAAATTACTATTGCTTGATAGGCTAGGTAAAATGACCGTTTGTGATGTTTAAATTGGATACTAAGGACTGAATGTCTTGACATTGCTATATGCACGTTATGAATGTAAATAAATGATTTTATTCATGACATTGTAATATATTGTATATAATTATGTAATCATTATATATTTGTTTATTTGGTAGCACGGAATTGGTATAGCAACAGAGGCTGGTTACCATGGTGACCGGAACACAAGGCGTGACCCGGAAGTGACGAAGAGGTCTACTCGGAAGTCACCCGGCTAACGGCCGCTGGAAGCCGGGTACACTGGATAATCACTGTTTGTCTCTATCATACTGTATAAGGTGAGCACATTACTGTTTGTATTTGTCATTCTGTTTGCATATTGCCTGAAGAAGGGATTAAACTCCCGAAAGCTTGCACATTTGGCTTGAAGTCTGCTTTCTTAAAACCGTCAGGTGCACCTTGTGCGGACATTTGTATACGTATATCGGCTTGTGCACCGCGTTAGCTGTGCTGTATGGCTGGAGGGTGCTGGCCATTTGGAACAAAATATATAGGGCATCTGCCACCGTGCTCATGCATCAAAGATGCACCCACAACTCATTGAAAATACATTAGCTGTCCACACTGTGCAGCGCAGCATTCTAATTTGCAGGAGCAACTTGCTTCACCAAACAGGCACTAGTAGCCATATTGCAGCCACAGTGGCTACAACCAGGGCCGGAATAAGGTTGGGGGGGCACTGGGCAACACGGTTTGTGGGCCCACCCCCACCCCCACACACACTCCCCCCCAGCCCGGCACAGTCCCCACACACACACACACACACACAGACCCCCCGCCCCCGGACGGTACCTTACGGGGATCAGTGCTGTGCTGGATCCCTGCAGCATATGTGAGGTCAGCAGTGGGGTCCCTGCGGCAGATGGGAACTCGGCTCACATACACCGCAGGGACACGCTGGCACCCACCTGCTGCCCGTCCCGCTGCCTGGCACCCACCCGCCACCGCCGCAGCAGTGGGGTGGCAGGGGTGGGGGCCCTAGAGTGTGCGGGGGCCCCGGGGTGACTGCCCCATGTCACACCGTGGGTAATCCGCCTATGGCTACATCTATGTATTTATTTCCCACCAGTGACTGGCAGGCTTGCTGACCATGTTTGGACCTTTTTAATGTGATTTGTAGTTAGTGTGACATTGCAACATTGTTTCTTTAAAATGTTACTGTGCGTAGTTATTGATTCCTACAGCCATGTATGAATATATATATATTTTTCTAATTATTTTGCTGTTTTCCACACTCTTATAGATCTAACATTCGTCACTTAAACTATATTTATTTTATTTTTACATTATTTTATTTACCAAGCATTAAAGCTCTTTAAAGTGCTTATTGTTTGCACTTGCACTTTAGTATACAATGGTGTCCAAAATTTATAACAAACACCAACCATTTGAATAGAAAAAAAGAAATAACCAAATTAACTATGTTGTTTTCTCAACAAATTAAGATTGTGGCAACCTGCTTCCCTGCCACCCCGATCCTGCTGAGACCCACCACTGGTGCTAGGTGTTCATTGGAGTGTTTGGGATGTGCTGCCTGGGGTGCCGGACGGGGGCCCGACAGTCGGGATCCCGACAGGCATTCACCCGGCGTCGGGATCACGACTGTCAAAACACCGACAGCCGGGTTCCCGACGGCCATCGGCTATTTTCCCTCGTGGGGGTCCATGACCCCCATAGAGGGAGAATAGAATAGGTGGCTCGTGTAGAGAGCCACCGTGCCCGTAGCATGGCGATCACAGTGAGCCCGCAAGGGGCTTTGTTGTGCTCGCCATGCCGTCTAGGTCCGGCTAGTCGGGATCTCGACGTCGGGATAATGACTGTCGGGATCCCGACTGTCGGACCCCTATACCACGCCCGCTGCCTGTTGGTGTGATTTCATTCTGCTCAGGAAATGTCCCAAAAGTTGTGTTCCTAAATTAATCATGGAACCAATTTATTTGATTCCAGAAAAAATACAAAGGTGTCTTTGTACTGGTTGTTGGGGTCCTCTATTGTATCGAATATATTGGCAATTACTGTAAGGACACTTATCGGAATACAATATTATTTGCCACCAGAAATCATACTCCAAATTTGAAAAATCATTTGCTTATCTCCCTGTTCATGAGGGTGATTTGGAATATCCCTGACCCCAAGGTAGCTGATCAACAGCTTATTTATATGAAGTATAATTTCCTCTAACGTGGTTACAAACGAAAAACGGTTGAAGGGTGCCTCGGGTCCCCTTCAACCGTTTTTAACCACTGAATGGCCCTTATTCTGGTTGGTGCGGTAATATCCGCGTGCGTTCGTACCGCCAATGTTTTGTGTCTGCGCATGTGCAGAGGCGTCTCTGCACATGTGCGAGCGGGGCGTACGGCCAAATCCCGCATGAAATGTGAACACTCCGAACAGGGGGTGGAGAGGGGCGTGAAGGGCTATTTGGGCTCATTACCATATGCATACGCCCCGCGTTTCATGGGCGTTCCCATGCAAATGCTGGGCGTACGTATGGTAATGCGGCCGTGACACACGTGTAGGGGGCGGACATATGACATCGCCGGATGTCAGCTGCCCGCCCAGATCTCTGCTTTTGCACGGAAAAATGTCCGTGTGGTCTGAGGTTGGGGGAGCTGGTGGACCACTAGGTCCTGCATTCGATGGTCTGCGAGCATCGTATGATGGGGGAGGTTCCCTGAGATGGAGGAGGCGTATTCCATGAAAAATACACGTGCGGTCCGTTCGGCCAGCTTCTTACCGCGTACGGACGGAGTTGGCAATCCGTATGGAAGGCGGGGTTTCGCACACACGGTCCTGGCTGCATATTCGGATCCGGCCGCACCGATCAGAATAAGGGCCTATGTGATGATAAAATGGTCTAAAAAACCAACAATGACCAAAAACATTGGCATTTGTGGAGTTTGGACTGGCATTGGGGATGAGCTTTGTGGAGCTACCCATGATGGCATACAGTATCACCAGGGGAGAAATTAACTTGTGCATCCAGCCCATGATCCACATCTACAGGGCTGCACCTGGTTGATTACACATAAACCAGGGTGCATGAGGTGTTCTGGTTGTGTCACCTGTCACTCCATGATTCCAGGAGCTACGTTCCCATATCCACACAATGGTGGTCCCAATCATATTAGTTTCAAGCTTCACTGCCTGTGGACTATGTGATCTATCCTCTGACCTGTTCATCCAGGTTGGCATATGTGGGGATGAACACCTGTAAATTTTGTGAGTGCAAGGCCATCTCCAGGTCATCTATTAGACCTCACATTCAAATGGCACGACACTTTTTACAGTTTAGTCATCAAATTAATTGGGTACTGCTGTTGCTTTGTGGAGGAGGTCGAGCAACTACAGTATCTTGAGGAAATTTGGATATGCTACACGGGTTTATCAGTGGCGGTACTAGCGCGTGGATGCCTGGACGCATATGTGCACCTGTGCACCTGTGTACAAGTGGCCGTAGGCGCATGTATATACAGCCCATATATGACTTCAAGTGATCATATTGGCCCATATAGTGATTTATATTGATGTATATTGATTTGTGTGATTAAGGTTTCTTTCTATTTTAGTGAATGGTTTTATCGAATATGATATGTTTTTGTAATTTTGTAATTGCTTAGCAGCGTCCTATTATGCCCAGTGTCTAGCAAATATAAGTTTATTACTGGTTAATGTATATTATATATGCATGCATTAGTGTCTGATTTAAGGTTGGAGTCCCTTTTAATCCATCTGGGACGCCCATTTCTTCAATGTGCATTCCATAGCATTAAGTCCCGGTAAGTGCATTACCGCTAAAGCAGGAGTAACCGCTAAAGTGGAAATGACGCCGAGTCAGTGCAGCACTACTCGGCCACTGTGTGGATATATTGCAGATATTTGCTCTTGCCATCACTTTAGTGGTAATTATACACGTTGTTATACAGTATGTATTCAGATATTTTGTCTATTAGGAAACACCCCCGGAAATTACGTATGCGTGTTCCAGGGTGGTGATTGGTGAGTTATTTTGCCACTTTTTTTTAAAGATAGCTCTGTAGGTATATTAGGAAGCTGCTTAGAAGTATTTGGCATGCTGCTGGATCTTTGTGTATTATTTATCTGCTGTAATATTGCTTTATTGAATTTACACATTTATTTGATGATAAAAGCAAGATAATTATTTAATAATAATAGTCATTATTGCCGCACAGAAGTTTCATTGCTGCGGCTGTGCTTTCTATTTCTCTAGCTTATTAGTTCCCTGCAGCCTGTGTGCCATTCCAGTCAATGAGCGCAGCATGCTGTAATGGAAGATTCCATTGGACAGCCGCGGTCGGCCCAGCGTGCTTTAAACCTCCAGTGTCTGTGACTGATGGCTGTCTGTGAGGGGCTGCTCTTGCAGATTGCAGTGCTCTGTATCAAATCAATAATAAATACCTGATTAATGGCTGGTGTAGGAGGGCCCTTTTAGATTGGGGACAAGGGGGTACTTGACCCTGGAGTATCCCCTCTTAATCTGGCTCTGTGTAAGGCTTTGGTTATGGACAGGGCTCAAAGTGGTCATGCAGAGATGGGGGAATTCATTTCTCTATGCCACCTAACTACACCCTCTCCCCTACCCCAATTAGGCAGAGGCAGGGCCAGTGGTAGGGTTTCTGGCATCCCCCAGCAAGCTAGTATAGTTTTCTGTGAGAATTACTGTGCAGGGCCAATGCAGAGGTTAAAATGTTCCACCTCACCATTAGAGGTGGTGGAACTCAGTTCCACCCTGTTCCCCCTCACTTTAACCCCTGGTTACGGGAGAGTTTATGGTAAAGCTGCAGGTCCCCAGGTTATCTGTCTCTGGCTGTAGCCTACTACTTCCTCCCTGTTACCTGCTTTTACCCAGTGCAGTCGAGGGGAGGGGGAGCGAGTATTTTTTACCCGGGCACGGGTCTTCCGAGTGGGAGTAGAGAGCACAGGCTGTCGAGAAGCACAGCCTCTCTCCCCAGCTCGGCACACGCTGCGCAGTGTCATGCGCTGAGCAAGGAATGGAGGCAGCAGCCTGTCTTTCAGAACAGATCCTGAACCCCCTGCAAATGTAATAATTATTTTTTTTACAGGGGTGTGACCATGCCTTCTCCCATTGGTCACACTCCCTTTTTTTAAACCAAGGCCAGGTGCCACTTTCTGCGGCCCTGCTTCTACCCTGCACCTTAGAAACTCCATTCCTGTATAATCCCGTGTGAGCCATAGACAGGGGAAGTGATTAGGGAGGAGCTCCTAGCTGGTAGATGCTCACAGTGTGAGCCTGCAGAGTGCAAGTGGGCCAGCCAGGTAGAAGCTGCGGGGGAAGCTGTGGAACGGCTGGGATTGAGGAGTCCCATGTGCTGCTGCTGATGAGCATTTCCATGAGTAAGAGGAGCATGTGAGGGGCTCTCCTCCAATCAGAGCTCAGCACATGCTTCTCTGACCCCACCTGCAGAGACTCCTGGGATTTATTACCTAGTAGTTCACTGCAGATTGTTGTGTGCTGGCCCTAACCCAAGGCTGCAGAATTCTCCTGCTTCTCTACTGCAGGAGGGAGGGTGGAGGAAGGAGCACTGCATCGGCTGTGAGCACAGCGGAGCAGAGGTTCCCCCTCCAAAGCAGGAGCCCAGCAGTGTCATACATGGTTTAAAATAAGTGTAATACTGGTGAAATAGCACCAAAAATATAGCCCCATCTTCTGGAGAAATACATGTTCCAGCATGTGCTGGCAGTACCTAAAATCCAGACTATGCAAAACCATCAAAATAACATATGTCTTAAATTCCCCCCAAAAGAAAATAAAGAAATAATCAAATTAACTTTTGTGACCTTCCATAAAGCGCAGGGCAATTATTGATAAAAAACAATACAAACTAATTCTGACCAGCTATAGCTAAGTATTTTCCTGGAACCCAAAACTGTATTACAACCAAAAATTATAAACTAAAATAATAAAGCCAGTACACTACAATAATATTACAAAATAACACTTAATAATTAAATAATTATCGATAAATAAAATTCAAACAAGCTCTAAAGGTTCCCATACACGTTGCGATTATCGCATGCCTTTTGAACTTTTAAGTTCAAACCGCTTTGCATGTGCTTATAATTGCACCGTGTTTCTGCGGGGATGCGATGCGATGCGCGAGTGTAATATTGTATAGCACAAAAAGTATGTGCAGGCAGTACTTTTTTTGCTACATCGCATCACATCACTTTTGTAGTACAGTGCCATGCGATGCGATGTACCTAGTGACCATTAGGTGATTATATACTTTAAAAAAAAGGCTAAAATCACATCGCATCGCATCGCACAGTATTATTATTATTATTATTATAATTTTATTTATAAGGCGCCACAAGTGTTTCGCAGCGTCGTACAATGGAACAGTACAGAGGGAGACAAAACTTGGCATAACATTGAATAAATAACAAAAATAGAGTACAAATAAAGAGTGCCACAGTTCAATACACATTACAGCTTAAATGTAAGTAGTAAGGACTCAATCAACATACAACTAGAGGCTTGATGCCAATGATGGAGAGGAGTATGCGGACAAAGATGGTCACTGAGTGTTTGAGTATAGGAGAGCTGTGAGTGAAATGTGAAGAGAAGAGGGCTTTAACAACAGGAGGGAAGAGGGCCCTGCTTGGAGGAGTTTACAATCTAGTAGGAAGGGGAGACAGACTACAAGAGGTGCAAGCAAGTGGGTGGTGGCTAGTAAGCAGGATGTAAACAGGCAAGGGGTCGGAGAACCATCTAGTTTATGCAGGACTAGTTTATGCAGTGGAAGGCTACGCTTTGATGAATAGGTGAGTTTCAGTGCCCGTTTGAAGCTTTGCAAGGTCGGGTAGAGTCTAATGGAGCGAGGGAGTGCGTTCCACTGAAGGATTGCAGCACGGGCAAAGTCCTGTACTCTAGCATGGGAAGCAGTGATCAGGGTGGAGGAGAGACGACAGTCGTCGGCCGACCATAGAGGGCGGGAGGGTGTATGAATGGAGATTAGGTTAGAGATATATGGAGCAATGGAATTAGAGATGGCCCTGTATGTGATTCTGTGGCCCTGTATTTGATGAGGATTCTGTAGGGGAATGGGAGCCAGTGCAGATTTTGTTGAAGGGGAGTGGCAGAATAAGAGCGACGGGAGAAGAATATGTGACACCAGAGCACGTTTTAAGGGTGAGGGAAAGATGCCAGTAGAAAGAGATAGGTTAAAGAGGTGAGCAAGGTGGGAGCAGCCAGTGGGGGAGAGGGAACTGAGGAGACGGGAGGGCAGAGGGTCCAAGGGACAGGTAGAGGGGGGAGAGGATGAGATGAGGGAGCGGACTTCCTCAGCTGTAGTAGGGCAGAAGGATGACAGAGTTGGGTAGTTGGAGGAAGTCTGCCAGAGAGTGAGATTTCTTCCAGAGGCGTTCAGCAGAGCGTGCACATTTTTGCAAGAATCGTGTTATTTTGTTGTGCCAGGGTTGGGGTTTAGAGCGTCAGATGGGGACAGTGTGGAGTGGGTTACAGAGTCGAGAGCAGAGGTGAGAGAAGAGTAATAGAAAGAGGCAGCCTGGTTGGGGCAGGTCATGGTGGAAACAGGAAGACAGGACAGTAGGGTCAAGAGACCCAGGGTTACGTCTGGTGACTGTGGGTCTGGGCAATGAGGGGAGAGGGGAGGATGAGAGGGTGAAAGAGAGCAGATTGTGGTCAGAGAGTGGGAAGGAAGAATTTGAGAAATCAGAGAGATAACAATGGTGGGTGAAGACTAGGTCAAGGGAGTGTCCGAGATTATGAGTGGGGGTGGAGGTCCATTGAGAAAGTCCAAAGGAGTTGGTAAGGTCAAGAAGGTTAGAGGAGGAAGCATTATTGATGTCAATAGGAATGTTAAAGTCACCGAGGATGATAGAGGGGAGGTCAGAGGCAAGAAAGTGAGGAAGCCACGCAGTAAAGTTATCAAGGAAAGGGGAGCATGGGCCAGGGGGGCGGTAGATTACAGCCACAAGGAGATGAATGGGGTAGAAGAGGCTGATAGTGTGTACCTCAAAGGTGGAGAATGTGAGGGAGGGCTCTGGTGGAATGACGAGGAAGGTGCATTTGCCAGAGAGGAGGATGCCCACTTCTCCACCCTGGCGGCCATCAGGTCTGACCGAGTTTGTGAAGGAGAGGCCTCCATAAGAGAGGGTAGCAGGGGAGGTAGTGTCAGAGGCGGAGAGCCAGGTTTCAGTGATGGCGAGAAGGTTAAAAAAGTGGGAGATAAAGAGGTCGTGGATAGTTGGGAGCTTCTTGCAGATTGATCTAGCATTCCAGAGAGCACAAGAGAAAGGAAGGGAGGGGAAAGATGAGATAGGAATTAGGTTGTGTGGGTTGTGGGTGCGTGTGAGAGGTGCAGAAGTTGAGAGGGGGTGAGACCTGACAGTGAGGACTGGTATGGGACCGGATCGAGGAGCCATATTTCGGTGTAAAGTTGTTCAGAGTAGTGATATAGAATGAGGTTGGAGTGGCCTAGAATGAGTGGTGAGTAGGTGATGTACTAGAAGCATGGAGAGCCTACAGGGAGTATAGTTTGTGTAGAAGTGAGACAGAGGTAGTGCGTCACAGCATTTAGTTCAGCATGGAGTTCAATGTCCAGGTTGTGCAGACTGTAGGTGATGCTGGGTCAGGTAACTCACTGCAGTATGCTGGTTGCTGGAGTTTCAATAGAGCAGCAGTTCCCAAACTGTGGGTCCTGACCCCAAAGTGGGTTCCGACCTTCTCAGCATGGGGTCACGACTCCATGTTGCTGACCGTCAGGCTGATGACTTTTTTAATCTCAGTCAGTGATTCAAGGAGTCTGAAAAATCTGTTGTCTGTTATGTTAAACTCCCATAATTTTGTGCCTCCACAATGCTGCCATGTATGCGCTGTCTGCTGACTACACATGTGACGTGATGACCTTCTGCAGTAACTTGCTGGGGTCCTGTCATTATTTTTATTGTCTGATGGGGTCCCAGAGCAAAATAGTTTGAGAACCCCTGCAGTAGAGGATGAAGTGTTCTCTGTCCTCCTGTTTTCCTCCTGTTCCTCTCCTGTATATCTCCGATGTTATATTAATATAGTTTGCATACGTTACACTATAACACTTCACATCTAGAAGACTACACAGCCAGAAGGCCTCACAGCCTAGCATACAGTGATTAAGTAGCAGTACAGGTCCTAGTGATACCCACCCTCTAAAACTCCACTCGCACCAAATTGTTTTATCAAAGGTGTGATCAATGTCTGACCACTGCCCCCCTAACGCGCAGACATATCTTGTTTACTATATATTCCAAAGGGAATAATAAAACAAAGGTTTGTTATATTGTCAATACCTAACAGAATTCAGTAGTCATGGGGAGGATAAAGTAGAGAGAGATAATATTGTGCAGCAGATTAAAGCCCATACCTGGGAAGAGAGAGAGAAGAAGGGGTCACATCAGCTGAAGCATATCCTGTATATCTCCGATATACAGTACAAATTACACATTGCATCGCAGACAAATGGCAAAATCACACAGCACCAATAAAGTACAAAATGCTTAGCACACTCCTATCGCAACGTGTATGGGCACCTTAACCTGCTAGAAAAGGTTTCATTGGTACTCTTTACCTAGAAGGGCGCCCACGATTTTGATCTTGGGCATCGTAAGGGAAAAAAATCGCGTCGGTCGCATCGCATGCGACCAAAAAATCGCATGCGATGCGACCGACGCGATTACCGCGATTTCCCATAGGGAACAATATTAAATGTCCCAATTGACCCGATTTTCCATATGGAACAATGTTAAATGGCCCACAAAGGCCAAATAGGCACCCTGAAGTGTGAAATGGCCCCCCAACTGTTAACGCCACCCCACGATCAACGTCAACCCGAAGCATGGCGAGCGCAGTGAGCCCGCGAGGGGCGGCGGTATGCGTCCTCCGACCTTTTCATACCCCCACTATCCACGTCGGCGTGGAGTTGAGAATAGAAAGTGTGGCGAGCGCAGCGAGCCACCGAGCCTGAAGGTGTCCGCGTCCCCTCGCGGGGCTCGCTGCGATCACCACGCTTCGGGCTCGGTGGCTCGCTGCGCTCGCCACACTTTCTATTCTCGACTCCACGCCGACGTGGATAGTGGGGGTATGAAACGGTCGGAGGACGCGTACCGCCGCCCCTCGCGGGCTCGCTGCGCTCGCCGCGCTTCGGGTTGACGTTGATCGTGGGGTGGCGTTAACAATTGGGGGGGCCATTTCACACTTCAGGGTGCCTATTTGGCCTTTGTGGGCCATCTAACATTGTTCCCTATGGAAAATCGGGTCAATTGGGACATTTAACATTGTTCCCTATGGGAAATCGCGGTAATCGCATCGGTCGCATTGCATGCGATTTTTTGGTACATGCGATGCCCGCGATGGCCGCGATGGGCGCCCTTCTAGGTAAAGAGTACCATTTCATTAACCCCCCAAAAATGTATTGCACCTGAAAAAGAGGGGCAAGTGTTTCAAAAATGTATATAATTAAAAAGAAAGCTAGTAGGCTACAATATTATAGCACAATTAACACAACAATAACTGACATTTTCTATTGCAAGTTAAGCTACATTGACCCCTTCATCACTTTGCAACATACTGTAAGCACAGCAAAATGAGAGACTATATTAAATACAGAATACCTAACAAATACAAATAATGGTGATATATGAGAAAGAAAAAACTCACCAGGTGCCTGGGGTCATCCATGTCCTGGATATGAAGGTGGCAGTTGACCTCTGCCAGAATCAAGACCTTAAGTGGCTCTTCATACTCATAGGGACAACACTTCATTCAGTTAGCCTGTGCTGTGCTGCTTTGGCTTATTTTTCCATTTTAGCCTCCACCTGCCTCTTTATATCAGAGAATCTTTTTTTTGCAGGTCTCCTTACTGAGTTTATTAGGCCCCTCTCTGCAGGGGTGCTTTAAGAGAGGAGGCACTGTGTTAGGGCTTTAATTGTACCCCCTCCTCTACAGAGGTGCAGTAGACTCTAGCATTGTGCCAGTCTACTGCATGTGAATGTCTCCAGGAACATGGCATTCTCTATTGCACATATGTGAATCATTGGAAAATGTCAGAAGTGGCCATTTTCCCAGTGATTTTTGCCACTACCCTGCCAGCAACAGACCAACAGAGAGGTGAGTAAGGTTGATACACCAGTACCTCTGAGTTAATAATAATAATAATAATAATAATAATAATAATAATGATATTTATATAGCACTTTTCTCCCAATAGTGCTTTACAATTGTCTTTACAGCTCAAAATACAAAACAAGCTTAACAGTTGAGTATAAACATCCCAACATCTTAAGTGTACCTTTAGCATGTCATACTTATACATTCTTAACTTACATAACTAAACCTTAAATAAAGACTAGGAGGCATAGGTTTGGCAGAATTGTTAACTGATTTATTTGTAGCTATATTTTAAGCTAAATTGATTATTTAAATTAGATTAATGAATTAATGGTGGCCAAGAAAGAACGGCTATTACTGTAACTCCACCCCAAACCTAAACGTAACTGTCCTAACTCAAAAACAAGCGGTATCCAACTCCACCCAACAGCATTGACTACCCACCCATCCGGGTGGGGTCGCTGTCCCCACTGTCCGGGTGATCTAGCGAAAGGCCTAAGCCAATGAGAGGTACATGCACCGCAAACAAGCCAATAAAACGTCAACATCAACACGTAGTGTGAGCTTATAGATTAAATCTCCCGGTCTTTCCCGCCTATCAGCTAACGCAATTAAACCCACCACCCTCAATAGAACAAAAGGGAAGGGAGGGCGGGGAATTCTGCAGGAAGAAGAGGAAGTCTCCTCTTCTTCCTGCTACCTTAACTCAGTCAACCTAGCCAGCCCTATGCCCTTATTGGATTCCAGTGTGACACGCAGATGGGGATGTTTAATCCACCCAGGTGAATTCAGGGAGATTCTAGGTACTGTTAGAAGTCCTTCTTCAACGGATTGTAGTATATAGTTGATGGCAGTGACAACACATCACTAACTGTCTGTATCAAGGAGATCCATAAATTCTACCTCCTCCAACTAAAGGGCCAGAGATTCATAACGGGAGATTCAGCAAGAGAGATTTCACTCTAATGAGCCACATACAGAGATTTGTGTCAGAGATTCATAACGGGAGATTCAGCATGGGAGATATCAAATCTGCACAACACTTTTGTTGGTAAGCTGCTCAATCAGAGGTGTGTCACTCAGGTGCCAAAAGGGAGGGGTAATTCTGGCTAGGAAAAAACATTTGGTATCCCAATTGCACACTGAGTGAAACATAACTACATACTGTAATAATCAGATAACACAGAGATTTTGGTTGCGTATATCTTCAGATATAGGGCTAAGTCCCCAGGCCGTACGTCAAGGCATCTCTGTCACTGGGGGTCCCTAATACTGGGTATGGGTCTGGGGTGTGGGCCCCCAACATGCCGACACAGGCTGAGTACTCCAGGGCAGCACACAAATGAAAATTAGTAGGGGTTAATAAGAAGCACATAGGTGCTATGTAGGGAAGTGAAGGTGTGATTAAAATACAAAATATATACAATGTGATAGGAAAAAATAAGGGTAATAAAGTGTTAGGGTGTGCTAACCTGGAGCAGACCAGCCCTACCAACACAGGGGAACCACACTCCCAAACCCATCCCATTAGCAGTAACATATATGTCTGGGTTTAATAGCCCAGTGTAAGGCCACATGATAATAGATAGAGATAATGGATAGAGATATCAAATCTGTCACAACTGTCACAGAAAGTGACGTAAAAAAAAACTGCACAAAAATAATGTTGTATGGTATAGACAGTCATTTCCTAAATAAACTTATAAATAAATTAAATACATTTCCTTAATAAATAAATGTTGGTGGCATAGTGCCCCCCCTCACCCCAAACAAATAAATATTGGTGGCATAGTGTGTCCCCCTCCCCCAACCAAATAAACATTGGTGGCTAGAGGCATAGAAAAAAATTTTATATAAAAAAATGGTGTGAAGTCCCCCCCCCTCCCACAAGCATGACCAGCCCCGGGCTCTTTGACTGGTCCTGGTTCCAAAAATACAGAGGACAAAGCGAGTGGGGGTACCCCATATTTTCGGGACTAGCACTAGGCTCTTGAGCTGGCCCTGGTTTCCAATTTACGGGTACCCCGTGGTTTGGTGACCAGCACCAGGCTCCACTAGCAGGGGGTTTAATGCCATATCCAGGGGACACACTTCATGGGGTCCCATGGCCAAAGCATTACCCACCCTAACTAGTCAGCCCAGGCCTGGGGTTTTGGGGAGGTGGAGACCCTCCCCCCAATTAAAGGGGTCTCCCTCTCCAGGGCACCCCAGGCCTGGGCTGAAGCCTGGGGCTATCCCCTGCACCCCTAGGCGGTTGCTGCAGGGTTGATAGCTTGTTTAAACAGTAATATTGTCCTTTACAGTAGGACTACAGGTCTCAGCAAGGTTGCCGCACATGCTGGTACTTGGGAGAACCACAGGTACCAGCATGTGGGGCATTAAAGGCCCGCCGGTACCTACAGACCCCATGTAAAGGAAATATTAAAATAAAAACACAGGTTTTTAAATATTTTATTAAACTGCATCTTGTTTTCACCCAGGGGCTTTTGTGGAGTCTTCACCAGGGGCAGCGGTCTTTCAAGCTCTTTTGCAAGGCTGCTGCTTCCCAGGGCTTCAGCCTTTTCATCTGTGTTCTTCACCTAGGGCAGCAGCCTTTTAAGCTCTTTTGCAAGGCTGCTGCTTCCCAGGGCTTCAGCCTCTTCATCTGTAATCTTCACCTGGGGGAGGCAGCCTTTGCAGCTCCTTTGCATGGCCGCCACCTCACAGGGCTTGTTCTTCTGGAGCTCTTCTCTGCTCCTCCTCCGCTGTTGGACTGGCTGCCCCTTGTCTGGAGCTGGCTAATATAGCCAGCTGTAGGGGGCGGGGCAATGGCACGGCCACCATCGATGGGGACCAGGACCACCGCCGCCGACACCACCACCAGGGTAAGTTTATTTAGGGTGGGGGTTGGGGGAGGGTCAGTAGTGCCGCGATTGGGGGGGGGGGAGAGTGCTGTGAGTGGGGGAGGGGTGGAGGGAAGGGTGCCGCTAGTGGGGGAGAGGGAGTCCTGGTGCCACGAGTGGGGGTGGTCAGAATGGCCGCGAGTGGGGGAGGAGGGGTCCGGGTGCCTCGAGTGGGGGAGGGGGCCAGAATTGCAGCGAGTGGGGGGCGGATTTGCCGTGAGTGGGGGAGGGGGACGGAATTGCCTCGAGTGGGGGGGCGGGAGCCGAGAGTGGGCGAGGGGGGTGCCGCAGGCCCTGCTCATCTGCCCGCACCACACATGCGGGAGATATGCAGGCGCTTCTGAGCGACTGCAGAGAAATGATCTGACCCGTCCGTTCTGAATCTTTGACAGATTCAGAACGCCGGGGCTGCACATTTAAATCGCTGTGTGGACTACACACACAGCAATTTACATGCGTTTTTAGGCATTTTCTGAGTGATTTAGTGATTAGTAAAATCGCTCAGAAAATGCCTGAATGTCGCCCTGTGTGTGGGGCCCATAACACTCCAACTGACCTTCCTCAGCCCTGCCCTAGACAAACTCCTCAAGATAACACTCCACAGACACTAAACACAAATTATATATATTTTTTTACAAACAACCATGACCAATACACTACACATACAACACAACACACACTCACACACTGACAGGACTTAAATAAAACCATACAAAAGGTTCACAGGACAACTAGCACTCAATACAGCACTCAGATATCATAAGGAGAAGCATGGAGCATATGTATATGAGTTTGGCATGACACTGGTACAAGTGACATTCTGTTTGGTGCGGTGAAACGTACGTATGGTCCGTCATACTGTACGTTTCCCGTACGCTCACGGTAAGCGTAAGTCCACCCACAGAACAGTGGCACACGGATGGTCACAAACACCGACAATGGAGAGTGGCGTTCACTTGAGCATACGCCACCGTGTACGGACAGATCTCCCTCTTAGCCACCGATACCTGGCGTACATCAGTGCACGGATGGATCTCGTCCGTTTTCCCACCGACACCTTCCGTATATCTGAGCGTACACCATATGCAAACATGTTCTACTATTGTTCAAAATAAGACTTTAGAGTGTGATAGGCAGATGTTGGGATCCTTTGTTAGAGATATGTGATTGCAATTATGTGCTTGGTGGCATCTTACATACAGAGTGTGCTACATAAAGTTCATAGCAGATATGAAAGTGCATAATGTATGTTGTTGGGCAAAAATATACAGATTGTGTGCAAAATAGTGGCCATGGCCTTAGGACATTGCTCCACCATTGCAAGTAGAAACTTGTCCAAAAACATCCTTGTTGCTCTTAGACGTGGTTTATGGGGGGTATTCAATGTCAGGGTCATGGCAGTCTCGTTCTCGGTCAGCTCGACCAAGAACGCGCAGGCGGGATTCAATGTCCCACCTGCCGGGGAGCGAAAAGGGGGCGTGGCCGCGAGTTGCGGCCGGGAAGAGGCGAGCTGCAGCCGGCAGCTCGTCAATTCCCGGCTGTTGTCGGCAGAACGAGCCCGACAGCTAGTGATGTCGGGCTCGTTCTGCCGAGATACCCTGCTCAATGCTGTCGGGTAAGACAGCATTGTATAGGGCCCGGCGGGCATCTCCCCGATGGTAGGTGCTCCCCGGATATTGAATATCCCCCTCTGTGTCTTTTTCATAATAAAAAACTGGTATGTTTGTGTTACAGTGAAAAAGTTGACACATGTCGACTCCTGTGAATTGAGTGTCCGGCTTTTTAAAGTATAAAAGAACACTTTCTGAATGTGTGTAGATGGTTATAAAATAACTAGCTGGACATATATAACCAGGTATTAGAATGAATATTAGCTAAAATTAAACCAACCTTTACATGTTGAGAAGTGTAGAAAGATAAGGTTCCAATGTGTTTGAGGGCTGTGTGTGGCTTGCAGGTAGTGAAATAATGGTTTTCACTTAATAGCCTGCAGCATTGCTTATTACATAGGTGTATGTGTTTGACTAGTAATCAGCATTAATTAGCAGACCCAGGCGTCCGCTCTCATGCGGTATCTCTAGAGGTGGTCTGGAGCTATCTTTGGCGTCCGCCTGTTTTTGGGCCAAAATGCACGGTGCGTTCTCCGATCGAGGCGGTTGTGGCACCATGCATTTTGTGTGCACACCCCGTGTACGCCCATGTTTACGCCCAGTTTTCCTCATTATTCCAGCCGCTCCCATAAAAACGCCCACATGCCGCCCACAATGACCATGCTCTTGCAGACAGGTTTTTTCGCACGGAGAGACCCGTCCGTGAGCGGTGTGCGGTCGCCGCACATGCGCATTGCGAAAGATACGCATGCACAGATGAAAAAAAAACCTGATCCGCCCGTATACGGTCCCACCGTACCAAACAGAATAAGGCCCTTTATACCAATGAAAACACTATTGTAAGCAGCTTCCACACTAACTTATATTTTGAAATGACGGACTGGACTCACAAAGCACAACTCCTAGGCCCTTATTCTGGTTGGTGCGGATATGTCCGCGTGCGTTCGTTCCGCCAATGTTTTGTGTCTGCGCATGTGCAGAGGCATATCTGCGCATGTGCGAAAGGGACATACGTCCAAATTCCGCATGAATTGTTTACACTACGAACAGGGGGAGGAGAGGGGCGTGAAGGGCTGTTTGGCCTCATTAACATATGCATACACCCCGCGTTTCATGGGCGTTCCCATGAAAACGCTGGGCGTACGTATGGTAATGCGGCCGTGACGCACGTGTAGGGGGCGGACATATGACATTGCCGGATGTCAGCTGCCCGCCCAGATCCCTGCTTTTGCACGAAGAAATGCCTGAGTGGTCTGAGCTCGCGGGAGCTGCCTGACCGCTCGGTCTTGCATTCGATGGTATGCGACCATCGAATGATGGGGGAGGTTCCCAGAGATGGAGGAGGTGTATACATGAGAAATCCACTCGTGCTCCGTGTGGTCAGCGGCTTACCACATTCGGATCCGTACGGAAGGCGGGGTTTAGGACGCACGGTCCTGGCCGCATATTCGGCTCCGGCCGCACAGACCAGAATAAGGCCCCTAGTAAGGATACATTTTCTAAGTTGGGAGTTCTATTGAAGATGGGATGTTGCCCATTGCAACCAATAAGATTCTACTTCCTATTTATTTAACACCTTCTAGAAGATAATAGATAGAATCTGATTGGCTGCTTTGAGCTACATCCCATCTTCAGTTGAACTCCCATCTTAGTAAGTGTACCTCTAATTGTCCATATTTAAGGATTTCTATGCATAATCACAGATGGTTAAATTAAATGACTGAGGTGGAGTTCTAATTAAGCCACTTGTGCTCAAGCATGGATTTCTTAAAAATGTGACTGTTAAGCTGGGTACACACCTACAGATTCATCTGTCCAATCTGTCTGGTGGGAGCTAGAACCTGGTACTGTATGGGAGCATATGACAATCAACCATTTGCTCCCCATCACTGGAAAAGGCTAAAAACATGGTGCAGATGAATTTGTTAAATTAGATGGAATTCACCAATCTGTTTTTTTTAGTGTTTGGGGAATATGATTGATTGTCATATGCTCCCATACATTAACAAGTTTTTGTTTCCATCAGACAGATTTTACAGATAGATCTGTAGGTGTGTACCCATCTTTAGACTGCATGAGAATTGAGTTTGGGACCCACTGTTCTAGGTGTTATATAAGGTTTTCCATAACTACCACCAACTTCTAGCAACACAAAATACATCCATAGATTGGGTGTCTTTTTAAAGATATTTAGGAGGGTATATATCAAAGCATTGAAAGAGATAAAGGGGGGTATTCAATGTCAGGGTCACGGCAGTCGAGCTTGCTCGACCGCCGTGACCCAGTCCCGTTCTCGGTCAGCTCGACCGAGAACACGCAAGCGGGATTCAATGTCCCGCCTGCCAGGGAGCGAAAAGGGGGCGTGGCCGCGAGTTGCGGCCGGGAAGAGGCGAGCTGCAGCCGGCAGCTCGTCACTTCCCGGCTGTTCTCGGCAGAACGAGCCCGACAGCTAGTGATGTCGGCCTCGTTCTGCCGAGATACCCTGCTCAATGCTGTCGGGGAAGACAGCATTGAATAGGGCCCGGCGGGCATCTCCCCGATGGGAGGTGCTCGCCGGAGATTGAATATCCCCCAAAGTGGGGAGATATAAAGTCCTAATCAATCAGCTTGTAACTTTCATTGCACAGGATATGTTTGTAAAATGACAGTTGGGAGCTGTTTGTTTAGTGCTTTTGCTCTCTCCATGCTTTGATAAATACCCACCTAATAAATAAAGTAAGAAAAAAAAATTACATCCATATTCTATATTAATTAAATAAAGAATATTGTGGGACTGTCCACGCTAATTCAATATAATTAGATATCCGTATTTGTTAGCTTTTTTATTTTATTTTTATTTTTGCCCATATTAAATCCTGTTTTTCTTTGTTTCATTGTTAATAAAAAAATCCATATTCTTTAGTTAATAAATACACCAATCTAACAAGACAACATCATTATTAATATGTATACAATGTATTCTGTAGTACATGAGAAGGGGTTTTGGACTAGTGCTTAGCGACAGAATATTACTACTGAATACATATACACAAAAGCTATATGCAAACCATTGCATGCAACCTGGATACCAAAGCTTGTACAGAAGGGTAAATAACATATTTGCAAAAAATAAATGAGGGTTTTTATAAACTGTAGGTAAAAATGCATCATACAATCTATTAGTACATGGGAAGTCTTTCCATATGAAAGGAGTGGAAGAATTGCAATGTAGCTATTAAGCTAGAGACTCTCTGAGGCAGTGATGAAAGATCTTCTATTGAAATGTCTTCAGCCTCATCAGGGACAAAGTATAGAAGAGAGATGGTTGGTAACTTCACTCCTGGAGGGACCACACAGTTTTCTGCAACCTGAGAGAGCCAAAGGCACCCCAGGGACATCTCCCTTGTTCTGGATTTTGGCTCTTTGAAGTGGAAAAGAGGAGCCGATAGTTAATGACTGAAATAAAAGAGGTCTTATCTGCCCCTCTGTCCTGAAAAAAAGGTGAAACACTAAACCCATGAGTGTGTTTGTGCTACATTGCCATTGTTACCAATTTATAGGTGGGAACACAACTGAAAGGGGTCAACAATAGACATCTTTCTAAAAGTTATCATTCATAGCTCTTCCAAATCACAGAACTCTGTTTTACATACCTTATAAAAAAGGGGTTCTTATCTCTTTGTTATTAGATATATTTTCATAAAAGACAAAGAAATGAGGTCAATTAGGACAAATGTATAAAGAATTGTATTTACATACAATAATCAATCTAAAATATCAAACACTATATAGAGGGCTGGTTATATACATAACACAGTCAAACCTGCATAAACCATCAATGTTAGAGAAGGTCCAGGTTTCAGCAATATCAAAATAATTGTATTTCCCCTTCCAGGGATCAGACTCTGAAACCCTGAGCTTGTCAGTTCACTGCCTTACCACTACTTTATGTCAAGTGATTATAGGCCCCCATACACTGCCCCCTCAGAGAACTCTCATGCAGTGCTCCCTTGATCAGGAACGGATGCGCTATATCACATATGGTTCTTCTGCATGCAATAAATCACATGCAATCCCCGCCAAGCCTGCCCAGAGCTGGAAACAATTCTGCAGGAGGCTTCTCCTGCAGGGGTGACTTGGAGGGTCCAGTGTGATGTGCACAGGACCGCGTATTGCATCAGGCCCACTGTCAGTCACCTACAATTTGGGCTCTTTTCCTGAGATCGATTGCTGCAATCTCAGGAAACTAGCCCAAATTGCAGCTGAATCGCCCGGGGTATTGGGGCCTTAGAGGCACAAAGAGTTTTTAAACTGATTCAGTTCTGGAAGTTCTTATAAGGTATACAAGACATCATCAGGTTCTGTAATACGAGTTCCCAGGTGTAGTTCAGCTTTCTGTGTGTCAAGTTGCTCCTAAAATATCAATATGATGTCTCAAAGTTCCTTTAGTGTATATGTATCACTGTCACAGCAGCTACAATAAAAAGAAGCACCCCCATATTTATTAAATGTCCATCTCTACAGATGGATTCAGTATTGAATCCCGGCGGTCGGGATCCCGGCGTTCAGAATCCCGACGCCGGAATCCCGACAGCCGAAATGCCGACAGCCGAAATGCCGACAAGGGGGGGACGTGGATCGCCCCTCTTTGCGGGCTCGCTGCGCTCGCCACGCAGCGGGCCCGGTGCCTCGCTACGCTCGGCACACTAATTTATTCTCCCTCCAGGGGTGTCGTGGACACCCACGGAGGGAGAATGTGTCGGCATTTCGGCCGTCGGGATTCCGGCGTCGGGATTCTGAACGCCGGGATCCCGACCGCCGGGATTGTAACTGCATCCCCTACAGACTTCACTAACCTTAGGAAAACTTTCTGTTTCTACGGTAACGGCAAAATGATTTAATAACTCTCTTGTCATAACTATCTTCTCATTCTCAATATAATTCTGGACTCGTAGATAGGGTGACCAACTCATCCCTTTAATCCGGGACACATATTAACTACACAGGTTCTGTGGCTGGCAGTCACCTGGTTTTAAACTGCCACACCTCAAGACTCCATTTCACCTGGTTTTAAACTGCCACAGAACCTGTGTAATTAATTTGTGTCCCGGATTAAAGGGATGAGTTAGTCACCCTACTCGTAGACATCTGTATCACATTAACACTTATCAGAAAAATGATAATTTCCTTTAGTACAGCAATAATATAGTACTTAATGTTCAATTTCTGCAGTTCACAGAAAAATTTAAACAAAAATAAGGTCACATATACAGCCTCCAATTGTGTAAAACTAATAATGAAACTCAGGCAATAATAGTTTGCAGCTATTTTGTCTGGTTGGGTACATACAGTATCTACACCATAGATGGAAGCCATCATCGTTACTGTTGGGATAATGGATAGCTCAGTAATCTAGATGTGTTACAAGAAGGGAAGAAAAAACACCAATAATTGTAACTTTACACCAACCAGTTTGTTCTCTGGGGTCAGGATGTGCTATAGGGAAAATGCAGCCAAGACTCAGAAAGTGCAATATACAGGAATCTATCTGCAAACTTTGTTCTAGGGATTAGGAATTCTGCCTAGCAACAACAGGTGGAGAGAAGCCTCACAAACCACTCTGAAAGGCAGGAGTGTGCCAATTTCACTTGCCGACACTAAAGAGTCTAAGGGGGTATTCAATCTTGGCCGCTATTTTCACTGGGGGAAATAGCGGCGGCCACATATTCAATGCTGCTGTTTCCGACAGCATTGAAGGCAGATTCCGATAAAACAGATCCGACTTTAAAACCAGTCGCATCGGTTTTGCCTGAAACGGCCGTGGATTGTCGAATTCACAGACGGTTTTCATCAATCCGTGGCCGTTTTCACTGACACGCCCACTTTTGAATACTTGCCAGACAGAATATTGATTTCAGCCTGTCGCGTATCTGTATAGCAGAGCAACTATGTTCTGGGATTCGGATTGTCAAGATGTTCTGACAGTCGGTATCCCAGATTGAATAACGAATTAATTAGATTTTGGTTTTACATACTGTATGTACAGATTAACTGATTTATGATTTAAGCCCTAAACAAGCTTAATGATACACTCCATGTGGCTATTTCAGCTTAAATCGCCCCTGAAAAAATGTGCAGAAATAGAAAACGGATCGCTAACCGGCATCAACTCCCAAATCCATACTCAATTCCTGAACCATGAAAAGGTTTTTTCAGTCTGCAATTGTGAGTAGCTCTGGGGCTTCCACTAATCTGGGACTGAGATAGGGATGGAAGTGGTTATCACTGGCATCACAGGCCCTCCTTAAAAACACCTAGGCACGCCTCCATTTTTATTTTTTCCACCACACCCAGAAATGGGCAGGTTTGGACACCAAAAATGCCGGCTTTCTGTCAGTCAAACTGCGTGGGAATTGCGTTTATGATCCATATGCATTTTCTTTTGCTAATCGCCCTCGCATATGCACAGCGCATGCGGACAGCATGTGCAGTCATTCAATAATTCCTCTGATTAGCAATTGAAGCTGAATTAGCTCCCTTGAACTCCCAGTCAAACGATATGTGCGAACACACTAAACAATGTAGTTTAACGATATTGTTTAGTAACTTTACCGGGTCCCCCTGCTAAGCATGCAGTCATTTCACATTTGTCAAATTGAGCTGCGTACACATACAACGGCAGGGGTTGAAAAAAAACAGTGGGAGCGTGCATCAGTCATCATTCATTGTGTAAACACTGGGCGGTATTATGAATGAGCACATGCATTATCTGAGCTTATGTAAAAAGGCACTAATACATAGGGTACAGATGATATCAGAAATAGAGAGGTAAAGCATTTCTGGGTGGTGACTGGTAGGCAGGGCCGCCGACAGGAGGGTGCCATGGGTACAGCTGTCCTGGGCCCCAGCCTCTTGAGGGGCCCAGGCAGCTGCCCACAGCCCCCCCCCCCCACACCAGCAAACAGCCTCCCCCTGCACCCGCATACAGCCTCCCCCACCCTGCGCCGGCGGGCAGGCACGCACAATACACAGTACAGCCTGCAGAGCGCCGAGCCTAGGACACAGAGGGGCTCGGCGCTCTGCAGATGCTCCGGACCTGACCGCGGTGGCTGAAGGAGCCGGAGGGCGATGCTGGTGATGGTAAGTAATCATAATGGGGATGGGGTAGGGGCAGGCGTGCACGGGGGGGGGGGGGGGGGGGAATATGGCGCTGTGCTGCTGGGACTGTAGGTCTAGTGTCTAGTGGTGGCCCTGCTGGTGGGCATATCATGGGTGTGTAATGTTTACAAATAAAATGGCACCTGTCAAAGGTCAGGTGCAGGTGTCAATAGTGCATTGAAGGTGGACTAACTGAAAATACTGGCAGTGTTACAGCATAAATGGATGCTAATAGTGGGCGTGCCAAGATTGTAAATTCATGGGCATGCTAGTACTTAATGCTGGCCACACATCAGAAAGATATCGTTCCAACCAGCCAACTTTTGGCTGGTTGGAATGATAATCTTTCTACTGTGTGGGAGCAAACGATAATCAACCGTTTGCTCCCACACGTGCTAAAACGCAGATAAACGGCCCAAAACGGTCGTTCCAACTTGCTGGGAAAAATCAAACCTGTTTGATTTTCCCCAGCTAATCGTTCTGGTGTAGGGGAAAAGTTCCCCAAACCGAACGATATGTAGGCGGACACTGACCAGCAGTGTCCGCCTACTTCGTCCCTGTCAGCAGCGGCAGTGAGTGGGATGTATAACCAGCACCCTGCCCGCAATCACCCGCACCTGCCTGGTCTCTCACCCAGTCATCAGTGGGAGTCCCGCCGGCACCCGTCACCATATCATCAGAGGCACGGCCGCCCGGGACCCAGCGGTGGGGCGGCGGTGAGGACCCGGCTGTGCGGGAGACATAGCTGCCTGAGCAGCCGCACGGGGTTGAACGCTCCCGCAGGTAGGCTCCCGCAGTAGTGGGGGAACATGGCTTCATCCATGCTCCCCCACCCTACCCACGGTCAGCACCTGTGATGAAAGGACCCCCCTACCCTAGCAACCGGAACCACCGCACCTCTGAGAGCAGGACACCTGCAGCGGAGCCCAGCGCCGGGGAGAATGCAGCAGCGGCTGGAGAGAGGTTGAGTTAAAACAGTGGCTGGCGCCGGGGAGACCTGCAGAGGCACAATGGAGAGGGGCACATTCATCGGCGCCCGGTGCTTGGAGATGGAGACTTGCAGGGGCGCCGGGGAGCAAGAGAGCCAGCCACAAGAGATCCCTGCGCCGGTGAACCAAAGGCCACCGATGCCGGTAAAAGAAGGAGACCTGCCTTCTCTACTTAGCTTTTCTTCTCACCCCCCCTCACTTAATCCCCTTTTGTCCTGGTCGTTACTTCCTCTTGCCCTGTCACCTCACCCCCTCTCTCCCTGTCACCTCACCCCCTCTCGCCCTTATCACCACACCCACTCTTTTTCCCCCTCACCTCACCCCCTCTTGCCTGCCATCAACTCACCCCCTCTCACCAGCCATAACCTCACCCCCTCTTGCCCCCGACACCTCACCCATTCTCGCCAGCCGTCACCTCACCCCCTCTCACCAGCCGTCACCTCACCCCCTCTTGCCTGCTGTCACCTCACCCCCTCTCGCCCCCTGTCACCTCACCCCCACTTGCCTGTCGTCACCTCACCACCACGCCACCACACTCCCCCCTTTCACCACACCCACTCACGCCTCCAGTCTCCTCACCTTGCCATCCTTATTTTCACCATGTCACCTCACTCCCTCTCACCACTCTCTTCCCCCCCACCCCATCTCTTTTTCACTCTCTACCTATCCCCTTTTCTCTCTTCCATGCTCTTTCTTTTCTCCAGTACATGTCTGTCACCCTCTCTCCCCTGCTGTCCCTCATCTTTTTCTGTCTCCCCTTGCCTCTTTCTCCCCTGCTCTCTTCTTCTCCTACGCAGGAGGGTCCCCACCGCCGCCACTGTCCTGTTCCAGCCGGGTCCTTGATGCTGCCAGGGTCCAGCCGGATGCTCCAGCCAGATCCAGGAGGGTCCACGCCGCCACCAGAATGACCCTACAATCTCTGGTCAGTAAGCGGCACCTACACATGCCGCCCATCACAGCTCTGACCTGACAGCTGCAACCCCCCCCCCCCCATCACTGTCCTGACAGCTGTACCCCCCACCCAACACTGACCGCAGTGCAGGCCCTGCTCCTGGATTGGCACCCCTATCACTGCATGACCTGACAGCTGCACCCTCATCCCCTTCCCCCTGCCATGAAAGTAGAACCCCCCCCCCCCAGCACTAACAGCAGCACTGCCGTCCCCATCCTCCCCATAAAGTGACAGTAGAACCCCCCAACAGTGCCATCTTTCCCATTGGGCACAATGGGCAGTTGCCAAGGAGACCTAGGGGCCCACTCCAATGGGGAAGACAGCACTGCCCCAGGGAGCAGCTGCTGCTGCAGTGGGTGGCAGGCAGCGGGTGCTGGGACCTTGTACCGCTATTTGCCGAGTAGCGGGGCGGGAAGTGCTGCTGATTTTGAAAAGACTGGCCGGACGCTCAGCCAATTAGCATCCAGCCAGTCTTTTCAAAATCAGCAGCACTTCCCGCCCTGCTGCTCGGCAAATAGCGCTAGAAGCTCCCAGTCCCTGCTACCTGGATCGCCCATCAGCACCACTGCCTGGACGATGCTGCTGCTGCACATAGGCGTGTGGTTGGGGAGGGGGGCAGAAATATATTACCCAGAGGCCTGGTCTAATGTTAAGGTGGCCCTGCCCCCTGTCCCTGCCAGCACTGACTTCAGCTCACCTATTATCTCCCCCCCCCCCCCCCTCCTCCGAAATCCAGAACAGGACAACAGCAGTGAAAACCCGACAGGTACACAAAAATGGCAAATAAAGAAAATGAAAAAATATTTGTATTAAAACACTCCCACATGCATTCCCCATTCACATCCTCATTTGACACCCAAGCATGGCCGACAGAACCAAGATCGACATTGACAGAAGGTTGACACAAGCTTTAGGTCAAGATCAACAGTCCGAAGGTTGACACAAGTTTTTCACCATATAAGTTTACTGCGTCTCTTTGCATGGTGCATCCCTCTATGCCCACGTGGATAGTCAAGTATGAATCAAGTCCTACACCCAAAAAGCTTGATAAACTTGTGGCGACCTTTTGAGTGCCGACCATGACCATGTCGAACTAAAGCTTCTGTTGACCTTCTGTCAAAGTTAAAGTTCTCTCTGTCGACCATTCATATGTGTTGACTCAGTCACTATTGCCCAATATTTAAAAATAAAGACACAAAGTCTTTGAATTTACAGGCTCTGTATTCTGTAAAATGGAACTACAAACTTCATTAAGGAGCACCTCCGAACACAGAAATCAATAATATATTTTTTTTTTAAAGAAGCGAAAAATACAAATAATGAATGGCTTTTAGCTGCAGTGAGTTGACCATCACCTAACATTCACATAATTGCAACAATGTTTCCACAAATGATACATAGTTAAGTGCTGAATTTTCAATGTATCAACAAACAAATACAATGTCCTCTTATAGTGGTGTTGAAGGCTGCAAAAAAAAAAAAGCAGTCTGCCCTGATTCAGCATTAGGGCCAACACACACTAGAATATATTGGCATCAATATCATTCAGAAAGAGGCTTCTGAATGATATTGAGGCCAATGTCTGCTAGTGTGTATGCTTAATCTCGTTAACGATGCCCCCCCCCCCCCCCCCCCCACTGGCCGTCCGTGATTTAATATGTTTTTTTTTCCCCCTGCCCACCAATGTGTTATTGGTGGGGAGAACAAACTATTGTTTTAGCATGCATGCTTGATAGGCCACTAACCACCAATATTTGTAGCATGCCAATGTAGCATGTATACACCAGGGGCTATTTTTCAGCAGGCTCCAGCAGGAACTGAGGCCCTTATTCTAGTTCACTCTTTCTGACAAAATATTTCTTAGATGGACAAAACCATGTGCACTACAGGTGAGGCAGGTGTTACTTGTGCAGAGATAATTAGATTTGGGTGGGGGTTTACACCTGCCTCACCTGCAGTGCACATGGTTTTGTCCATCTAAGAAATATTTTGGCAGAAAGAGTGAACTAGAATAAGGGCCTCAGTTCTTGCTGGAGCCTGCTGAAAAATAGCCCTGCATACACCCACAACCCACCAATGTATAGCCTACATGTGTGTGTGTGTGTGTGTGTGTGTGTAGTGTAGTAAACACAAAATTCTTTATTTCCATGAATGTAACCTGTTTGCCTGTGGCAAACTATAAGTCTCAGCACGGTTCACTATTCAAAAAAAGGCAGGCACTGCCCGCCCCCTTCTGTGACATCAGAAGTTGGACAGAAGTTGGCTGAACTAAAAAAAATAAAAAAAGTTTACTGGTTGGAAGAAAAGTTGGTTAGATGTGTGGGGAACTGTTTTAGTTGGACTGTCAAGTTGGATGGTTGGAGGTTTGAAGGGTTTTAGAAAAGTTGGTCGGAAGTTGGTCTGATGTGTGGCCAGCATAAGACTGAAAAGCATTTGCATATTATTGCACCCGCGGCTCCAGTAATAGACATTAGAGTGGATACAGCAGCGCCCACCTCTGAATTAGGCCTAGTACATTGTAAACGGCAACCTAGCACCAGCACCAGCAACAGTTTAAGCCTTTTGGATTTTTTTAAGTCTACAATTTATTTCTTATAATGTAGTGTGATGTTATTTACACAATCTCTTTCAGTTATATGGTGTTTGTGTTCTTTAAAAGAGAGTTTCAATGGTTCTTACTATACACTCACATATGTGCCATAAATGCCATTTTCAGTTTGAAAGGGCTAATTCAGGTTATCACTTCACTATCTGTAGTGTTGAATTTAAACACAATTCAACAAGAAAGCATCAAGTTGTAGATCTGAACCACTGAAAGATAGGTGAACGTTCTGTTTAATTATTAGTGCCATAAAGACAAAGTCATATTTACCTCACTCTAATAGAGCTTTGTAAGGTACTATCTGCATTTACAGATGCTGCGTTCCCACAGGCAAAAACCAGAACAAGTGTACAGGCCGTGTACACTCATGTTACAGCCATATACCATAACCTGTCTGCTGACTCATAATCAGAGCAGCCTGATTCAAGGGGGCGTCTTGTGCGCCCGCGTCCCCTTCCGAAGTCTAGCGGGGGCTGGCATGAGACAAATCCAACGCCAGCCCCTGCAGTGATGAAAGATGCTCCATCTGTATGATAATTGGCTCCCAACAAATTAACCCTAGAATGTCTGTGTGTGCATGTACATGTGGTAGGTAATATAGATTGTAAACTCCACTGTGGCAGGGACTGATGTTCAAATATTCTCTGTAAAGCGCTGCGGAATATGTGTGTTCTATATAAGAAACTGTTAATAAATAAATTAAATAAAAATAAAGCCTAGCATAAGATAACATGTAAGAATACATTGTATTTCATGACTACTCTACAGATACTTCAAATGAGGATAAAGGACAAATAAAACAACACTTGATCTGCCCAAACCAAGAATCAATCCACCCATGTGACATGCTCCTTTTCTGCTTTAAGATCAGAACTGTGAGGGCGGTATGGTTATTATTGCAGATATGTGTTTAACTTGTTACATTGTATTTTCCCCCATGGTTCTGCAGAACCCATCTCAGTGACTAGCCAGTTAGGACATAAGAGGTGAAATTTAATAGGATGAGAGATTCAGAAAGTGAGAGATTTTTAGGCGGAACAGTTTGATTTTGCAGTCTAAATGATTGCCGCTTTAAAAAAAACTGCAGATTTCTTACCAAATCCTCTCACTTTCTGAATCTCTCATCCTATTAGATTTCACCCAAGACCTCCATACATCAAAACAACTGGCAAAGGACCTAGGGGGGGGGGATGCTCTAACATCCGCACCCCAGCTCCGCCCCCTATCGCCGCACTTCGCGCCCGGTGGCTCTCCCCTCCCTCCCTTACCCGGTGCTGCTGCTGCTGCGCCGGGCTCTCCTCCTCCCTGCACCTTGAAGAGGATCAGTGCAGGGAGGAGGAGGTCACAGGTCCGGGCAGCATAGCTCTGTGCTGCATGGGCACAGGTGAGAGGGGGGCGATGCGGGGCGGCGGGGGTCCGTGCGGCGGAGGGTTGCGGTAGAAGCCCATAGGCTTCTATAGGCTTTTACCGGATTTTTAGCTTAGAGAATCTCCCCCCTGATTCTGTTATTCACTGTGCCATCCCAATGAACTGTACGTGCAGCACACCTGTGCAACTCAGGGAGCACGCGATCACGGGTGCACACTGACAAATATTATATATTAAAATTTACTTACATACATACATATATGCTGTCAGCATATTCCATTGTGTTTTACCAGTATAACTTCAATCCTTTTTATAGTCATCTTGAAAAGCAGCGAGTTGGCTTCATAAGATATGTTTGGAAAAGGCGGCACTCCCCGGTTTTCAAAGAAACAGCCTGCACACAAGCTTAGAGGATTTTGTAGACTTGTGTTCAGGCTGTTTCTTTGAAAACCGGGGACTGTCCCCTTTCTCACATATTTACAGTATATATATATATATATATATATATATATATATATATATATATATATAATTCTCTGAAAAAGCTGTCTTAGGGTTCCCCATTATAGACACTCCCACAGTAGTCGTTGTCTGTTTCTTACAAGTAACGTGAGCGCCACTTCTTTGAAATATGTGTGATTGCTGGGCAGATATGCTAAGTAATTATTGGGGGCACCCATTCAAGCAATCAAATTTTATTTTAGTGCCAGATATTCTACATTTGTGTGTATATATATATATATATATATATATATATATATATATATATATATACACAAATTGGGGGGTAGCTGGCACTCGTTCCTAAGCAGGTAAAAGCCCGGTGCCTTCACAGAGAGGGCTGCGTCTGCAGGCCTCCAATGAATACGAGGGAGGGGAGAGTGCGGCACTCGGGACTTAGATCCAAAAGGACGACAAGATCACACAAAGTGTTTTTCGTGACGTTTCAGCCGGTGAGGCTTTTATCAAAGCCGGCTGAAACGTCACGAAAAACACTTTGTGTGATCTTGTCGTCCTTTTGGATCTAAGTCCCGAGTGCCGCACTCTCCCCTCCCTCGTATATATATATATATATATATATATATACTGTATATACAATTATCTGAGACAGCTGTCTCAGGGTTACCCATTATAGACACACCCACCCTTAATTCATTCATTGTTTAAGCATACATTATAATCAAGAAGGATGCCAACAACTGAATGTAGGCAATGGTAGGTTCATCAGAGTGACTGATTACTACTGTTTTTTTGTTTCTACTATACCTGACACATTTGACTGTTCTCTATACTGTCAGTATATGTAATGATTATCTGTTCTAATTGTGTCAGTTATTTACAATTTTCTTCCAAGGTGTATAAGCATGTTATATGTTAAATGGGGCCTTATTTTGGTTCATTCTTTCTCACAAAATCCTTCTTAGATGGGCAAAACCATGTGCACTGCAGGTGGGGCAGATGTAACATGTGCAGAGAGAATTAGATTTGGGTGGGGTTTTACTTCAAAGTGAGATCTATATTGCAGTGTAAAAATAAAGCAGTCAATATTTTCCCTGCACAGAAACAAAATTACTCACCCAAATCTAATTCTCTCTGCACATGTTACATCTGCCCCCCCTGCAGTGCACATGGTTTTGTCCATCTAAGAAGGATTTTGTCAGAAAGAATGAACCAAAATAAGGCCCATGGTTCTGCATAGTACAAGGTGCTGCGAGACAACACATGTAACTTGTTGACTCTAGTTATTGCCAGAGTTTGACAAATGATAAAAGAAAAAACAAAGAGAAAAGCTCACAGCTGCGCTAATACTGAAGTAACCAATGAGAAGGAAATCTTTGTTAGCAGCTGGGAAATTTAGATGACTGGAAAAACTAGAGCTAATAGCATCAGAACGGTGGCAGCTGTTAATATGAAAAGGTGAGGTGGCACATACAGATAATACAGGGTGAAGGAACAGTTGGACAGTTAAGTTTTCCCCAAGCTTGAAGACTTTTATTTGCAGCTCCACACATGGCAAGACTGGCTGGTGAGGGGGACATGAGAAACCCTGGCCTCCTTTACACATCATTGTAACAACGGATACAGTATAAATGGTAGACAATTGGCCAAATGTAATAGAGTGACAGAAAGACAGTGGGCCATATTCAATGAAAAAAATTCGCCGTGCTTGGCGAGAGATTTTTTCTCTCGCCATGCACTCACCCTGTTCCGGAGGGCTCGCTGCCACTCCTGCTCCCACTATTCAATGTGGTTAAGACTCGCCGCCACTCACGGCGAGTCTTAACCCCTGCAGCGGACGAGCGTCCGCGGCAGGGAGCTGGCAGGGAGCCGGGGGACGGTGGCAGCCAGGGAGATTAAAGTCTCCCTGGCTGCCCCAGAACATATGTGGAGGGGAGGAGGGCTCCCCGGGACCCAGGCAGCACAAGCTGCCCCCCCCCCCCCTATAGCCAGCGGGGGACCCAGTATTCACTGCACCCGATCGTGCATATGTAATGATCGGGTGCAGTGAATATATGAATATCTAATGAGCGGCTCGAAAGATCCGGCCCCCTGCTGGCTGCTCTGTGTAAAAAATAAATAAAAAAAAAGTAAAAAATATTTTTTTTTTTATTAAATATATATTCATGTGCTATAAGCACATGAATAAAAATAGCATGCCCTTGCACGGAAAAAAATTCCTGATTTTTTGACACCAAAATAAAAAAAAAAAACCTTTTAGTTTAAAAGTTCACATTCCAGTTCTCCATGAAAGATGGAGAATTGCTACACGGAGAGACACGGCGAAAATCACTTACCGTAGAAAGACGGCGAAAATATCACATTGAATAGGGTGGTTCACTTTTGGAGGGCAAAATGCTCCTTCCAACGCGAAAATAGCACAAACTCGCCATAAAACACGGCAAATTCTTCTCATTGAATATGGCCCAGTATCACAAAGTGAGATTTTTTGGAGAGTTTTCCCATTTTCTTAAAGCAGTAACCAGTTACACTAAGAATCCAGGTTGATTTAGCCATGTAATTGATTGCCGATTTAAAAAAAAAAGAAACAGGAGAATTTTCCCCAAATCTCTCACTTTATGATTCTCGCACCCTATTATATTCAACCCAATGTCTAGTAGCAACGGTTTTGAACTGTCCACATATGTGTGCTATGTTCCCAGGCTCGCCATGCTTCAGGCACAATATTAGGTACTTATGTATTATCTGGGCTCCCATGTTAAATGCACCTCATTTTTTCATACCCCTACTATCCAAATAAGCATGGAGTTGATTTTATATAGTGTGGCGAGCGCAGCGAGCCACCGTGCCCGAAGCGTGGCGAGCGCAGCGAGCCCCGCAAGGGGACGCGGTCTCATAAGAAAAACGGGAGCCCAGATATTACATAAGTACCCAATATTATATTCCCACTCTATGCCCACTTGGAGAGTAAAGTATGAAAAACCACCCTTTAAATAAAAAAACATGAAAAACTCATGTCAACATTGTTCATGTCGACCATAAGCTTCTGCAACCTTTTATCAATGTCAACCTTGGGTATGTTGATCATTTCAAGGTGTTGACAATTAGTGGTCGACCTAGTGACTGTCAACCTAGAAATCGTGTACAAAGTGACCGCATATCTGCAACAGCAACACATACTAGCCTGCAGCAACCACAAGAGGAGCAAACAGGGGAGCAGGGTCTGAAAAGTGTCTCAGGTAAGTTCTGCTGCAGAACTGGGAACTGGGGGGTGCCAAACTGACATTTCATGTTGTGGGGAGTGTTACTGACATGTCACTGGAGATAGTACTATGTTATTAATGCCTGTGGGGGTGGGGTGGTATTGCCATGTCAACAATGTGTGTTGGATGTGAGGGGGCAGTTAGTGTTATGTTACTGCATACCCTCCAACACGACCCATTCCATTTGGTACACAATGCTCTGTTCCTGGACGTCCCTGGTAATGTATGATTGCCAGCACCTGTGTGGAACTAGGCAATTGAAGAGAAGGGTGTTTCAACACAGGTGATGACAATCATACATTACCAGGGACGTCCAGGAACAGAGCATTGTGTACCGAATGGAATGGGTCATGTTGGAGGGTATGTTACTATTATTATTTTTTTCTGATGAATGCACTGCTTGTCACTCACTGCCTCTCTCTGGATATCACTTCTATTTTCTGTCACTCACTGACTCACTCTCTCATTCTCCTTGTCACATCTCTCTTGTCACTCACTGGCTCTCTCCCTCTCCCCATCACCTATCTCTCCTGTCACCCGCCGCTAAATCTCGTCCTCTCCTCGTCACCTCTCTCTCCTGTCACCCGCTGACTCTCTCCCTCTCCCTGCAACAGGGGGGAAAATACTTTTTGACAGGCAAAATTAACCTGGAAGTGAAAGCATTTTCCTACCATCGGGCTCCCACACCTTTTCCCAACCTGACAGCAACTGCAACCCAAACTCTGGCACCCCTCTCACTGGCACATCAGATCGTGACTACCCTGCAATGTGCAATGCGCAATTCGGCCAATGCAATGATAATAAGCACTATTTTTTCTTATGTTGCATTTTCTTGTATATATTATGACTCACCATTTATTTTAAACAAGCATAATAAATATATCATTTTAAGGACGATAGTTTACTCAAACGTTCCAAAAAAAGGCTGGCGATATATTGTACCCAACATAATTGTGGGAGAAATGTGCATATGTCCTATTTCATGTCAATTTTTGAATGTCTGACACGATAAGCAGAGCCCCCCAAAAAGTCATCTTTTTCTCTCTGTTGCATATATTAAAATTTGACTTGGGGGGCACCACCAACCTCGCAAAGATATAGTGGTTGACCAACCATATAGCCTACTGTGGGTAGTTGGTAAAAGTCACAATTATTTGAGATTCTAAGGAACAATACCTCCCTTCACCTCACCTATCAATTATATATCTAGTGCAGGATTGCCTCTTTTTCTCCTACTCTCTCCCCCTCCCTGTCACCTCTCCTGTCACCTGCTCACTCTCTTCCACTCCCCATCACATCGCTCCCTATTCACCAGCTGACTCTCTTCCTCTCTCTCTCAGTGTTGCTCTTTTTGCAATCTGCTTGTCACCATCTACCTTTCCCTGCCTCTCCAAGGGCCGTCTTAAGAGGGAAGCTCAGGGGGTCAGTATGAATGTGTGATTGTGGTTCGCCTTAATGAAGGAATCCGAGCCCAGGGTGAGTTGCGATGCTGTTGGTGGCATGTTGACACAGTTATCGCGGCAACGCACTCTTCTCTCCCTTCTAACGGATTTTTAGATTATTTCCCTCTATCCTGGTCCCCTTGTGGTCGACATATATTAAAAAAATATATATAATTTTTTAGCATGGGAGTGGGGGGGGGGCAGTACTGCAGCTTCACCTATCTGCTAATGTGACAATGATTAATGGTGCTAAGCATCGGGAGCCGAGGCACACTGGCTGCACAAGTGTGCAGTGCATTACTGGGTGATGACTAAGTCCCATGAGACTTTTCTAAAGAGATCAGAGGCTGAGCGGCTTGTGCTGATTGGTGGAGCTCATCACATGCATCTCAGGCCCGTGGAGGACAGCAGCAGCAGCCTCATCATGGCAGGGTTTTTATCAGAGGCAGCACTGATATGAGCCTGTGATGTCTTCTACAGAGCAAGGTACAAAAGGACAAACATACGCTTTTCATGTGGTGTCTATACTGTACATATATCCCCCCTCCTGAAGTTACCATTGATCCTTTAACCTGAGCCCTTTATAGGCCTTTACCCCTTATAGCTATCAGATTATCAGCCTGTTGTACAGTCTAGATCCTGCAAAATGTCTAATACCAGCAGGTTTGTACATACTCTCCCATGTAATTTTCCCCTATTGTTTCTGACCACCTTTAGTTGTAGATCACATATATTATGGGTACAACTCTCTGATAATCCAGATGCCCTGACTAGCAAGCTTACCCAGGGAGTTTACATAAACTCTCCCAGCAACTTTGGAGTTTACATATTCTATCTTTTCACATTTTCAAACTATGAAATATAGTAAAGATACATATGAAGAGGACATACAGATATGTCCCTTGGCAGCTTAAAGACTTATTGCAGCAAACACGACTCATTTGTCACAAAAAGGGCTCCCGTGGGTGTGCCTGCACCTGCAATCCATAAGTTTGAATGGTGAGTACGCTCCCACGAACAGGCCATGGCTAGTTGCAAGAACAAGCACAATGCAGCTACTTATGCCTAAGGGTAGGATGAGCGTGACCACATCTGTATTTGTAGGAGGGCGCAAAATTTACAGTTTGCAGGGGGGGGGTTCTGGTTCTGTAGCTCCACCTAGTAGCATCAGTTTTGAACAAACAATTATATATAGTAAAAATCTGCATACTTACTATTCAGTAAGGTCCGTGTGTGTTCTGAAATATATTTATGTTCTATATATATTTATTAAACTCCCCATCAGGTATCCCCCAGGTCCACACCTTTCCATCTCACCATAAACTTAACCTAAACCTTAATAACTAACTTATATAATAAAAAAGACACAGACACAAGTGCTGGCGTTTCAAAATGAATGTCTATTTATTTTGACAATTAAACTAACTATATATATAATGGTGGCGGCACCAAAGAACGGTCACTATAGGAAAGTGGGGTTAAAGATGTTACCATACACACCATCGCTGGTGATCGCTCTCCCCGGTCATCCACTCGTGCTAGTGGTGACCACCCCCCGGGCGGAAGCATGGCCGATGACCATCGATGTCAGGAGAGAGCGACACCCCACTATCTACACACACACATCAAGATCTTACAAGGATGACCGTTCTTTACCGCCGCCGAAGAGAGAAGAAATAGGGAAGGGTGGGTGGGGCTTTTTCAGACAGAGGGAGAACTTCCTGTGAGTATGTTCCTTTTCTTCCCTGTCTGTACCCTCCCACTGCTCTGATAGGCCTTGTGCCCATCCTATTAGCATATCAGCTGACCTTCCAGCGTAACCTGGGGAACCCATCAGGGGTTTATGCTCACTCAGTGCTTATTCAGCATTCGTGGTTCTTAAACTCCCCATCAGGTATCCCCCAGGTCCACACCTTTCCATCTCACCATAAACTTAACCTAAACCTTAATAACTAACTTATATAATAAAAAAGACACAGACACAAGTGCTGGCGTTTCAAAATGAATGTCAATTTATTTTGACAATTAAACTAACTATATATATAATGGTGGCGGCACCAAAGAACGGTCACTATAGGAAAGTGGGGTTAAAGATGTTACCATACACACCATCGCTGGTGATCGCTCTCCCCGGTCATCCACTCGTGCTAGTGGTGACCACCCCCCGGGCGGAAGCATGGCCGATGACCATCGATGTCAGGAGAGAGCGACACCCCACTATCTACACACACACATCAAGATCTTACAAGGATGACCGTTCTTTACCGCCACAGCTAGGCCCTAAGCCGCAGCACCGCCACCAAGTAGGAAACGCTCAGCACTGTGTATCTAACCAACTAAAGACATCGCCCAAAAACAGAGCCACGCCCTCCGGGCTCAGATGAACACCATCGCTCCTATACAGCGCACTCCGCTGAAAGCTGATGGCGTCATGGCGAATAACACCCCCGCCATTGGTTAGCAGATATTTCTCAACTGCAGCGTTCACCGTCTTCCGTGAACGCTCCAGGCGGGGGCAGGACATTGCATTCCTCCACACTATCCTCGATATAATGGAGGACCACACCAACTTACATGCAGGCAGATACAATGAAATAAAATAGAGGTCCCGCACAATCACAGAGCGTAGCTCCAGAGCGGTCACCCGCCCTAAGTCATTGCCACCCAGGTGGAATATAATGACTCTCGGGACCCCAAAATTTCGCAGGGCTCGAATCAGCCCAGCCTGCAGCCCTTTCCACAGCATACCTCTCTCACCCAGCCACCTAACCTCCCCAGCTCGACCAAACACACGTACATCAGAGGCGATGTTTGCCCTGGAAGCCCAATAGACAAAGGAATGTCCAATCATCCATATGGACTTAACATCCTGTCGACCTGAAATATTTATAGAGAGGTTAGAAGGCTGTCGACAAGCTTGCATACCACGCATTCACCACACTTGTTAGGAGAGAGGAATGAGAAAAACCGTGGCCGACCAGCTCTTGAGGCACAAAACACACCGTCTGGAGTAAACTAACAAGTACGCCATGCCTGATTGTAATTATAGCCGAATTGTGCCCCCAGACGGATGTGAAAACACACCTCAAGGCCCCCACTGGAAGTTGACGAGCGCTTATGCGTCCAGTCGACCATGGTGAAAAGTGACAGATAAAGCTGGCCGAATGTACCTCCGGAATGCTGCCGAGCGCCATCGACCCAGAGATTGAATCTCTGCGTCGGAGCGGCCCTCCGCAGCCGCCGAGGTAGCAGCCCCAATCCTAAAGGAATGAGACCCAAATTCCTTAGGATCGAGACCCGTGGCCTCCAGCGCCCGTCCCAAGACGTGACAAAATTGGTATTTGGTGAGCGGTGACCCATCCTCGTGCATCAGCCATGCGCCTGGAAGGTCCGGGCGCACCTGGGCGAAGGCCGAGACCAACGTCACAGGGCACGCCCTCTCCACCGTGCACGGGAGCAAGGACAGCCACCGCCCCCTCCCCGCCTGGTCCGTCTTGGAACGTCGCAGGTGACATAGCACCGAGTCAGCTTGGACCACCAGGTCGTCCACGGCCAAAGGCGAGGGCGACCGTTTCGACGGGGCCACCAGCTCCCCAATCCTGAAGGCCCCGTGGTATGCCATCACGTACGCCGTGCGGAACAAGAGTACCTCGTAATAAGGCCAGCAGATGTCCCCCAGGGCGTCCAGCAGTGCTGGAAGTAACGACATATCAATGGGACGCCTGCAGTCCGGGGGAGCGGGTGTAGCCCGCCGCCAACCACGCAACGCCCTAGACACCAAAAATGACCGAGACGGGTCCGCCCTACCCTGCAGTGAGGAGAAAAACGACACCCCTGCCAAAACCCTGCGCACGGAGGCGACAGAGCGACCATTGGAGTATGCACTGCATACAAAGGCCACCATGGCCGCTTCAGGTGTCTTACCTGCTTGCGGAGCAGACAGTCTGAACTGCTCCCACTCCTGCCATCCAGCCTGATAGCAGTGGAGCGTCCGTGGCGCAATAGCCCGCATGGCTAGCCCCTCCATTCCGGCCTGATCATCTGCCAAATATAAGAGGGACAGCATTCACCAACAATAGATGCATCAGGAGCCAGGGCCCGAAACTTCTCCCAGTCGGCCCTGGACAGTGCGTCTGCCACAGAGTTCTCTACTCCGGGAACATGTTGTGCCACAAACTGTATGTTGAACAGCAGGCATCGCAGCACCAATCGCGCAAGCAGGCGAACTACAGGCATGGAAGCTGAACCCTGTCTGTTAATAGAGTGAACCACTCCCAAATTATCGCACCAAAATATGATGCTGGAGTCGCGAAGCCTGTCTGCCCATAGCTCCAGAGCCACTACAATGGGGAACAGCTCCAAGAGCAGTAAGTTTTTTGTGAGCCCTTCCGACACCCATTCTACCGGCCATGGGGCAGCGCACCACGACCCGTGCAGGAAGGCTCCGAAACCCACCCCGCCCGCTGCATCAGTATACAATTGTAACTGCGCATTGGTGCACGGGCTCGCAGGCCAAATCAGGACACCGTTGAACTGCTCCAGGAAGGAGAGCCAAGTGCGTAAATCCCTCTTGATCTCTGCAGAGAGACGCACATAATGGAGGGGGTGCCTGACGCCTGACATGGATCTCTCCAACTTTCTACAAAAAACTCTACCCATGGGTATGACCCTACAAGCAAAATGCAGAAGTCCCAGTAGTGACTGAAGCTGGCGCAACTGTAGCTTACCCGTGGCCAATGCCAGGCTAATGGCTCCGCGTAGCCGAGACAGCTTGTCCTGTGGGAGGCGGCAACAGGCCACCACTGTGTCTATTTCTATACCCAAGAAGGACAGGCACTGCACTGGGCCCTCCGTCTTGTCCTCCGCAATGGGAACCCCGAATTCCCTGAAAAGATCCTGCAGGTATGTCAGCAGAAGCTTGCATCGCTGGGAACCGGCAGGGCCCACACACAAGAAGTCATCCAAGTAGTGGGCCACCCCAGTTTCGCCTGAACCCGCCTCTACGCACCAATGCAAGAAACTGCTAAATCTCTCGAAATAGGCGCAAGAAATCGAGCAGCCCATCGGTAAGCACCTGTCCACGTAAAAACCCGTGGGCAGGCGAAATCCCATGAACCGGAATGATTCCGGATGGAGAGGGAGAAGGCGAAAGGCGGACTCAATGTCCACCTTGGCCAGCAAAGCCCCGTGTCCGTGGCTGCGCACTATATCAAGAGCCTGCTCAAACGACTGGTACCGCACACGGCACAAGTGTTCAGGGATGGCGTCATTAACAGAACTGCCCGGGGGGTGGGACAAGTGTTGTATAAGCCTAAACTTGCCGCTAGCCTTCTTGGGGACCACCCCCACCGGGGAGAGAACCAGGTTCTCTATAGGGGGGGATGGGAAGGGGCCCACCATCCTACCCAAGCTCACCTCTTTGCCCACCTTTTCCAACACTATCCCGGGCATCTGCATTGCGGATTTTAAATTACGGGGGGGCATGTGCTACTACCTCCCCCTGGATTGGTAGGCGGAAACCCAGGCGGAAGCCTTGCTCTAAAAATTTTGCCTCCTCCCTACACGGGTACCGTCCCAGCCAGCCGGCCAGGCGGTCAACCCGTACAGGAGAAGGGGCCTTACTGAGGTGCGCCCCTGGCTGTTGAAGCCTGGGAGGTGCCTCCCTGCTTTCCCTTCCTGCAATCTCTAAATGGGTGATTGCCCCAGCATTTAGAGCATGCGTGCTTGAACTTACAGGACGCTCCCAGGGCGCAACCCGCTCCGTTAAATGCAAAGCAACGCCCGGCGGAGGCTCCCCCCTCCCTACCGTGAAAGGGTTGTTGTTGCTTGCGAGGGGCGGGGCTGGTGTAGCTGCAGGAGCAACCGCAGGAGCGGCCGCCGGCTTTGGCCCCATCCAAATCTCCACGTCTTTGCATCCCAATGCCATAATGGCCAGCCCTGACTGCTTGCGACGGAAGCTCTCATCATATGAGCGCCATGAGGAGTCGGCTTCTGACAGGAACATCTGATGAATCATGTGCATGTAGCGCACCATGTTCATGTGCTCCTGCGGTCATGTTTCTAAGTAACAAGCCGGGAACATAAACATGCCCGCCTGCCACCGGTGATAGGTGCAGTAGGCCTCCTCCCCAATACCCCCTCGCCTCTTTGCCGCGCGATATTCCTTTTCAGCCTGTGCCGTCATGGTGAAGAAGCTGACGTATTTACCGTCCTTAATGCGTTCTTGGACGCTGCGCCTGAGCCCTCTGAGCACTGCTGTGTTCTCGCACTGGACCACTTTTCCCCTAGGGAACAATGGGGACCCCGAGCTGCCACTGGAACTAGAGTGCCTACGGCGCCTGTGCCTGCGACGCCTGCGGGATTTGCGGCCCCCATCCTCCTCCGACGACCCCGAGTCGGATCCGCCGGAGGAAGAGGAGGTATGCGCAGCCCTACGCTTGCGCCGCTTGCGCTTGGACGCTGACCCACCTGAAGTACCCTCCACTGGTACTAGGCTCATCTGTGAGGGATCCTCCACCGAACCCACTAGGGGAGTTCCAGAAGCAACGATATCCCTCGCGCTGAGGGGGGCCGTGGGTCTTGCCGCTGCCGCCAAGGGGGCCCTAACTGCCAGGGCCGGGGTCACAGGTGAAGGGTCCTGACTGTGGTCTGGGGCAACCCCCCCGGAAGCAGGTGACTGTCTCATAAAATTGGAGAGTAGTGACAGGAACTGCTGTACCCCCCCATCTGCGGCCGCAGGTAGTGTGGGGGTTGCAGTGGGAACCAGCGCAGCAGGCGCAGGGGCCTGAGCACTGCGCAGGGGAAGCAATCTGGCCCTTCTAAGGAGCTGCCGCCTCGCCATGTGCAGCGAGGATCTCATCCCCAGGGGCCTCGTTCCCCTAGGTGTGTCAGTGGGGGCTGATGGCACTATCTGGGCCCTAGTCGGCCCCTGACTCCCACCTCTGGCCCTCCCACGGCCCCTACCCGCCCTGCTGGGGGTGGGGGGGGGTTGCTCCTGATGGGAGACCCCTCTGTGGCAATCTAGAGGCCAGGATGGGGATGGATGAGGGGCGATTAGTATACAGGCGCCTATCTGCGTCCTGTGTCTGTGGAGGGGTGAACTGTGGGGCCTGTACCAAAACGCCTCTGGCGCTGGACCGGGCGGAAGGCCGCGATCCAGGCCTGGCGATACTGCCCGGCGTGCGGGGGCCTAGCCCTCTCGCACGGGTGTTTACTGCGCGGGCTCTACCCCTGCCCGACCCCCCCTGGCCGCCGCGACCACCGCCGCGCGCGCCGCGGCCTATGCCTGTATTACGCGAGGTCCGGCGCCGGGCCGCGTCATCGGCCGGCGCCGCGACCATCGCGCCATGACGCGCGGGCGGCACAGGAGCCGCAGGACCCCGCCGCGATCCCCTCCGGTCCCCACTGGAACCACCAGGGACCGCGCCGCTAGGCCCCGCAGCCTCCCAATCCGCCTCCGCTGCATCAGCAAGGCGTGCGGGCGGGCGGGTAGCCCTACGCGGTCTGTAGGCCATAGATTCCGCTATAGAGAGGGACAGATGGAAGAGAGGGACAGATCTATAAAGAGGGGAAACAGAGGAGACAGAGAAAGTATTAAAGATGAAGAAAAACGTTTGCACAGAAAAACAGATATTTGATTGCTGCAGAGCAGCGCTTGCCTGTTCCAGCTGCAGCTTTTTCAGACAGAGGGAGAACTTCCTGTGAGTATGTTCCTTTTCTTCCCTGTCTGTACCCTCCCACTGCTCTGATAGGCCTTGTGCCCATCCTATTAGCATATCAGCTGACCTTCCAGCGTAACCTGGGGAACCCATCAGGGGTTTATGCTCACTCAGTGCTTATTCAGCATTCGTGGTTCTATATATTTATGTAAGGTAGTATCACTCTCTCGGATCACAACCTTATCACCTTCTCAACCTCCTCCATTTCTCCAAACTCTATACCTACATCATGGAAGCCTCCTCTAACCCGCAGAAATACTAATGCTATTGAATTTCAACAACTTTCTACCTCTCTGCAACAACTGCTCTCACCCATTTCTACACTTGCCTGTCCTGAGACAGCTGTAACCCACCTGAACCAGACTCTACAATCTGCCATTGATGAAGCTTCTCCAGCTACTCCTCACAATCCACGTAGGCTTAGATGCCAACCGTGGCACTCTAAATTGACAAGACACCTGTAAAAATTAGCATGCTGATTTGAACGTCAGTGGCATAAATCTCAAAATCCAAGTGACTTTGTCACATTTAAGACTACCTACCACTCCTATCGTAATGCTCTGGACACTGCTAAACAAACTTATTTTCCGTCTCTCATCTCTTCTCATGCCACTAACCCCAAGAGACTTTTTAATACATTTAAATGACTTCTTTACCCTCCTTCACCCTCCCCACCTGCCAATATCAGTGCGCAAGAGCTTGCTTCCTTCTTCAAGGAAAAGATTGCTAAAATTCAAGATGAACTGCCATACTCTTCCTCAGCCAGTAACTTGCTTACTTCCTTTCCTGAGCCCTTTGCCACTTTCTCCTCATTTGACCCCACAGGTGAGGATGAAGTATCTACACTCTTCTCATCCTCTTACTCCACTAACTCTTCTCTTGATCCTATACCCTTACAAGTCAGTAAAGCTCTGTCTCCTGTGCTCTCTACTGGTATCTTTCCTTCTCTGTTCAAGCATGCAGAGGCGTAGGGAGGGCGGAGCCACCGGAGCTCCTGCTCCGGGCGCCGATTGGTTGGCTGGCGCCGCCGGCCCGCCCCCCCTCCGCAAATGGTCCCTGACTCCCTGCTACTAGTGTGGCGGGCAGCGCCGGCGGCTGCCCTGCCCGGCGCCTGCCTCCCCTCCTGCCCAGGCTGCTCGCCCGGTCCCCGCCGCCAAGCGTCACGGGCGGTGAGGCCGGGCGGCGGGCTGACAGTCACCACGGCTGCCTGTGAATTGCTGCTGCTGCTGCTGCTCGGTCTGGCTTCCGGGCAGCGCAGGCAGCCAGCGTATCAGCACTAGTGTGTGTGTGACAACAATGTCACACTCCTCCCAGCGACTCTGACCTCCTCCCTGGCTACAGCAGCGCGTCATCACCAGCCTTCCCAAGCGCTGGCTGTAGCCTGGAGGAGAAGGTGTGTTGCTGGCTGCCGCCCGTGCGATATTCAATTATTCAAGGTGGATAGATTTTTTTTTTTTACAGCTAAACGGGGGGGGGGGGGGGGGGGGGGGTGGGGGTGTGGGTGGGGTGGGTTAGTGAATCTCTGGCTTCTGCTGCTGCCCTGGCCTGCTGTGCTGTATATATCTTTATTTCTGCTGTATATATATTTATCTATCTTTATTAATTTATCTTTATTTACAGCTGTCAGCATGTTATATATAGCGCAGCAGCTTCCTTTACAGTGTCTTAGCGCAGCAGATTCCGTTACAGTGTCTTATATAGCGCAGCAGATTCCATTACAGCGTCTTATACAGCGCAGCAGATTCCGTTAGAGTATCTTATATAGCGCAGCAGATTCCGTTACAGCGTCTTATATAGCGCAGCAGGTACCGTTACAGTGTCTTATATAGTGCAGCAGATTCCGTTACAGCGTCTTATACAGCGCAGCAGATTCCGTTACAGCGTCTTATACAGCGCAGCAGATTCCGTTACAGCGTCTTATATAGCGCAGCAGATTCCGTTACAGCGTCTTATATAGCGCAGCAGATTCCGTTACAGCGTCTTATATAGCGCAGCAGATTCCGTTACAGCGTCTTATATAGCGCAGCAGATTCCGTTACAGCGTCTTATATAGCGCAGCAGATTCCGTTACAGCGTCTTATATAGCGCAGCAGATTCCGTTACAGCGTCTTATATAGCGCAGCAGACTCCGTTACAGCGTCTTATACAGCGCAGCAGATTCCGTTACAGCGTCTTATATAGCGCAGCAGATTCCGTTACAGCGTCTTATATAGCGCAGCAGATTCCATTACAGCGTCTTATATAGCGCAGCAGATTCCGTTACAGCGTCTTATATAGCGCAGCAGACTCCGTTACAGTGTCTTATACAGCGCAGCAGATTCCGTTACAGTGTCTTATACAGCGCAGCAGATTCCGTTACAGTGTCTTATACAGCGCAGCAGATTCCGTTACAGTGTCTTATACAGCGCAGCAGATTCCGTTACAGCGTCTTATATAGCGCAGCAGATTCTGTTACAGTGTCTTATATGGCGCAGCAGATTCCGTTACAGTCTGTCTTATATAGCGCAGCAGATTCCGTTACAGGGTCTTATATAGTGTCTTATTTTTTAAGTTTTTTTCTTTTCAAATGTAACATGCAAACACATGTTAGCCACGCCCCTAATTCATTACCGGGGTAGGGGGGGGGGGGGGGGGCGCGAAATATGCCCTTGCTCCGGGCACCATGGCACCTAGCTACACCGCTGCAAGCATGCACTTATTACTCCCATTAAAAAAAAACACAATTCTGATCCAAACTGTCTCTCTATCTATCAGTTCCCATGCCTCTCCAAGCTACTTGAGAGGCTTGCCTACACTCGCCTCACACATTTATTAACTCCTACAACCTATTGGACCCACTTCAGTCAGGCTTTTGCTCTCAACACTTCACTGAGAAAGCACTGACTAAAGTAGTCAATGATCTGGCCACTGCAAAATCTTAAGGCCATTTCTCACTTCTTATTATTCTAGATCACTCAGCTGCCTTTGACACTGTCGACCACTCTCTTCTCATACAAACACTACAATCCCTAGGTTTTCAGAACACAGCCCTTTCTTGGTTCTCTTCCTACCTATCTTATCACTCTTTCAGTGTTTGCTTCTCTGATTCTACCTCCTCCTCACTACCTCTGTCCGTTGGAGTACCACAAGGCTCAGTCTTAGGTTCTCTGCTTTTCTCAATCTATACCTCCTCACTTGGGAAACTAATCAACTCTTTTTCAGTATCACCTGTACACTGATGATACTCAAATCTATCTATCTATCCTCCCCGGAATTGTCACCATCAGTATTGCTTCGTATCTCTGAAGGTCTTTCTGCCATTTCATCTTGGATGTCATCTCGCCACCTCAACCTCAACATTTCCAAAACAGAATTAATTATATTCCCACCAGCCAAGAGTAGTTACCAACCTGATCTCTATCACTGTTGAGAACACAACAATCAATCCTACTCCACAAGCTCGCTGGGTAGGGTAGGGTTGTGAATAATAGCAGAGAAAAGGTTAGGAGAAAAATAGTAAGTATCAATGAAGATAAGAGTTGAAGTGATGCAAAAATAAAATGAAAAATAATAAAACTAAAAGAAAAAATAATAAAAATAAAAATAAATATAAAAAAATTAAATAAATATAAACATTAAATGAAATAAAATTGACCAATATAATGTTTACACTCCTTGTGGAGTTTTTTTAAGGAAGTCCAGACTGAGTGGGAGGCTCTGCTAGCTTACCCTGTACTACGTGGAAGCTGTACCGCTAGTCGCGGCTTTGTAAGTTTCCAGCGGAACTCCGGAGATTACTGTGACGTCATCTGCCAGCTTTTCAGTTCACCCAACGCGTTTCACACGCAAGGTGCTTTTTCAAGGATGTCCTTGAAAAAGCACCTTGCATGTGAAACTCGTTGGATAACTTCAGAAGTCCCCAGACAAAGAAGAGAAGCAAGCCCAGCCAGCAGCGCTACTACGCAAACTGAAAAGCCGGCAGGTGACGTCACCGCAATCTCCGGAGTCCCGCTGGAAACTTACAAAGCCGCGATTAGCGGTACAGCTTCCACGTAGTACAGGGTAAGCTAGCAGAACCTCCCACTCAGTCTGGACTTCCTTAAAAAAAAACTCCACAAGGAGTGTAAACATTATATTGGTCAATTTTATTTCATTTAACTTTTAGTTATTTAATTTTTTATATTTATTTTTATTATTTTTTCGGTACTCTTTACCTAGCACGGCGCCCATCGCGACCATCGCGACCATCGCATGCACTAAAAAACGGGTGCGATGCGATGCCCGCGATGGCCGCGATTTCCCATAGGGACCAATGTTAAAAATCAGATTGGTCGCGATTTTAGTGTTAAAAGTCAGATTGGTCGCGATTTTTACATAGGAATCAATGTTAAATGGGCCACAGAGCCCTAATAGTCCCCCTGAAGTGTGAAATGGCCCCCACAATTTTTAACGCCACCCCACGATCAACGTGAACCCGAAGCGTGGCGAGCGCAGCGAGCCCGCGAGGGGCGGCGGTACGCGTCCTCCGACCTTTTCATACCCCCACTATCCACGTCGGCGTGGAGTTGAGAATAGAATAGTGTGGCGAGCGCAGCGAGCCACCGAGCCCGAAGCGTGGCGAGCGCAGCGAGCCCCGCGAGGGGACGCGCATACCTTTACAGGTAAACGCGTCCCCTCGCGGGCTTCACAGGTGTCCGCGTCGCCACGGACACCTGTGAAGCCCGTGAGGGGACGCGTAGAACTGTGAAGGTATCCGCGTCCCCTCGCGGGGCTCGCTGCGCTCGCCACGCTTCGGGCTCGGTGGCTCGCTGCGCTCGCCACACTATTCTATTCTCAACTCCACGCCGACGTGGATAGTGGGGGTATGAAAAGGTCGGAGGACGCGTACCGCCGCCCCTCGCGGGCTCGCTGCGCTCGCCACGCTTCGGGTTCACGTTGATCGTGGGGTGGCGTTAAAAATTGTGGGGGCCATTTCACACTTCAGGGGGACTATTAGGGCTCTGTGGCCCATTTAACATTGTTTCCTATGTATAAATCGCGGGCATTGAGCCAATTAACGCTAAAATCGCGACCAATCTGACTTTTAACATTGATCCCTATGGGAAAATCGCGGGCATCGCGGGCATCGCGTCGCACCCGTTTTTGATTTACCCGCGATGCCCGCGATGCCCGCGATTTTTTACCCCCGACGCCCGCGATTGTAATCGCGGGCGCCGTGCTAGGTAAAGAGTACCATTTTTTCTCTTAGTTTTATTATTTTTCATTTTATTTTCATTTATTTTTGCATCACTTCCACTCTGATCTTCATTGATACTTACTATTTTTCTCCTAACCTTTTCTCTGCTATTATTCACAACCCTACCCTTTCTAGCGCTTGATTAACGTTGTGTATCCCACAACAAACCCATCGTCAAAACTTTACCATCAGGCTGCTTGTACTGCCCAGCGCAAATCCTAACAAAAGGAATTAATTCCCTTTATTTTCTATATCTCCACAAGCTCGCTGCCTAGGGGTCATCCCCGACTCCTCACATTCTCTAAATCATGTTACATGCATCTAAAAAACATATCCAGAATTCCTACCTTACACAAGAGACTGCAAAAACTCATGCACTCATTATATCACGCATTGATTATTGCAATGGCCTCCTTACCGGTCTTCCTAAGACTCTCACCACTACAATCCATTTTGAATGCAGCTGCGAGGCTGATCTTCCTGGCTAGACATTCATCGTCGACTGATCCGCTCTACCAGTCCCTCCATTGGTTACCTGTATATTACCGCATTCAATATAAAATACTTCTACTTACAGTACATAGAAAGCCATCACTCTGACTACACCAATTTATATCTCTTTGCTTATCTCAAAATATATCCCCCCCTAACCTCTCCACTCTGCACAAGATCTGCGTCTCTCATCCACACTCATTACTCACTCCCACTTACATTTGCAGGATTTTTGTCGGGCAGCACCCACCTTATGGAACGCCCTTCCACGCACACTAAGACTCTCCTCTAGCCTCCAAAATTTCAAGCATTCCCTGAAAACTCACCTCTTCAGGCAAGCCTGTCATACTCAGGACCCCCACACAACCTCAAGTAGCATTCATATCTAATTGCATCCCACCAGGACCATCTAGTAATCTGATTGGACTGCCATGCTATGGAATTCTATCCTTATGTATCCCTCCTATTATCCCTATAGATTGTAAGCTTGCGAGCAGGGCCCTCCTATCTCCATGTCGGTTTGTATCTACCCAGTTTGTTTAATCACTGTTGATTCCAATTGTAAAGTGCAACGGAATATGCTGCGCTATATAAGAAACTGTAAATAAATAAATAAATAAATAATAAATGTGTGTGTGGGTGGAGGGCACCAATAGTTGTCTTGCCTCCGGGAAACTGGGACAAACTTACACCTCTGCCTGGCTGTAGACTAATATAAGCCTGTCAGAAGGAATATGTCCCTGGTTCAGGATACTGGGTGACATTTAATGAGATGCGAAAATATGATTGTTGCGAATTTTAGGCAAAATATGTCCGGAATCGCACTTTTTCCCGAATTCGTATATTTAATGAGATTGCCACAAGATCGCACATTCTGAAAGTGCGATTTTTAGTCCCGCCGGAACTCGCATCCAGATGTTTTCCCATTGAAAAGTATACAATTCGCATATTGCGAATTCGGGAATTCAGGAAAATGTGTCTAAAAATCGCCACAAATGCAGACCGGGTTCTGACAAGTGAATTGGCCAGAACCCTGCACAGATCATTGAGATCTGTGCATGGTCCTGTCTTAAAAAATGTGTAAAAGTTGTTTGTTTGTTTTTAAAAATGGCGTGGGGTCCCCCCTCCTGAACATAACAGCCCCAGGCTCATTGAGCCGGACCTGGTTCCAAAAATACAGGGGACGAAAAGCATAGGGGTTCCCCGTATTTCTGAAACCAGCCCCGACTCTTGGACCGGTTCTGGTTCCAAAAATACGGGGGACAAAATTTCTGGGGGTCCCCCGTATTTTGAAACCAGCAACGGCCTCCAACAGCCCGCGGTGTTTTTCCACAAGTGCCAGCAGACCTCCCCCGCATACTTAGAGAACCACAAGTCCCAGCATGTGGGGCATTAATGGGCCTGCTGGGACTTGTAGTCCACTTGTAAAAAGAATGTTAAAATAAAAGAGACACACACAGAAAAGTTTAACTTTATTACACACACAAACACACACCTCACTTTTACACCAACACGCTGTCCCAGTGCTACAGAGGCTGCTAGCGTCTTTGGCTTATGCGTCTCCATGGAGACGCATATCTCAGCCAATCAGGGCATTCCAATCCATGGAGATGCATCGGCCAACCACGCTAGCACCCTCTGTAGCGCTGGGACAACGCTACAGAAGCTCTTATCTGCGCCGGAGAAAGCCGGCTCATCCTGCTGTCAGTGTGGGGTGAGCTGGCTCTGCAGGGGGGGGAGGACAGAGCTGGACCCTGGTGTGGTAAGTATGTTGGTGTAAAAGTGAGGTGTGTGTTTGTGTGTGTGTAATAAAGTTATAATTTTCTGTGTGTGTCTCTTTTATGTTAACATTGTTTTTACAGGTGGACTACAAGTCCCAGCGGGCCCATTAATGACCCGCATGCTGGGACTTGTGGTTCTCCAAGAGAATGAAGCCTCATTTACAGCCATACCCGCAAAACACTCCAATAAAATGCCCTTGAGATGGCATTATTCAAAGCACTACAGGATTGTCACCAGCAGGAACAACCATGGTTTTGCCTCAGAGTTCCTAATAACAGCAGTACTGTATGCAACAGTATACCCTTAGTGTAACGCATATGCCATAGGGCAAATAATCGCTCAACTGCTGTGCACAAACATTGGCATTGCTTGCACCTCTGAATCAGGCCCCAATTGTCTGAAATGTACCAGTTTAGGGCTTCCAGGCAAAATAACACAGTAGTAGCTATCCAGGACCAGAAGCAGTAGTCCGGACCAGGATGTCATGCAAACAAGAACTGTAATGCAAACCTGAGCACTGTACCACAAACATACCTCCCAACAGTCCCGATTTTATCGGGACAGTTCCGATTGTATGGGCCTGTCCCGCTGTCCCACCCGCGGGCGGCAGTGTCCCGCGGTGTGGGGGGGCTGTTGGGAGTCCCCCCTGTCAGCTGCTAAGCAGCGGGGAATAAACGCTGTGCGCATTGCCACAGCGTCTATTACCGCAGCCAGGGGGCTGGGGGCATGGCTAGAGGCTCACAGAGCTTCTGGGTCATGCCCCCATAGCGGCAAAAGGGGGCGTGGCCTCGCGGGGGAGTCGCTAGTATAGGCCACGCCCCCAAATTAGGCCACCCCCCCCCCGAAAATTTCGGCGCGGCAGCAGCGTCCCGACTGCTCGACATCCAAAGTTGGGAGGTATGCACAAATGAGGATTGTGAATTGTCCCATGTGTGCATGAATGCCTGTAATGCAGCCTTGCAGCAGCTGGGGCACTGAGTCTGAAGTGCTTTCCCTGTAGCAGTGAAACTGCTCATACTGTAGGCACCTTTGGAGCATAAGAACGTCACACGTATCTGGCTTTAAAAAGCTCATAATACTACAACAATGCTTTGGAAAACACATCTGATTTAAGTACAGTAGGTGATAATGATGACGCAGAAACATCCTTTATTCAAGCTCCATGTTCCTCATATGAGCATCAAGCTGCATTACAATAGATCACACATACAGGCATACAATAACCATGTTAATAAGCCCTACAGCTATGTTTTCTGCATAGCAGACACAAGAGAGGTGAAAAGGTTAGCTTGGTTTGGGCAGTGCTTCAAAGCAATAAACCTTATCATAGTAAATAAAATAAAACCTAATTATGTTTAACTAGATTTCTTCTAGTCCTGGCAATTCTTCTATTTCTATAAAAACAAAGTTTACCTTCCCTTTTGAAAATTCACTCCTCTACATTCCTGATACCCCTGGGACTATGGAAGTGGAAGAAAGTCTCCCCCTGCAGTCACACTATCCACACAAAAACAATATCCACATACGAGCACCTGAGCCTTTATTTGGCAACAATCGGTCTATTGGGTATGGCCACCTGTGACAAAGGAAGGCATGCTCCTTGTGGAAATAAAGTTTATTACAGTGTACACTCATCCCTTTGTATTGCTTAGCATTTTATGCAGATTTGTGAGTAGCGAGCCTCCTACTCATCCTACCTGGTGTCCGCAAGTGGGTCCCTTCTACTACACAGCAACATCGTCCTAGTTTGCAAAGTTAGACTGGGGTATAAAGGATCCACGGGAAAATTCCATGGTAGGGGCCCATGTTTAGAGGTTTGGCTAACCACTATTGCATGGTTTTCCACTTAATATAAGATAAATATATAATAGTGTTCAGTTCAGTTAAATACAGAAATGCACTGTACAGAATACGTGGGCACTAAAGCAATGGTTGTGTCTAAATCCACTTCTGGTTTTTGACCAGGATGCGATGTTAGGTGAGGGAGGAAGTTGTTAGATGCCCTCACAGCATTGTTTTTATTTTATATGAAATTCTACATACTGTATTTGCTGGTATATAAGACTACTTTTTCCCCTAAAAAATAAGCCTTTCCAGTGGGAGGGTCGTCTTATACGCTGGGTGCACTTATATAACAAACTCTATATTTTGAGTGGAAATGTTGGGGGGTCGTCTTATACGCCCAGTTATCAAATACGGTAGATGTAGGTTATTTTCTTTTAGTTCAGCTGGATTGTACCCTCATGGGCTCGCTTCACTCGCCAGTCGCCACGCTTTGCTCACGGGGGCTGGCTTCACTCGCCGCAGCTTTATATTCCCCCTCCAGGTATATGTGGACCCAGTGCATGATGGGAAAAGTAAAAAGCAGAAGTGGTTCTAGCCGAAACCCTAAGGCAGAGAGCACACGGGGGTGGTGGTGGGAGGTGTGTTCCTGTGCCCCTGTAAGCCAGTCTTGCCATGGATATTTTAAAGGTGTCACATGCACCCAAGATAGCAAACAATCTGGTACAGTAGCATAGTCTTTGCTTTCACTGGATGGTGCCATCTATGTGAAGTTTTAACTTGGAAGATGGCACTGTATAGGGGGTGGGGTACTTTTTTACCCAGGCTAGGGTCAGCTGGCCCCGTTGCAGCCGGGCAGTGGGGAAAGAGATGGCAGACTGCCACCACAACACAGCCTCTCTCCCCAGATCCTGCACACACTGCTCAGTGCTATATACTGAGCAGGGGAGAGAGCAGCAGCAGCCTGTCCTCGCACTCCCTCCCTTATTTTTGTTTCACCTAGTGTAGCCACGCCCTCCCAGAGGGCGGGATGTACTAAAGGGAAAATGTGGTAAAATGGGGGTTTTACCGCATTTTCCTATGTACCAATACCCGTCTGCCCCGTCTTGGCCTGGCAGGGTTGATACCCTATAGAAGCCTATGGGCTTCTATCGCCGCCCACCCCCCCTCCCGTCCTCCTTTGATCTCCTCCTCCCCCAGCAGGTGTCACAGCCGGGAGGACATCCGGCTGCAGGGGGGAGGAGGAGACGCAGGGGGACACTGGCAGCTGCCGGGATGTGACGGAGACCCCCGCACACCACATTACAGGTATCGCGAGGGTCTCTGTCACCGCAACCCGATGCTAGCCGCATATGTTAGTACATATGCAGCAGCATCGCGGCGGCTGTCAGGCGAAGGGCGGCGATGTATATTAATACATCCCGCCCTGAGACCCCACACGGTGACCATGCCCCTTCATTTTACCAGGACCCGGCCGACCTGTCAGCACCCACTTGCTGGCATCATGTAGGTAGGCTCTGGGTGAAGGGTGTTCAGTGTGAGGCCCTCACTTTCTGCAATATAAGTACACCTACAATCGTATTCTTGTGTTGTAAGATTTCACATTCAGACTTTATGGATGAACCTTTAACAAAACATATGCAAAGCAGTATTTCTTATGTTTTTATTATATTTTACTACAGGAAGTGATTTACTAAACGGAAATAAAAAGTACAAGATTTTTAAAAAACTAGGGCTACTTCAGAGTTGCATGCAATTCTGACCAACTTGCACACGCATTGCATGCAGGGAACTAAATAGTGCCCTTTTTGCAGCATTGCAATATCTATGTATTATCCCGAACCACATTGGTTTAATATATATAATATCAAACTGATCCTAATACTCATATGAAAATATTGTACTCAGTTTAACTTTATTGTAACAAAAAAGTAAAAATGTGCCGCGCTCACTAATGCTGTGTCAAAATCGTATGCAGATCGCACAGGTTTTTTACCTTGCGATCCCGATGCGCGCTCCCGTGACAGCACAAATCGAAACCCAGATATACAGGGCAGCAATGACTGTATAGTGCAAATCTAATGCAGATTGTATGAATTGTATGTAATAGTACAGAGATAGCAAAGATTGCATAGCACTGAAATCTTAAGTAGAATAGCAAGGGAATCTCACTGTGTGTACACACCATAACATCTCTGGTGATGATAATAATAATAATAATAATAATAATAATATAAATAAAATAATGAAATTCTTAAACAAGGTGCTGAAGTAGTAGTCAGTAGCATTGCAAGAGCCCTTTAAGGAGCCAATTTACTATAGGATCGCATATATGGAATGCGATATGGGCATGATCTGCCGCCCAGAATCACATTAAAATATGCAATCCTTTTGGGCTGAATGTATCTTCATTGGGGAAGAAGGGCTCACTGGAGGGATCAGAGATTCCTTCTGTGGTCCTTCCTAGATACATTCAGGGGATATTTAATATTTGTGGCCCAGAATGCTGGAGCATTGTGTGCTGAGCGAGGTTTCAGAGTCAGTGTTCTCCGCTGAGAACACTTGCCCTGACCGATTAATAACCTGAGTGCAGGCAATTATTCGGTGCTGGATTCAGACCGGGCTGAATATCGGCCTATAGGGGTTATTCAAGTTCCTTCGGTGTTGTTGGTGTTCCTTCGGTGTTGCGCATCTGCACATGCGCAGGTGCGTTTGTGCGCATGTGCAGACATAGGGTGCATGCACCCACGGCAAACTTTTGCTTCGCCGGGTCCACGCACCCATGATGGCATGAGGGGGGTGGAGAAGGGAGGGGGACGCCTGTCTGCCCCATTACCATATGGGCATTCTCATGGTAATAAGGCGCTGATGCGTGAGCGGGGGGCTGGCAGTTGACATCACCGGATGTCAGCTGCCTGTCCATATCTGTGCCAGCGTGCACGCATATGTAAGTGACTTAAAAGTCACTTATATATGCGTGTACCTTCCACATCTTTCGATGGTTGTCGACCATCAAAAGATGTGGGAGGTTACCCGCAGGCATACGAATGGATGTTTTATGCTAAACATCCATTCGCAGCCTTAGCGGGGGAACCCACGCTGCAAGGGGGCTGGGGGGGAGGCGTTCATCTGCCGGGCGGGGTTTAGTGGATTTGCAAGGCTGCGAATTTGCAGCCTTGCGAATCAACCAGAATTACCCCCTATGTGTAGGGCCCATAAGAAATACAACTTAATGATAATAGATATATTCTCACTGGTGATAAGTCCTGCAAACAAGAAGTGAATGGAAATATATGCACTTTAGCACAGTACAGATGGTGTGAATGATATGATAGTGGCATCTAAGGATGCACCAATAACACCTGCAGTATCTGGAGACACCTGAAGTGTCCTGGCACATTCATATACACAGATGTACACAAGGTAAGAGTCTGTAGCAGTATTAGCATAGAGTCGCAGATGTACAGTATGACCACAAAAACATGCACACGTGGATGCTATTGTGTCCCTTGGGTCCCCACGTGTCAATTTTTTGTTCACTTTATATTTCATTATTAAATTTTTCACACATATATATATATATATATATATATTTGTAGCACGGTCCGGCACTCCCAACGGCGGGCTTAAATTGGGTCGGTGCCCTTGCAGCTTGTAGAGAAGCTTAATGTAGTTGTAGATGGCGCGGCACTCGTACCTCTTGTAATAACTTTAGACGGAAGCCTGTTTTCTTATCAACGTTTCAAATCGGTTTAATTTGTCATCAGGATAATACAGAGTAACATACAATCCAGTTTAAATAGAAAACCACGTGGAGGCGGGAGAACCGGGAACCAATGGTATCACAGTCTCCCTTCACATCTATCTGACGTCATCTAACAGAGACGCGTCAGAAGTGACATAGAATACCATCACCATAGTTACAAGTAAACAATCACTGTTAAAAAATGAATGCAGCAACTGAATAAAGACATTTGCAATAGAAAAAAGGTGTCCCACAACATAATATCAAAGCGTATACAAAGTAGATGCTGTAAATTTTGTAACAATCATAAAAATATATAAGCAGCAAAAAACAGATAGTTAGTTACGGAATACCGCTAAGGGTAGCAGTTCATTGAGTCCCCGTGGAGCTATACAATCTAGTTGGTGTATCCACCATGCCTCTTTTTGGAGAAGTAGACGTGCTCTATTGCCACCTCTTTTTGTTTGGGGAATACAATCAATGATACGGTAGCGGAGGCTAGAAAGAGGATGTTTAAGTTCAAGAAAATGTCGGGCGACCGGCTGGTCGCTCTTACCACTCTCTAAGGCACTGCGGATTGAACATCGGTGCATGCCCATCCTTTCCTTGAACTTACGTTCAGTCTTACCTACATAGATAAGGCTGCAAGGACAAATAATGGTGTACACAATGTACATAGAATTACATGTGAAATGATGCTTAATGTTATACACTTTCCCCGAATGTGGGTGATTGAATGTGTCTCCTGTTAAGAGAAATTGGCATGTAACACAAGTGCAATGGAAATTGCCATTTTTTTGATTTTTTTGATTCGGAAGCCAACAAGGTTGTCCAATGACAGGTTTATATTTAATGTTAGTTTTTACCAACAATTGTTTCAGATTGGCTCCCCTTTTTTAGCAAGGCATTGCCTGTGTCTGTTTAAAAGGTAAATTAGGGTCAGATTGTAAAATGGACCAATTCTTTTTAACTGATGACATGGCGGCTTCTGAAGTGACATTAAATCTGGATACCACAGGCAGAACATTATCGGTATTCTGCAAGGCTAAGTTTTTATTTTTATTTTGTCTAATGAGGAGACTGGAGGGATCAAGTTTAAGAACTCGCTCCTTGCATTCTTCCAGTGTCTTTTTTTGATAACCTCTTCGTAACAATTTAACAATAAATTCATCAAGTTGTTGTCGACATGGTGTCGTCACTATTTATTCTCCTATACCTAAGCATCTGGGAGTAAGGCAGGCTATTGATTAATTTACGGGGGTGGCAGCTTTGGGGTTGCAACAGTGTGTTGCGATCTGTTCCTTTAATGTAGACTTGGGTACTAAGTCGATTGTCATGTCGACAAATCCGAACGTCCAAAAAATGGATATCAGCAAAATTGATGTCAAACGTGAACTTAGTAGGGTGATCTAATGTATTATGTAACTCAATGATGGTCTTGAGAATATTGCAATCCCCCTTCCACAAAATGAAAATATCGTCCATAAAGCGTTTAAATAATAAACAGTGTTCAGAAAAAATAGTATTGGAAAAGAAAACATCAAATTCTACCGCAAACATAAATATGATGGCGTAAGCTGGGGCTACTGAAGAGCCCATAGAACAACCCCGAATCTGTAAATAAAATTCATTATTGTAAAGGAAAAAATTATTGTTCAAAATGAAATCCATAGCTAATACAATAAAGTCAATTTTATTAACATTAAATTCACTCTTGGTTCTGAGGAACCTTTCCAAAGCTGATAAACCCAGAGCATGAGGTATCTGTGGATCTTGAGATGTGTCAGAATAAAATTGACTCAAGGTATTTCTGCCCCGTCTCTTGGAATTAACTTGGCTTTAAAGTAGTCACTCAAGGTAACAACATGCAGGTGATAGTCTATTTCTTTCTTTTTTAATCTCAATAGATCCCGATATACAATATCAGCTGTAGTAGACTCCATTTCATCCTTCAAACAGTTAGATGCCACCTATAAAAGGGAACTTATCCAATTTAAACAAGAAAAAATGAATAAAGTCCAAGTCGACTATGACAGACATTCTGTATATCGCTGGCTGTCTGGGAACACGTCAGAGGGCCCTAGACGACCCTTCTTTCGTCAAAAGAGACGGGGCAGAAATACCTTGAGTCAATTCGATTCTGACACATCTCAAGATCCACAGAGTTCCAATAGTGAAAATGATAAAACACCTGGTGACGCTGGCCCTTTAGGCGCAATACCAAAATCGACAAGGTACAGAGGCCGTGTCGGCAGAGGAGACGCACGAGGAGGGGTCAACAATGGAAGAGAGACAAGATGCCCGGGACGACCACCGACTGTGAGACATTAATATTCAATTTATCTTCATATGAACTGTCACCAAGCAAACAACATCTACTGGGGAGAGGTCTATCCTTCATACCTACAGTCCATTATGACGATCTTCAATGGAAAATTGAACGCCACGAATTATTGAGGAAAATTAAATTAAAAGAATTATTTTACAACAATCCAGCTGTTTCCAGCAATAATACAGAGACTGCACCCTTACCGGCATCACTAAAGAGTTTTTGTCCTCCTTCCCGTTTTGAACCCCACTCTTCGAACGCATTAAGACTTTTGCACAAGTGATGGACCGTGATATTAAACGGGACATACATAATACAGTGGTCCACCCCAATCTGTCTGTTGAAGAAAGATATGCTTTAAAGACTCTGAAATCCAACAATAATCTTATAATCCGGGGTGCGGTTAAGGGGGGTGCAATCGTGCTTCAGGATATTGAGGACTATGACCGTGAAATACAGCGACATCTGACCGACTCTACTACGTACAAGAAACTAGTGAGTAACCCCATGTTATCTTGTAAAAAGCGTTTGAATGATATACTACAAATTGGCTAGAACAATTACATTATTACGGTTCCCATGAAAAAAGTCCTTTGCCCCGAGTCTCCTACTGTCCACATATTTTACACACTACCAAAGTTCCATAAAGTCATCTTTCCCCCTACAGGTCGACCGATCGTTGCAGCCCAAGGATCTGTATTGCAACCGTTAGCGACTTTGTTAGATGAATGGCTACAGCCGCTAATTAAAAAACAAGACTCTTTTCTGTTGGACACTACTGACTTTTTATGTGAACTTAAACCTTTTCTGCAAATACCTGATGATTGTTGGTTGGCTACTTTTGATACATTGACCACTTCCTCCAACCCCTGGTAAAAGCACAAAAAAGTTTCTTGAAAGATACCATGAGCATCCTACAAACTCTTGAACAAACTGAATGGAAGGAAACATATACACTTTGCACCAGTGATATTAAATCCCTCTACACAGTGATCAACCACGAAGCAGGCTGTGAAGCAACAAGGCACTACCTCACCAATCAATCCGATATTTCAAACCGTCAAATAAACTTTCTAATGGACAGCATTGATTTTATCTTGAGACATAATTATTTCTGGTATAATGGCGAATTCTTCAATCAGGAACAGGGGACCGCCATGGGAACATCTTTCGCACCAAGTTACGCGAATTTATTTGTATCGTGGTGGGAAGATACCAGTATATGGACCAACAACAAATACCTGACAAAAATCAGATGCTGGAAACGGTACATAGACGATTTATTCTTCATATGGGACGGGACACAAGAAGAACTGTCAGACTTCAAAAATCACATGAACAACAATCAACTAAATCTAGAATTCACGACAACAGACAGCAAAGAGATGGTGGTTTTTCTTGACCTAGAAGTCTACATTAAAGAAAACAAGATCAACACCCGTACCCACATCAAGAACGTAAATGGCAACAACATGCTGGCCCACAACAGCAACCATCACCATCAATGGAAAAGCAATATTCCAGGCGGCCAATTTCGACGCCTAAAACGAAATTGTACTGAAGACCAAACATTTGAAATACAGAGTAAAGAACTTGAAACAAAATTCTTACAGAAAGGATATAAAAAAGACTTCCTGAAAAAACAAATCGACAAGACAAAAACATTGGACAGAAAAGAACTCATCACATACAAAACCAAAACGGAAAAAGAAATGCCAATAACTTTCATCACAAAATACAGTAGCAATTACAATAATCTAGAAAATATACTAAACCAGCATTGGCACATCCTCATGCTTGATGAACAACTCAGCAAAATATTACCAACAATACCGAAAATTATATACCGGAAGGCAAAAAACCTGAAACAAACACTCACAAACAGCTACCTTTCAATTGAGGAGGAAGAGAAAAAAAGAACATCAAAAGGCTTCTTTCACTGCATGCAATGCAAGGGATGCAAGAACCAAAAAACAAATACCAAACCAATAAAAAATTTCACGTCAAACCAGAACAAAACAAAATTTCAAATAAAAAGCAGCTTCTCGTGCGAAACAGAAGGAGCTATATATCTCCTGGAGTGCCCATGTGGGCTCCAGTACGTTGGTCAAACCAAAAGGAAATTGAAAATCCGTATCGCAGAACACCTGTACAACATAAGAAGGGGATTGAGAACACACAGTGTGTCAGCCCACTTTGCAGAAAGACATAACCAAGACCCGAAAGGTCTCATCTTCGTGGGAATACAAAACGTGAAACCACACTGGAGAGGAGAAGACCTAGTCACATCTCTAAAAAAATCAGAAACAAAATGGATGTTCCTGTTAAACACATTAGAGCCGAAAGGACTCAATATAGACATTGAACTAAAAGTCTTCCTGTGAAAAGAAAAGAAGAAAAAAAGAAAAATTCAGCCCCCCCCCCTATTTCCCACCCACTTTCAGCAATCCCTTGCCATTCTGAGCAGACAAATCTTTTTTCAACTCTTTTGAACTCTAATTTCATTTTATTTTTTATTTTATCTGTATTATATATTTTCTTTTTCATCATTTTTATCTTTATTTTTATTTTTATTTTTATTTATTTTCATTTTTCCTTTATTTTCATTTATTTCTTTATATTTTTATTTTTATTTTTATTTTTATTTATTTTTATTTGATTTTATTATTTTTTTATTTTTATGCGCACAAATGGGTACAGCAAAAATATCCCATTTCCAAGAGGAATATTGGAACCATGAGGTTGCCACCAAAACGGAAGTCACATGTCAGTGACAACTTCCGCTTTTATCAATAAAGTTGCTATAAATAAAGAAATTGTTTTTATGTCAAACCATCCTTGAAAAAGCATCCCACTGGATGCGAAACGCGTTGGATTGAGAGAGGAGCAGGAAAGGGGTGCTGTATCGCTCACCCCAAGCTGAACGCCGCAAGTCTGAAAGAGGGTGACGTCACCGGAAGCCGCCCGCCGCACACGGAAGCCACAGACGGAGTAAAACGCCGCTGCCTTCCCCTGTTATCAGGTCAGATGCAAGATTTAGAATAGCCTAGATAGCGTGACGCTCTGGACTGCTGCCTCTCACAAAAGATTCACTCAAGAGAGTGTAAACATTAGCGCATATTTGGTTTTTATTTTATTTAAATTTATTTTTATTCTTTATTTTTATTTTTATTTATAATTTTTTATTTATTTTTTATTTTATTTTACCTTTATTTTTATCTTTATTCTCTTGCTCATCTTTCATCTCTTCCCCATTTTCTCTAACTTCTCTACCGACCCCTCCCCCTCCCCCCCACAAGCGCCCAGTACTTTTTCGCTTCACAGCAACACCTCCGCAATTGGCTACTTTTGATGTGGTTAACCTTTATACCACGATACCTCATGCTCTGGGTTTATCAGCTTTGGAAAGGTTCCTCAGAACCAAGAGTGAATTTAATGTTAATAAAATTGACTTTATTGTATTAGCTATGGATTTCATTTTGAACAATAATTTTTTCCTTTACAATAATGAATTTTATTTACAGATTCGGGGTTGTTCTATGGGCTCTTCAGTAGCCCCAGCTTACGCCATCATATTTATGTTTGCGGTTGAATTTGATGTTTTCTTTTCCAATACTATTTTTTCTGAACACTGTTTATTATTTAAACGCTTTATCGACAATATTTTCATTTTGTGGAAGGGGGATTGCAATATTCTCAAGACCATCATTGAGTTACATAATACATTAGATCACCCTACTAAGTTCACGTTTGACATCAATTTTGCTGATATCCATTTTTTGGACGTTCGGATTTGTTGACATGACAATCGACTTAGTACCCAAGTCTACATTAAAGAAACAGATCGCAACACACTGTTGCAACCCCAAAGCTGCCACCCCCGTAAATTAATCAATAGCCTGCCTTACTCCCAGATGCTTAGGTATAGGAGAATAAATAGTGACGACACCATATGTCGACAACAACTTGATGAATTTATTGTTAAATTGTTACGAAGAGGTTATCTAAAAAAGACACTGGAAGAATGCAAGGAGCAAGTTCTTAAACTTGATCCCTCCAGTCTCCTCATTAGACAAAATAAAAATAAAAACTTAGCCTTGCAAAATACCGATAATGTTCTACCTGTGGTATCCAGATTTAGGGGGACATTTACCAAAATGGATTCGTAGAAAAAAGGTGTATTCGTAGGGAGAAATACACCTTTTTTTTACGAATTTGTATTTTCGGGATTTACAATCCCAAAAATACAAAAATTCGTAGTCCTAAAGATGGAACATTCGTATTTGTATTTACAAATACGAATGTCTACACCATCGATAGAATACGACAGAAATCACCATTCAAAAGAATGGTGGTTTCTGATTTACTAAGCAGCCGTACTGATAATACGGCTGCTTAGTGGTGTAAAACACCCACACAAATACGACAGGAAAATAGAACACCATTTTCATGTCGTATTTGCGTTTTAGCCTGCACGGATCAGTCAGATCCGTGCAGGCTTCAGTGTAAAAAAATAGAAAAAATAAATAAAAAAAAAAAAAAACGGCGTGGGGTCCCCCCCACAGCCGAAACCAGCACCAGGCTGACAGAGCCTGGAGCCGGTAATTAAAAATCAGGGAACCCGACAAATAGGGGTTCCCCGATTTTTAACAACCAGCCCCAGGCTCCTGCTCTGGGGCTGGTTCCCAAAATACGGGGGACAAAATGACTAGGGGTCCCCCGTATTTTAAGAACCAGCCCCAGGCAAAACCAGCCAGCAGGCTAATGCCACAGCCGGGGGGAGACTTTTTATGCAAGTCCCCCCGGCCAAAGCATTAACACTACCGACCAGTCAGCCTGGCCAGGGGCCCTGGGGGAGTGGGGACCCCCCCAATAAAGGGGTCCCCCCCCTCCAGGACTTACCTGACCAGGCTGAAGCCTGGTGCTGTCCTCGATGCCCCTGGGCGGTGGGCATCGAGCTGATAGTTGTGTAAAAAATAGAAGAAACCATTGTTTTTTACTGTGGCACTACAAGTGCCAGCAAGCCTCCCCAGCAAGCTGGGACTTGGAGAACCACAAGTCCCAGCCTGCTGGGCATTAAAGGGCCCGCTGGGTCTTGTAGTGCCACAGTAAAAAAAATAGTTAAATAAAACACACTGACACACATTTTAAATAAAAGTTTAATACATACAAAACACACATACTGATACTTACCTAGCTTGATCCCGTTGGTAGGTCGCTGGCTCCGGTGTCGGCGGCTCCGTGTCGGCGGCTCCGTTGTCGGCGGCTCCGTGTCGGCGGCTCCGGGGTCGTCGGCGTCCTGTCCGAAGATAATCCATGTTGGACCTGTGGAAGGAAATCCTACTCACCCAGGTCCTGCATGGATGGTCTTCGTTCTTCATCCGTCGACATCCCGGTCTTCTGACAGCTGCTGGCGACTTCCAGCAGCTGTCGGCATCTTCCGCGACGCTCCCCGGCTTTCAGAGCCGGAGAGAGAACCTTCCTGGTCGGCGTCTGGGCTCAGAATGAATTCTGGCCAATCAGGAGCCGCCTAGCCGCCTAGCGGCCAATCAGGAAAGGTCTTTCCTGATTGGCCGCTAGGCGGCTAGGCGGCTAGGCGGCTCCTGATTGGCCAGAATTCATTCTGAGCCCAGACGCCGACCAGGAAGGTTCTCTCTCCGGCTCTGAAAGCCGGGGAGCGTCGCGGAAGATGCCGACAGCTGCTGGAAGTCGCCAGCAGCTGTCAGAAGACCGGGATGTCGACGGATGAAGAACGAAGACCATCCATGCAGGACCTGGGTGAGTAGGATTTCCTTCCACAGGTCCAACATGGATTATCTTCGGACAGGACGCCGACGACCCCGGAGCCGCCGACACGGAGCCGCCGACAACGGAGCCGCCGACACGGAGCCGCCGACACCGGAGCCAGCGACCTACCAACGGGATCAAGCTAGGTAAGTATCAGTATGTGTGTTTTGTATGTATTAAACTTTTATTTAAAATGTGTGTCAGTGTGTTTTATTTAACTATTTTTTTTACTGTGGCACTACAAGACCCAGCGGGCCCTTTAATGCCCAGCAGGCTGGGACTTGTGGTTCTCCAAGTCCCAGCTTGCTGGGGAGGCTTGCTGGCACTTGTAGTGCCACAGTAAAAAACAATGGTTTCTTCTATTTTTTACACAACTATCAGCTCGATGCCCACCGCCCAGGGGCATCGAGGACAGCACCAGGCTTCAGCCTGGTCAGGTAAGTCCTGGAGGGGGGGGACCCCTTTATTGGGGGGGTCCCCACTCCCCCAGGGCCCCTGGCCAGGCTGACTGGTCGGTAGTGTTAATGCTTTGGCCGGGGGGACTTGCATAAAAAGTCTCCCCCCGGCTGTGGCATTAGCCTGCTGGCTGGTTTTGCCTGGGGCTGGTTCTTAAAATACGGGGGACCCCTAGTCATTTTGTCCCCCGTATTTTGGGAACCAGCCCCAGAGCAGGAGCCTGGGGCTGGTTGTTAAAAATCGGGGAACCCCTATTTGTCGGGTTCCCTGATTTTTAATTACCGGCTCCAGGCTCTGTCAGCCTGGTGCTGGTTTCGGCTGTGGGGGGGACCCCACGCCGGTTTTTTTTTTATTTATTTATTTTTCTATTTTTTTTTACACATTGCAGCCTGCACGGATCTGACTGATCCGTGCAGACTGCTAGAAATAATTCGTATTAGCGGCCGTATATACGGCCGCTAATACGAATTCCTACGACATCGGTGGGTTACAAAGCAGTCGTATATGACTGCTTTGTAAATCCCCCTCCGGAACACGACTTTGCATACGACTTAAACAGTCGTATGCAGTCGTAGGGAAAATACCAATACGAAAAACTAGGTTTTTCATATTGGTAAATTTCCCCCTTAATGTCACTTCAGAAGCCGCCATGTCATCAGTTAAAAAGAATTGGTCCATTTTACAATCTGACCCTAATTTACCTTTTAAACAGACACAGGCAATGCCTTGCTATAAAAGGGGAGCCAATCTGAAACAATTGTTGGTAAAAACTAACATTGAATATAAACCTGTCATTGGACAACCTTGTTGGCTTCCGAATCAAAAAAATGGCAATTTCCGTTGCACTTGTGTTACATGCCAATTTCTCTTAACAGGAGACACATTCAATCACCCACATTCGGGGAAAGTGTATAACATTAAGCATCATTTCACATGTAATTCTATGTACATTGTGTACACCATTATTTGTCCTTGCAGCCTTATCTATGTAGGTAAGACTGAACGTAAGTTCAAGGAAAGGATGGGCATGCACCGATGTTCAATCCGCAGTGCCTTAGAGAGTGGTAAGAGCGACCAGCCGGTCGCCCGACATTTTCTTGAACTTAAACATCCTCTTTCTAGCCTCCGCTACCGTATCATTGATTGTATTCCCCAAACAAAAAGAGGTGGCAATAGAGCACGTCTACTTCTCCAAAAAGAGGCATGGTGGATACACCAACTAGATTGTATAGCTCCACGGGGACTCAATGAACTGCTACCCTTAGCGGTATTCCGTAACTAACTATCTGTTTTTTGCTGCTTATATATTTTTATGATTGTTACAAAATTTACAGCATCTACTTTGTATACGCTTTGATATTATGTTGTGGGACGCCTTTTTTCTATTGCAAATGTCTTTATTCAGTTGCTGCATTCATTTTTTAACAGTGATTGTTTACTTGTAACTATGGTGATGGTATTCTATGTCACTACTGACGCGTCTCTGTTAGATGACGTCAGATAGATGTGAAGGGAGACTGTGATACCATTGGTTCCCGGTTCTCCCGCCTCCACGTGGTTTTCTATTTAAACAGGATTGTATGTTACTCTGTATTATCCTGATGACAAATTAAACCGATTTGAAACGTTGATAAGAAAACAGGCTTCCGTCTAAAGTTATTACAAGAGGTACGAGTGCCGCGCCATCTACAACTATATATATATCTATATCTATATATATATATCTATATATATATATATATATATATAGATATATATATATATAGATATATATATATAGAAAAAAAGTAAGGGTGGGTACAGAAAATAGAAGGGGGTACATTCCAGGGGGTTACCATGGGGGTTAACATGTCCATTGCTCATCCTTTAGGCTTTAACCTCACTTTTCATTCCTATGTATTATGGAGGTTCTCTTATCTATCTTCCACAGTACACTTCTTACTTCCTATTATAGTTTATGTCCCCATCTACTCAAATACATGTCTCATACTTCAATTCAATTTGGCCCTCTTTATCCCATCTATTCTAGTTTTATATCTAAGTCTCACCCTCATCTTCTGATATGTATTTACCCCACCTGCTCCATTTCCTCTGTATTGATACAGGGGGTGTATTGCCCAGTGTAGCTTCTGTTTCCATGATATACTGGAACTGGACCTTAGAGATCATCTTCTGAATGGGGGGCAGGGTGACTTGCTTCCAGCATTGGGCCAGAGCTGCTCATGCTGTGATACATGTATGTCCCAGCACGTACCGATAACTCACTCTCACCTGAACACATGGTAAATAAAGCCAGAACACATGGTAAATATTTCCAACCTCTCCACATTCCCTCCAGCAGAACTGTGAGCATGTGGGCCAATACAGGTGTAATTTATCTGGAGTTAGATATAATCTATTTAATAACTTGACCTGCATTTCTGAGTGGTTCAGACATTTTGACATGCTAAAAGAGGTAGTGTATATTGTTTCCCATTGTTTATCAGATAGATGTATATTCATGTCCCTTTCCCACTTTTGTTGGTCTGAGAACTTAGAGATCTGGGGGTGCATCTATCAAAAAGTTGTACCAATAGGAGATACATCACCTCGTTCCTAGCTTATTCAATAGGGTCAGGAGTGCGGCTGGCGCGTATTCCCATGGTTCTATTGCGCTCTTGGCTTTCCACACGTGTCAATTTTAAGCTATTTTTCTATTCTATTGTATTTTTTTTAAGCAAATGGAATCAATCGATTTCGATTCAATCCCGATGTGGGGCCCCATGGCACCAAAATCAAATATAAAAATAGACTGTGCAGGCAAGACTATTTAGTACAGAACTGTACTATATGAGTTGATGACAAGCTCTCACGCCTTGGCCAAGACCTTCTGTGCACAATGAATGGTCTGGGCTTCACACAAATCATTTCTTCTGCCACACGTAAAAGTGGTCACGTGCTAGATCTTGCCTTTCAGATTACAAGTCACCTAAAAATCAACCCAGTCACGTGGTCAAGCCCCCATTCCCTTTGGTTATCCATTGCAACCCCTCAAAATAAATATTTGCCAATGGAAATGACCAGGTATCCTCCAAGGAGAGGTATGACTCCACAGGCTCAAGCAGAAAATCTGGATCTCTCTGCATTACTGGGACCTGGGAAGATCCATGTTCCCTAGTCCATAACTATAATAGAGATATGACGGTTGCAATTGATATTATAGTCCCAGTGCGTATACAATGTCTCAAACCACATCATCAAGCTTCCTGGTTTAACAGCAGTCTTAATGAGCTCAGGAAAAGGGGTGTAGAATTGAAAGACCATGGAGGAAGACTAACCTTTGGAAGACAAGATAAAACAAAGAAAGCTAATTGCGGAATATCTATCGACAATAACCCGTTACAAATCAGTTGATCATGGCAGCAAACAATAGGCCTGCTCAACTTTTCCAGTGGAAATGCTTTGCAAGCCAGCATGCCTGCAGCCTGATGAAACACTCTCCCACGCAAGATGTAATGAGTTTGCAAAATTCTTTTCAGATAAAATATCTGCCATGAGGGCTTGAACTCCACAGTGCTGTCAGATGAGTGCCAAACTACCAAGCCTGACAATGTAAGCCACCTATCCTCATGGACCAGATTTGACCTAATGGACATAAAGAACATTGCTGAAATTGTCCTGTATCTTGCCCCAACCAAGCTCCAAATAAGGTGTATGGATATAACTGCAAAAATTGTTCAATGCTCTTTGCAGACAGGAATTTTTCCTCAACCTGTAAAGGAAGCAATTGTTAGACCTCTTCTAAAAAAACAAATATAGATCCAGACTGCATGGCCAACTACAGATCAGTATCAAACCTGCCTTTTCAGGGAAAAGTAATTGAAAGAGTGGTTGCAAATCAACTGGAAACCCTCATGACAATTCATGATATGTATGATCCATTGTAATCAGGATTCAGAAGGAGACATAGCACTGAAACAGCCCTGGTGTATGTGCTAAATGACCTTCTGATGGCAAGAGACAGAGGAGACTGTCCAATTTAAATCCTTCTTGTTCTCTCTGCAGCATTTGTTATTGTGGACCACGAGCTTCTGATTGAGTGGCTGAAAAATATCTGTAACCTGGATGGCACACTAAGCTGGTTAAAATCATTTATCACTGGCAGGTCACAGAGGGAGATCAGTGCCACTGCCAGGTGGAGTCCCCCAAGGTTCTATATTATCCCCTATGCTTTTTGAATTGTACATGCTGCCACTGGGTGAAATAATTGGGCACCATGGTCTGGTCTGCCACTGGTATGCAGATGATACACAACTGTACTTGTCCTTTGCTCGGGGCACTGAGAACCCCAAAACAACCCTAAATGGCTGTCTAGCTGGACTCCATGAATGGATGAGTGCCAGTTGACTGAGAATGAATCCTGATAAAACAGAGGTCCTTATGATAGGGATGAAACACCAAACAAAAATACTGCATAGCCATCAGACTGAACTGACTCTTGTGGGTACAGAAATACAAAACTCTGATCATGTGCGCAATCTTGGCGTGGTGCTGGATGGTGGATTGACACTTAAACATCAGTTATCAGCCAGAATCAAATCCTCATTCTTTCATCTGAGGAACATAGTCAGAATCAAACACTTAAACCCCTCTGAAGATTTGCTAAAAGTCATACATGCATTTGTATCATCGTTTGGAGTATTGCAATGCCCTATACCTTGGTCTCACTGCAAAAGAACTTCACCGATTACAGCTGGTACAAAACACAGCTGCAAGGCGGTTAACCAACCAACCCCTTTCTAGCCACATAACTCCCATTCTCTACTCCCTTCACTGGCTGCCTATAAAATTGCGAATCATATTAAAGATTAACTTACTGAGTTTCAAAGCCCTACATGACCAAGGCCCAAGGTACCTGGAGCAGCTTCTGATTCCATACTGTCCCACCTGATTACTGCGATCTGTAGATTAATGACTTTTAGGAGTACCTAGGATCTCCTGTAATTCATCTGGGCTTCGTCAAGCTTTTAGTCATGTGTCTCCAACTTTATGGAACTCACTTCCCCACACAGTTCAAGAGGCCCCCTCTAGAAATCATTAAAAACAAACTCAAGACATTCCTGTTTACTCAAGCATTTCCTTCATTCCCTTAAGTTTATGACAGAGGTTCCCAAACCTTTTTGAATCACGGAACCCTGGAGTATCAGATTATTTTCATGGAACCCCTAGGCCACAACTGTCTTAATAATAAATATATAAAAAAAATATGTAATTCACTAAATTGTGTTTATAGGTCATGTTTATAGATTCAGGTTTGTGGTGAGGGACATTATTGTCAGCCACCATCTCTGGATTTGCCTATTTAATTGACCATAAAGAAATTTGAATTAGTTCTGGACCACCAATTCAAGGCACCCCTGCAAGTGTCCCGAGGCACCCCCTTTAGATATTCCTACCAATAGAGAACAGAGGAAGACACTAATTTGTATGAGTTAGGCATTATAAAATATATATCTCATTATAACATGATTGTGCTACCTGGCTATGGAAAGCATATCCTCCCAGGTTTGGCCACGGAGACATGGGCATCGAAGGATCCAGGGGAGGTGATGTGAAGCAGTTATTGTATATATATGATGTAGGAAGCAGGACATCAGACCACTGTTAGTGATTGCCAGTCTGCTGCCATTTGGGGAAGTCACTGGTGTTTAGGGGGAGGGAAGAGGCCAGGAATCTCCATCGTTGGATGGAGATTTCCTGGCCTCTGTGATTGGCAATCTGTGTGTCCCCATAGGTTCTGCATGCCACTTGATGGGGAATCAGTGACCCGATGCATTCAAATGTAGAAAAGAGCTGCCCGTCGTCCTGCACAGTCACTGCCGATATATCCCCCCATGGTGCTGCCTCCCCATGCTGCTGGCACCCCCACACTGAGGCCACAGCGACACCTCTGCAGCACTGTGGGTAATGCCAACATGTTGACACCCACGCACAGAGGACTTTGCCGACACCCTCACATTGCTGAAGCCACCCACAATCTTCAATGAAGGACACTGTTGGTGCCTCTGCACTGCTGCCCCCCTGCATTGCCAACACCACCAGCAACCCTGCATTGCTGACACCGCTGGCAGAGGTGTAACTCTGGGAGGCAATGGAGTCATTTGCCGCAGGGTTCCTGCTCCCAAGGGGGCACCTCTCCTTCCTTGCAAGTTTCAGGGCTAGATACAGTAAGCTTCAAAAGTGATAAAATGTAAAGTGATAAACCACCAACCAATCAGCTTTTACCTGCCATGTTATAGACTGTTTGAAAAATGCCAGTCAGGAGCTGATTAGTTGGTGGTTTATCACTCTCCATTTTAGTGCATCTGGCCCTAAATCAGTTAAGCTCACTGATATAGCTTCTGTGGCAGACTCCCTCTACTAGCAGGACCATAGACATCACACTCTCTTTATTTTAAACATAATATACAGTACATATACACACATGCATGTCCTCAAATAAGGTGGTATGTGTGTGTTTGTAGGGATGGGGGCATGAATATTTATCCTGCCTCCAGGTAGCTGGGACGAATTTACGCCACTGACCACTGTCATCCATGCACTGCCAGCACCAATGCCACTCTGCTGACATTGCTGGCACCACTGCTATTCCAACACTGCCAGCCTTCTTGCACTGAGGACACTGCCAACACATTGACACATCTGCAACTCCGCATTGAGGACACCGCCATCACTCTTCACTAAGGGCAACGCTGACATTGCCAACACCACCTTTACATTAAGTGCACTCTTGGTGTATACAACCTGCACTTTATCCAACCTACACTGTATCCACCCTGAACTGTTTTCATCCCATACTGTTACCGACCTGCCCTGTATCTGACTCACACTATGGCCATTATTCTGGTTCACTCGCAAAGGCTAATTCCTTCTCAAATGGACAAAACCATGGGGGGCAGATGTAACTTGTGCAGAGAGAATTAGATTTGGGTGAGTTATTTTGTTTCTACGCAGGGTAAATAGACTGCTTTATTTTTACACTGCAATATAGATCCCACTTTGAAGTACTATCCCACCCAAATCTAATTCTCCCTGCACTTGTTACATCTGCTGCCCCCCCCCCCCCCCCCGCAGTAGTGCACATGGTTTAGTCCATTTCAGAAGGAATTTGCCTTTGAGTGAACCAGATTAAGGGCCATTGGGCCTTATTCTGATCTGAGCTCAGTACAAATTTGTTCTTAAAATGGGAAAAACCATGTGCACTACAGGTGGGGCAGATGTAACATGTATAGAGAGAGTTAGGTTTGTGTGAGTTATTTTGTTTCTGTGCAGGGTAAATACTGGCTGCATTATTTTTACACTGCAATTTAGATTTCAGTTTCAGCACACCCCACCCAAATTTAATTCTCTTTGCACAGGTTACATCTGCTCCTCCTGCAGTGCACATGGTTTTGCCCATTTTAAGAACAAATTTGTACTGAGCTCAGATCAGAATAAGGCCCATAGTGTGAGTCGGATACAAGGCATGTCGGGTATGTTTCCTCTAATTTTACAAAGGCTGAAAGATATTCGCTGCGCAACTGTGCAAATGTACATTTTTGTGCATCACACATACATATACAACTGGAAAACAACATTTATCATTTGCGTTAACTTTACTTCAAAATTATATTAAACACTCAAAACACAGCACAAAATGTAGTTAATGGGTGAAACACACATTCCTTGAATCCACAACTGAAAAAATCCACAGCTGCTTTGTGCACAATATTGTAATGTCTGTGGGCGAGCTCGGCGAGTTGGGTGCGTGCACACAGCTTAGAGGGAACACTGTATGCGAGTGAACCAGAATAAGGGCCTATATCCCACAATGTATCCAACCTGCACTGTATCTAACCCAAACTCTATCGGATATACACTGTATCCAACCTGAACAATTTTCATGCCAAATTATGTCCCACCCTTTATCTAACCAGCTCTGTACCTGACCTGCCCTGTGCACCACACTGGAGGTCTGATCCAGACCTGTTCACTAGGCTGCATATGGTCCAGGCCTTGCTAACATGTTGATGCTGCCCACAATGCCCACATCCCCTCACTAGCATGCCAGATAGAGTGCGGGATAGAGTGTGCTTTTGGACCTCTGCTGTTGGTGTCGAGAACTCGGCACCACAGCGGACATCAGCGGCACATTACAGGCTTCTGTACATATCACTATATACAGCAATTAACGTACAAATGATTAATTATCACCAGGCACTCAGTGGACTGTCAATATATGCGCAGGTCACACACAATAAATTAAATATTGGGAACAATCATTATTAGAACCAGGGGTTAAAGTGGGCCGGAATGGGGCGGAACTGAGTTCCGGCAGTTGTAATTGTACCTACCACGGCTGCCCACAATGCCCAGTTGTCACTCACAACCGCATTTCCCGACAAGGGTGGCATTGAGCACTTTAGATGCAGTCAACCTACCGCGTGCTCCACCTCCGCAGCCTGCAGTGCCTAGCGCGCCCAGCCCACAGCCCGCCTTTTCCCTCAGGCTGTGTATCCCAGCTGGATGACAGCTTCGGCTGGGCGGCGCCACTCACTATAGCATCTTTATCAACAGTCTACTCCTCCTTTCTCCCGGCTGGGCGGCGCTGCGGCTTTAATTTCCAACCAGCAGCGCTAGGCTCCAGGTTCGGGCGGGAGCATTGGGGTAGATTTACGAAGCAATGATAAGGGAGGAGAAGTGATAAAGTGCCTGGTACTTTATCAATGGCCAATCAGCTTCTGACTGTTAAGTTACAGTCTGTGTTTAAATAGGAGCTGATTGGCCGGTAATAAATTACCAGGCACTGTATCACTTATCCTCCCTTATCACTGCTTCTTAAATCTACCCCATTGACAGCTGGAGCATTCACAAAACAACAGCCTCCTCCTCACACAGCAGCTGACAGCGGGGCCCAGCAGCTAGCATCGGCGGTCGGCAAGGGAAAGTAGCAGTTCAGCTGCTCCGGGTACCGAGTCACCAATGTGCACTGTAATAAGACAGGCAGTGCTTTCTCCCAGTGGATGTGCTGTTTCATCTGGTCTGACAGCACAGGGCTTAGGATGGAAGGGGCTGAAGTGCCTCAGGAGCCTATGTTACACTGCCCCACCAATGTATTTTCATATGACTTATGTATATGTCACTGCCACCAATGTAAATAAGCATCAACTATGGCTATAATTTAGATTTTAATGAGACATCACATTTTGCCATTTTACCCACTGTAATATATCAAAATGAACACATTTGCTAACTCTATTTTTAACCATAAATTATAAATGTATCATTTTCGCAGAAACTTCTCTTTATACTTATATCATTCATATGTTTTTTTATAGAGTTACATTTATATAGTATAAATTATATTTTGGGGTTTAATAAATATTAATTAGTTGCCCCTAGCAACTGGACTCTGACATCAACTTGTCAGCTGGGGCTGAAGGGAGAGAAAGAGAACATATACTGTGGCACCACAGCTCAAGTAGTGGCGAGGGAGAGCTGGTGTTGAGGGGGCATATGCAGAGCCCGGTAAGCAGGGTAAGTGCGGGGGGGAGGGGACAGCATGTGCAGAACATTGAAAAGACTTAAAAATGCGGAGTTAGGGGTGTGCCTTCTGCACTGTGGGAGGTGCTAGGGGTGTGGCTCCCAAGGGTGGGTGTAGAGGGGTGAGTTCCACCACCTCCCTTGGACCACTTTAAGCACTGATTAGAACAGTTTTTGAAAGTATATAAATTGTATCATATGTAATAGATACATGTGTGACTAATGTCATTGTTATAAATAGATTGGTGACCACCTTAGATTAATATAACCTTTACTATTTCCAATTTAAAAAAACATGATTATTGGTGCATATTTCTCAGTCCATGGTACAAGTTTTTCAAATTAGCAGGGTGCTTCCATCTTTGTCGGATATAGTGTGCCTTGGATAGAGTGTGGGCTGGATACAATATGGGATACAGTGTGGGAAAGTGTGGGTTGGATACAGTGTGGGGTCGGATACAGGGGGTGATTCTGCCACTTTGCAGCATTCCTTTATTGCACTGGGGTCTCAACGCAGCAGGAAGCCACTGAGACTAGCATCACTCAAATGAGCAGTGATCCCAGGACCCTGGGATGGTGATTATGATTATTTAAATTAAATTTTAAGTTTTTTTATGTACACTGTGATCAGCTTGTGTCGGACACACACAGCTGATCACTCTAGCCCCATCCCCACACAGCTTTCTCTGCCTAGGAGCAGAGAAAGCTGTGCAGAAGCTACCAATTTGCATCTGAGCCCTGTGATTTGCCACCTGAAGCTGGCATTATTATTTATGACAGGGCCAAACGTGATTTATTTTTTACATTTGTTTTATATAAATCCAAGAGCCCTTACTTTCAGTACATTCAGGTGAAACTAAAATAATGTGAAAATGATGTGAAAACACGCCTTATCAGATTATTTTAGCAAAAATTAATGTTAGTAAAAGGGCTCCAAAGTCCACTGGGTTTGATTTTTGAGGAACTGTGAGAGTACTAGTGCCATCTGTTTATAATTATTATTATTATTATTACTATTATCAGTTTCTTATATAGCTTATTTGGCAGATTTATTAAACTTGGTAAAGTGATAATGTGGCTGGTACTTTATCACCAGCCAATCAGCTCTCAACTGTGTAGTTACAGGCTTGGTTTGAAAAATGACAAGTAGGAGCTGATTGGCCGGGGATAGTACCAGCCTCTTCACCAAGCTTAATAAATCTGCCCCTATATTCCCTAATACAGTCATTCTAGGGTTAATTTTTGCTGGGAGCCAAATAACCTACTAGTATATTTTTGGATTGTGGGAGGAAACCGAAGTACCCAGAGGAAACCCATACAAGAACGGGGAGAATATACAAATTCCACACAGTTAGGGCCAGTGGGAATCTAACCCATGACCTCAGTGCTGTGATTCAGTAACTCTACCCATTACACTGTCCGTCCTGCCAGTTAAATAGATCTTGGAGATTTTGTACTGAGAACTGAATTGCTGTGTGTTGATGACATAGTCATATAGTTCTGCCTGTACTCTGGAGGTGTATAATTAAATATCTTTGGGTCCCATTTAATTTCCCCCTACATTACAGTGTAGAGCAGAACAGCTAATACAAATCAACAGGCCTGAGCCCATATCCACAAGATGACAGATAATTGACATGCCTTCTTTAGTCCCAAGTGCATTTTCAAAAACACAAATAAAGATAATGATAAAAGGAGGGTTCGGTTAGAGTATATTGCCTGAGCAGAGATTTATGGCGAATGAAAAGCTGATTAGATATCTTTTCCAGCTGGGTCTCAGTAGGACGATGACAGGATGACATCAAGTTATTAAGAGCAATCAGATTTATGAGAGAAATGAAAAGGAACTTTGCTTTTTCCTGTATTTTTACTAAACCTGGTATAGATAATAGGGTTCTTGAAAAAGACATGGACCAGTTGTGGATGTTTAGCCAAGGCTAATGCGTAGACATTTGTTTTAGCAAATATCTGAGAATAGGTGACCTTCTACTTGTCAGACAAATTATTTCTAGTATATGGCATCGTGGCATTTCTGAAAATACATCACAAAACCGTGGAGACTTTGAGGATGTATTTGTTAAAATAAACAAAAACAAACCACATCTTTTTTCTTTGATCTCTACAACACAAACAAAAACGAAACATCGTAAAGGTTGACTAAACCTCAGAATGTAAATGTTCATTGTTCATTACTAACCTTATAGTAACTTTGGTAAAATGGAATCTCAATACACCATTAAAGCATCAACTTGGGACGGGTACCATGCTTGGGACGGGTTCGGTATGATTTACCTACAATCAAAATCCCGACGGTCAAAACCCGACAGCAATTGACCAACGGTCAAAATACCGACAAGGTCAAAATACCGACATGGTCAAAATAACTACATTTAAAATATAGACAGGTCAAAAATTAGACACATTTTTCATATTTTTTGGGGTCTGTATGATGACATAGGTCAACATGAACCCCGTGCTTCAGGTATGGTGCCTCGCTGCGCTCGGAACACTGTTCAATTCCCCCTACATGTCCAGTGGGATGGTAAAGTATGTACAAGTCGGTATTTTGACCTTGACGGTATTTTGACCGTCGGTCAATGGTTGTCAATATTTTGACTGTCGGGATTTTGATTGTAGGTGAATTGACTGCATCCCCTTGGGACAATGTCCTGATGAGATCTGATGATGATCATAACAATGAAACTGTTCCTGAAATGTTACTACCCCTTCCTCTGTATATAAATTAGCCAACCCACCAGTTGCAAGTCTGCCTGTCAGTTACTATCTGCCTGTTTAGTTATACTAGAAATACATACAGGGGCGGATTGTTTTTCCGGTGGGCCGGCACATTTTGGAAGAGTAGCGGCCGCCCACCTTCCCCGGCGGCCGCAGCAAAATGCTCTGATTGATGATGGTCGTGGCCGGCCTCGGCTGTGGCCAAAGTTAAAATGGCCGTGGGCGCACACAGCTCCTCCCGTGGTGTTTTGCTGCCCTGAGTCAGAATAAGGTGGGGGGCTCCAGGGGTCAGTATGCCCGGACCGCCCTCTCTGAAAGCTCCCGGCAGTGTCCCGTCTCCAGCGTCAGTCACAGCTGCTGATGGAGGGGGCGTGGCCTGGCGTCTAACTGGAGTGGACGCACTATCCTAAAGCTCCGGTTCCTGAGCCCTCTCCCAGGCGATTATCTGCCCCTGTGAGCCTCCCTGCCTACCCCTTGTTGGTGTCCGAGGCCTGGCACTGCTGCGGGCAGATGCGGGGGCCCGAGCTGTGAAGCCAGGAGACGTTGGACGGCTCTCGGCGCCCTGTGGCCTACCCGGATTCCTGAAGCCGCTGCCTCAATTATTTTCCGGCTCCCGCCGCTGATGTGCCCCGGCACGGAGCGTTGAATTCCAGCATTGCTGCTTCTGCTCTGGGGTTCCAGGACCAATCGACCTCCTGCCCTCCGGAGACCGGGCACCCTGGGGCTCCAGCATTTGGGGATAGCCAGCACTCACCCTGGCTGTGGGGAAGTATGTGTGTATATATATATTTATATATATATATCAAAGAGCCACTAGCCATGCCCCCACAGCGGCTATAAGGGGGTGTGGCCTCGTTGAAATAGGCCACGACTCCTGCACGCAACAGATTCCCCCCCATTATGGCTGCTTTAGGATATTTCCCGGGCTGGATTTAATTCCCAATCCGCCCCTGAATACATACTAGCAGATGCTCGGACAGTTTAGTGATAACACTGAGGTGCTTTAAAGGGTGGGGTAATACTGAGTAATTAGCTTTATCCAGCACGCTGGTTAATGTCAGTAAACAGATTTAAAAAACATATATTAGAAGTATTCAGAGATCTTGGTTACATATATTTTCAAATACATGGATAAGCCCCCCCAAGCTGTCCGTCAAGGCTTCTATGAGTATCGCTAGATCTAGATGCAGGGTGCGGCACCTCAAATATCAGTAGTTTGTTTAACTTTTTTGTACATAGCTCTGGCTTCTTTACACTTTCTGACACTTATTAACACTAACTATTTTCACTGGTGTGCTGCTCAGGCCTTCTGGCTTATTCTGATTTTTGGGGTGCCACACCCAAAACCTAGATATAGCAATATTGACACCCAATACTCAGAGAAGCCTTGACTGGCTTGGGAGCTTACCCATGTATTTTCAAATATATGTTTCTACTCTCAGTACCGCATGGGAGGTGCTGACGATGATCCGGTGTGTGTGTGTGGGGGGGGGTTTGCAGGCAAGGGGGGGGGGGTGCAATTGATGATCATATGCCTGGATATGCTGGCAGGGAGGGATGACACTGATGATTGGTGGCAGGTAAGGCTTAAAGTGGTCATGCAGAGGTGGGGGAACTAATTTCTCCATGCTACCTAATTAACCCCCTTCCCTACCCCCATTAGGCAGACACAGAGTGCTTTTCTGTGAGAATTACTGTTCAGGTCCAATGTGGAGGTTAAAATGTTCCACCTCACCATTTGAGGTGGTGGAATTCCGGTCCACCCCGTTCCCCCTCACTTTAACCCCTGGTGGTGGGGGTGCAGCTGGGAGGAATGCCACTGGTGCAGGGTGCAAGGGGGTGCTGGCAGATTGGTATGCCGCTGGTGATCGGGTGTAAGATGTGGGCAAAGGATGTGTTAAAGGTTATGGGCAGGGTTGCCGGCATGCTGAAGAAGGTACTGTGGGTGCTCATCCCACTCAGATGCTACTAACATTCCCGATGGAGTAAGTAGACACTGCCGGACTGTGTCCGCTTACTTATCATTCAAATGAGTGGGCAGTTTCTTCTACTCCTGAACGATTAGTTGGGTGAAATCAAACTACTGTAGGTGGAACGATGGTTTCTGGACTTTTTTTTAGAGTGTAGGAACATATGGCTGAATAGTGTTTGCTCCCACACCCTACACAGATTATGTATGGCCAGCATAAGGCTTGTTCCCTTAAGACAGGGGTGGCCAAACCGGTCCTCGAGATCTACCAACGGTCCACATTATCCAAATCACCTAGCTGGTGCACAGCTGTGGTCATTACTGTAGTATTTCTTCAAAATACATGATTTATTATGCATCTTGAAACAATTTAACATTTGAACAAAGGGACATTTTGTCAGGGGGTGGGGGGGGGGGGTGTGCCTATTCACTGTGAGCCTAGTTCCCCTTTCTATGTAATTTGGTGGCAACAAGATAATATTTTCCGTGGATGAAGGGTCCGCAGTGCTGTAACTCAAGAGTCTGTGCACCCCGTGTCATTGGTATATTAATACATATGTCACTGGCTAGAATTCTTTCTAAAGGGATCTGCAATATTAATCTCTCAGTCACATGATTAAATTTGAATACATATTTTTAAAAAAAACATACATGTAAAAGGTGATACAGCCTGTAATTAAGTCTGGTATGCTGTACAAAATTTTCTTACATGATCTCTAAATTCCAACAAGCAATTAATATAGATTATCTATATAACCTTAGGTATAGTTCATAAAATACATTGATAACATGAACAGACTGCATCATAACCTTGAACTTATGCAGATTGTGAGCTTATATTTACTTGTAAATAGTATGTTTTCCTTGAGATATTTTTAATAGAAAATCCAATCAGAGCCAACGACAAGTAATATTGGAAAAAAAGATATTCAATATAATTGAGTAAGAAGTACAGTATAGAGATAAAGTTAAAAAAGAAGTTACATCATTTGCAATGTATATTTTGGAAATTTGAAGAAGGTTGCAAATTTTTAAAAGCAAATGAGAATATAATTGTGCTTACCTTTGCTATAATTGTGCAAATGTAGCATCTCCTGAAAGGGGGGGGGGGGGTCCAAATGATTGATTTTGGCATAAAGCTTAGAAAACTTGCAAGGCTGATCTTTTTTTTAATCAAACAATATGTGGCAGCGGTTGTAAATGTTTGATTTTTACATTAGCAACAATTATAGCCAATATAAAAAAATAATGACAAAACGAATTACTGTAAAATTCCGTCTGATACATACTGTGCCAAAGACCCAAGATTGTAATGTGTTAAAACCTCCACCATAATGTTAGAATGTGTTTGGATTGATTCTCAGTGACAGCAATTAAATCAGGTGTGGTGTTGTTTTAAACACACCTCTCCTGTCTTGATAGCTTGTGTGTGTTGGTGAATTCCACATCCACTCCTGAGAGGGACACGGTCATTAGGTCTACACTAACTAGGTTGACAAGCATTGGGTCGACACCACTAGGTTGACAGGCATTGGGTCGACACCACTAGGTCGACAGGCAGCAAAAGTCGACATGGGTTTAGGTTGACATGGGCCAAGGTCGACATGGTCTAGGCCGACATGGTCTAGGTTGACAGGTCATTAGGTCGACACAAGCATTATGTCGACACAAGCATTAGGTCGATATGGACTAGGTTGACAGTGAAAAGGTTGACATGGTTTTTTTTGAGCCGACATGTGCCGACATCATCCACTAGGGCATGGTGGGAGAAGAAATTAGTGTGCCGAGCGTAGCAAGGCACCATGCCCGAAGTTGCAAGCAAAGCGAGCGATGTTAGGGGATGTGGTGCACTTCAAACGGGTTAAAAACAGTGAAAACCCCATGTCGAGCTTTTGACTGTCGACCTTGCCCATGTCGACCTAATGCTTGTGTCGACCTAACGACCTGTTGACCTAGACACATGTCGACCTTGACCCATGTCGACCTAGACCCCTGTCATCCTTGCTGCCTGTCTACCAAGAGGTGTCGACCCAATGCTTGTCGACCTAGTTGGTGTAGACCTAGCAACCCACACCCTCCTGAGATTTAGCACCTATGATGGATTTATGGATTTATGTATATATATGTGTGTGTTGTGTGTTTGTGGATTTATGGATTTATGGATTTATGTATATATATGTGTGTGTTGTGTGTTTGTGTATCTGTGCAATGTTTAAGTGTGTGTGTTTTGTGTGTTGTACTGTTTTTTGGTGTGTGTTGCAGTGAATGTGGGTGTGTGTTGTACTGTGAGTGGTGTGTTATGTGTGGGTGTGTATTGTGGTGGGTTTTGTATGTGTGTGTGTGTGTGTGTGTGTGTCTGTGTGGTGTTGTGTGTATCTATCCAATGTGTAAGAGTGTGAGGTGTGCTACGTATATACAGTATGTGTGTGTGTGTGTGTGTGTGTGTGTGTAGTGTGCTGGGTTTATCTTTGCAATGTTTAAGTTTGTGTGTTCTGTATGTTTCTTTATATGTGCAATGTTTAAGTGTGTGTGTGTTCTGTGTGTTTGTATGTGTTGTACTGTTTTGGGGTGTGTTGTAGTGTATGTGGGTGTGTGTTGTACTGCAAGAATTCTTGGGGCCCTGTACAATTATATTTCTGGGGCCCCCACCTAATCCCAAATCCACACAACCCTCTTCTGTACGAGCCTCATTTAACCTTTCGCTGCTCCAGATCCTGCTTTCAGGTGCAGACTTCTCTCGTTTTCAGTCCTGTTGGCCTGGCTCCTGGCTGCTGCCTTCTGCTGGCCTGTCACTTTCACAAAAGAACGCTCAGCACTACAAGCAGGCACGGAACAGACGACCCGTGCATGTGCTATAAAGTACAGGAGCCAGAGACTGAGGCTACAGTGCCAGTGGCGGGTATGGCTGTGCACCTGCGGCCACAGGTCATGTGCACACACAGAGTAGATGGATTCAGTATTGAATCCCGGCGGTCGGGATCCCGGCGTTCAGAATCCCGACGCCGGAATCCCGACAGCCGAAATGCCGACAAGGGGGGACGTGGATCGCCCCCCCTTGCGGGCTCGCTGCGCTCGCCACGCAGCGGGCCCGGTGCCTCGCTACGCTCGGCACACTAATTTATTCTCCCTCCAGGGGTGTCGTGGACACCCCAGGAGGGAGAAAGTGTCGGCATTTCGGCGGTTGGGATTCCGGCGTTGGGATTCTGAACGCCGGGATCCCGACTGCCGGGATCGTAACTGCATCCCGAGTAGATGACTCTGAGCACTGAAGCAGGGAGCACACCCCGTAGACAGCAGTGGCACACAGTGTCAGTCAGACTCAGCCACACACAGATGGTGCACAGTAGAGGGCCTGGCCGCGAGGGTCACTGACAGGCCAGTGGCCGTGATGGGGCATGGAAGCTCTGGGGCCCTTGAGATTGCTGGGGCCCGTCACACTTGTCCCCCTTGACCCCCCCTGTCGCCTGCCCTGAGTATGTCTGTGTAGCGTGCTGTGTGTACAATGTGTACTTGTGTGTATGATGTGTGGTATATGTATTTCTCCAATTTTTCCTAATTGTTTAAAGCCTCCACCATAATGTTAGAATGTGTTTGCATTCATACTCATTGACAGCAATGAAATCAGGGGTGAAATTGAATAGGATGAGAGATACAGAAAGTGTGAGATTTGGAACGAAATCTCCATTTTTTTTAAAGCGGAAATCATTTACACTTCAAAATCAAACTGGTTCTGCAGTGTAAATGATTGCCCCTTGTAAAAAAAACTGAAGATTTGTACTCCAATTCTCTTATCCTATAAAATCATTCCTTCTTCATCGGTTTCCCAGATCGTCAATCTGTTTCCAATCTTTTTTCTCATCAAGCAAGGCAAATTGCTTCCAGGTCTAGGATCTGAACTGTGTACTCTTCCCTCACTGGACCACTATACAATCGTCGATTGCTGTTAAACCACATAGCGTATGGTTATTATCAATTTGAAAGAAATATAAGAACTCTTCTACAACTTTGAAGTACAACTGATGCTGATACCTCCCAAAATCCATAATATCTAAGGGATTCACATTGGACAAATATATGATATTGAGGAATCACATTTCTATCATTAAGACGGTATGGTCATCTCAACAAATCGATGTACCCTATGCCCCTGAAGAAGTCAACACCTTGAGAAAATGTGTTGGCCCAGCTGTATTGTCTAAAATTATGTTTCTGTCAATTTGACAAGAGAATCATGATTTATCTGTTTTTTATTCATTGAATTGTATTGCAAATACCTATATGTATACTTTTACGCCCTGAGGTTTAGCACACTCTGAATCCATTTTGTTGATCTCTATTCCCGATAGCTTGGCTCTGTCTAACAGGGGACCCTTGCAGAGTTGTTGCACACTAGGAATGCTAGCACAGTGTGGGGCCCTCTCTCCACACACACACACACACACACACACACACACACACACACACACATATAAAAGATTGCAAAAGATAACACAAACCTCATACAAGAAGCAAATAGCAGCACCTCTGGAAGCCCCCTGTTAGCTGGGACCAAAGAGAGTAGAGATAAAGAAAGATTCAGTGTGCACTATAGAAAAATACACAATTTAAAAAGACAAGTATTTAATAAAAAATGCCTCAAGGGGCTACAAGACATACATATTAAACAGTCAATGTACAGAATGAATGATTTTACAGAGAGTTCAGATCAATCCAATGAAGTATGAGGCCCAACGCATTTCGTCAACAAGGTGACTTCATCAGGGGCATTGGAAGTGTTGATCTATTTTGAAAGGCAAATTTGCACTTCTTGAAGTGTCTCAAATTGATAGAAAATAGTGAGAACTTTATTTCCAAACTATGGATTGTACAAAAATAGATATGTCGCCGAACATAAAAAAGAGACGTGGACCAACCGGTGGCCTGGCATTTTAAAAGCTGTGGTCATCCCATCTCTGTTCTCAAGTACTTCATGATCAATCATGTACTGTAGGTGAAATGCTGCGTGGTGGTCACAGAGCCAAGACATTACTTATGAAGGCATCTGAATGGATCTTTAGATTGGGGACCATTCACCCTAATGGTCTTAATGAGAAGATAAACTGGAATAGTCTATCTTGAAGACACTGTATTATTCTTTATTTTTCATTTATTAATTGAATGTTTACTTTCTAGTCTGCAGTTAATTGTATGTGGTTGTTTCACCCACACTGTTATCTGTATGATTATTGGTATGTTTTTCTGTTTTTCAGGCTTCTCCCGACACTGATCAAGAAGCCCAGCAGATTGTACCATATCAGCATCAGTGTATGCCGTTGGTTCCTTGTGTCTACTGTCATGCCATCCAGGGGGGACTCCTATCAGACATATGTGCTGGAGGAAGAACTCGACCAGGTCCTAGGAGCATACTTCTGGCCGTATGGAACACAGCTGCTGGAGCTGGATCATGGCAGCAGCCTCCTCTAGCATCCTTTAAAACGGTGTGCTGTATAGGGGTAGCCATTTTTTGTGTGTCACTTTTCATTAGCAGCAGGAGCCAGGAGAGCAGGGACGGGACCGCAGACAAGATCGGCGGCGGACGTGGGATGGGTAAGGTTAACTATACCTGGGGGAAGGGGGAATGGAAGAGGGAGGGAATGGGGGGTTAACTCTTCCTGGGGGAAGGGGGAAAGGAAGGGGGAGAAGAGTGAGGGGGGAACTGCCAATATTTTTGACATGGGGATAAAAATGAATAGTTACGCCACTGGCTGCAGGGGGGATGTACAGTATGTTAGGTTTAGGCTGAGGTGAGGGAGATGGGTGGCATTAGGCTGCAGGTGGGCAGTGAATGGTTGGGCAGTGGGGGTTAGTCTATAGTGGGATGTACAGTTAGGGTTAGGCTACAGGGAGGTGTATCAATAAGGTTAGGCTACGTGGGAGGGGATGTATAATTCGAGTTTAGCTGAAGGGGAGGGGGTGTATGATTAGAGTAAGGTGGTGGGGGGGATATTTTCAGACTACAGGGGGAGTGTAGTAGCTACTAACCTTGCCACATTTGCTTTAAAGGAGGCTTCAGGGGGGTAGAGAGAGCCGGCGTGTCCCAGACTGCTTCCTGAATGCCGTCCAGCGCCGAGTCCTGCAGAGGCCGCCGCGGGTGATATTAGCCCCAGCCCCCAGAGATGGACTGCCGGGGGGCTGTGGCACCATAGTTACGCCAATGCAATGGAGGGTATTCAGACCTGATTGCAAAGCACATTTTCTAGCAAATAGACAAAACCATGTGCACTGCAGGTGGGGCAGAGAGAGTTACAGATGGATGGGGTGTGTTCATACTGAAATCTAAATTGCAGTGTAAAAAAAAAGTAGCCAGTGTTTACCCTGCACAGAAACAAAATAACTCATTCAAATGTAACTCTCTGCACATGTTACATTTTTCCCACCTGTAGTGAAACATTGGTTTGCCAATTGCTAAAAAATGTGCTTTGCAATCGGGTCTGATCAAACCCTAATATCTTTTGTAAAATCACTCAGTGTGGGCCTGATTCAGTTCTGCTGGCTAGGCTGCAAATATTCGGAGTCTAGCGAGCAAGTTAGCAATGTAAATGCACATAAAAATTAAAATTAATTACTATTCATTGAAAGTATTATCATGTGCTGTTGTTATCATCTGACATCATAAATACTTGTTTAACTTGTCACTCTGTTATCCTGGTCACGTCTTTGAGCCTTTCTTCATCTACAGTACACTGCGGGTGAAATTCAATAGGATGAGAGCTAATGAGAGGATGAGGAAATCAAGCTGGTTTTGCAGTGTAAATGATTGCCGCTTTAAAAAAAAATTGCTTTCTTAGCAAATCTTTCACTTTCTGAATCTCTCATCCTATTACTACATTTCCCCCGTTATGTCTAAATATCCCCCAAGGACTCCACAGTTCATATACACATCTACCCCTACACCTCAGACTGCCTAAGGTCAGCCCAAACCCTCAGCCATGACAAAGTGAAGGAGGTGAGTCCAATTCCATGTACCAACCCTGACCTATCAGCCTCAATTTCTCCGTAATTATGTAAATTACAAAAAGTGCATCGTTTTGTGGGGAAACTAAAAATGCAATATTAATACTGTGATATATGGGCAAATATTTTGGAGATACATGTGAAATGCAGCCCCAATGTCATCTGTGAAAAGAAATGATATTCATAGTACCACAATTATCAGGATTAAATTAAGTGTACTAATTGGGGGTCCACACAGGGACGTGCAGTCAGGGGAGGCAGTGCCTCCCCTGTCATTAGTGATAAACATAATAAAATAAATACAAAGAATATACTTATGACACGTTATGTGTCATAAGTATATGCTTTATATTAATATATTCATTTTTACACCATCATTTGTTGCTTTAGTGTTTCAGAGGCACCTAGAGCAGTGCCTCTGGCTGTTAATGTTAAGGTTCATGAAAGAGGGGTGGCCAGGGGGCAGGGCGAAGCACTAGGCTGTAAAATCCCATCTAAAAAACCTCTAGAAGCGGCACCTATAGCGGTGCCTCAGTGACAGGGACATGCTGTGAAAGCAAGCCCATGTCAGTGAGGCAGCTGCGATTGGTCAGCGCCGCAGTAGAAGCCATCCAGCTGCACCAGGCAGAGTCCTTCACACCTCTCTCTTCCACACCGATACGCCTCCTTCCCCACCCGGCGGTTGCACGGACCTCCGCACCCCCCTCTCCCCCCCGGCGACTGCTCTTTCGGACACCCACACTTCCCCCCTCTCCTGGCGTGCGCAACATGAAACCTCCATACCCCCCTACCTCTTTCCTTACCCGGCGGCTGCATGCACGTCTCCCCCTCCCCTGGCGGGCACATGATGGGTCCTCGGAAACCTCCCCTTCCCCACGCGACAGAACTCCGCACCCCAGCCACCTTCCCCGCATGCCTGCGATAGGCAGCTCCCAAACCTGTGGGCACCTCTGCTGTGTGCACCAAGCACGGGGGCCGCAGGGGACATCCAGCTGGAGAACCATCCTAGGAGCCATGCCCAGAGCCTGAGACGGCACAAAGCTGGTGACGGTATTGCAGCAGGCCAGCAGCTGAGGGGGATGCACATACCGGGTGCCTTATGTCTGGAAGATGTATTCCGGTGCCGGTGAGTAAGAGCCAGGTAGCGGACAGGGGGAGGGGGGGGGGGGGCGTCCGATGTGGGCAAGGGGGCTGAAATACAAATGCTTGCTGGTTGTGCAGATCACAGCAGAGTGAATGTGTCAGCCCCGCTGGAGCTGTGACTGATCCCACTGGTTATTGTGCTGTTCAAGGAAGGGAGGGAAGTTGTGGGGGCCAGGGGATATATGTAAGGGGCATTCTGTGTAAAATAGCACTTAATAATGTGGGGCATATGTAAGAGGCATTATGTGGGGCATTATTTGTAAAAGGGCATTTGTAAAAGGGCATTATACGTTGAGCGCAGTGGCATAACTACCACAGGTGCAGGGGATGTGGCTGCTATGGCACCCTTGATGTTTGCACCAAGTCATGCTGCTGCTAGTGCCTCACCGACCAACGACCTCACCGCACGTCACTGGGTCCACATGATCCGGTTTCAACATTGACACCAAAAAAACCTCAAAACTCATGTTGCCCTTTTCTATATAGACCTTTTCGTTTCACCTCATGGGAGCATGCAATAGTGTGTACATACGGGATTATGTTGCCCATTTGTCATTATTATCCTGCACAATAATTACAAATTGTCCAATAAATTGTCTAGTGGGGAATTTGTATATTTCCTCTGGGCTCTCTGGTTTCCTCCCACAATCCAAAAATATACTGGTAGTTAATTTGGCTCCCAAAAAAATTAACCCTAGAATGAATGTGTCTGATTGTATATGTGGTAGGGAATATAACGGGTGATTCTGTTCTTGTCGCTCCACTCCAGATCCATCCATTCACAGCACTGCGGGGAAAACCAGCAACTAGCAGGGGGAGTGGGCAGTGGAGGATTAGAGGGGGGGGGCACCCGGGCACGTGCCCCCCATGTCACTTATTTTGTAGCTGAGGACGAGGGCTTTCCAATGAGCCCAGCCCCGTGTCTCTAGCCCCCTGGGAACCGGAGATATCGCCTGTCAAACCTGTAACGTTTTTTCCCCATAGGATAATATGGGACCCGTCAATTCCGACCCCCACCCGGTTCTGACGGCTGCCAGTTCCCGCCCTGGCATCACAGAAGCTTGTGGTTGATTACATTCAATTCCAAATCGCTGGACCTTCAATATGATATCAGGCTGGTCCAAATCGGTCAATCGGTTCCAGAGATATTGCATGTAAACCAATTTTTTTATTTTTGAAATGTAATTTCATGGCTGTTTATGTTCTTTGAGAGCAGATTACTCTGCAAACAAACGTTCCAGTTTCACTGGACCAAAATCATTCAAAGCCCACTCAAAAGTTCTTCAATATAATACTTGTCTCATGTAAATGGGTCAGTTGGTTCCGAAGATATAGCCGGTTAAATGAGATAACTGGTTAAAGAGGGGAGGGGTGGTTTTCTCTCCCCCTCACACCAGAAAATGCAGGGACTAGGCTGGTGTAAAAGGGGCCAACCTGGGAATCCATTTTCTGGTGTGAAAGGGGTATTATTTCAAATAGCCGGGACCTGCAGTGCTCTGAATACAGCCAGGCTCTGCCACTGTCAGTGGCTATCACTTCTGCCTGGCGGCGGCTGTCCCCGATTTACCTCGAGCATGTATTCCCCCTTGGCAATGAGCATGTAATCCCACATGGCAACGAGCATGGAACCTCTGGCAATGAGCATGTAGAGAAGCAGCACTTATGTAGCATAATTTTTAATAGGCATTATGGTGTTTGGCATAACACATAATGGACATAATGGCGTGTAACTTAACGTGTAATGGACATTATGGTGTAAATGTTTAATGCGAGCCTTTGGTGGACAATGTCCCTGTTTATGAAGTGTATTGTGAATTTTGGCTTAATCTGTGTGGCATTATGTGAATTCTGGCTCAATCCATGTGGCATTATGTAAATTTTGTCTCAATCCATGTGGCATTATGTGAATTCTGGCTTAATCTGTGTGGCATTATGTAAATTTTGTCTCAATCCGTGTGGCATTATGTGAATTTTGGCTCAATCCATGTGGCATGGACGTGCGGTGAGGTAAATGGCTCAAGAGTCCCTGGCAAGTAGCAGAGCCAGATAGGCACACAATATATGAGCCATGGGGTACATACCAGCATTATACACATGGGCAGCAGTATATACTGCTGGAGATTCACTGAGTTTTGATAAGAGATGTGCAGAAAAGGTAGCCAGGTGAGGCACTGCCTCATCTGCCATAGACTTTTTACTCCAGCATTTTGACTATAAAAATGATTAGAATAATAAAAATAAGATTTTTTTAAATAAATTATTTGTATTTTTTGACATACTTTATCAATTCAAAACGCCAGCATATGTGCTAGTATGACATGAAAGGCTGTGCCTCACCTGCCTCACCCCACCGCACGCCACTGTGGCATTATGGGAATTTTGGCTCAATCCGTGTGGCATTATGTGAATTTTTTCCCAATCCGTGTGGCATTATGTGAATTTTGGCTCAATCCGTGTGGCATTATGTGAATTTTGGCTCAATCCATGTGACATTATGTAAATTTTGACACAATCCATTTGGCATTATGTGAATTTTGGATCAATCCGTGTGGCATTATGTGAATTTTGGCTCAATCCGTGTGTTATTATGTAAATTTTGGCTCAATCCATGTGGCATTATGCGAATTTTGACACAATCCATGTGGCATTATTTGAATTTTGGCTCAATCCATGTGGCATTATGTGTAAGGGGCAAGTATAATGGGGTCTAGTATTTTGTTGCATAATGTGTAGAAGTTGTATATGGCGTTGACATGCCCCCTGTTGAGTGGCCATACACCCTTTTCCGGAGCGTGCCTTCGGCGCGCGCACAACTACATGCTTCACTTTTGTCACCATGGTGGGCCTGCGTACTTTAAATGCCAGGGCTTATTTTTAATTCCATTCCCTCCCTCTCCTGCCGCTCTCTTAGCATGTACACTGGCACCACTAACACCGCCCCTCCCCCACCCAAACCCTTTTTTATCATGGTGCCCCCCCTGTCATTTTATCCTGGATCTGCCCCTGGGGGTGGGGGGGGGGGGGGTGTAAGGCTATGGGAAGGGGGGGGGGGGTTTAGTACAGTGGTAGAGTCAACAGCCATATAAGTCCAGTGACAGTACACAAAAAATAAAGATTTATTTGAATCCATCTAATTTTTTTAGATTTTGCTGTGTGTGGGTTTGTGTGTGTGGTACGGTGTCTCTCCTGTGCCACCCGCATATAATAAATAACCCCAAAATAAAAGGGTTATTTTAAATCTGTATCATATTTCAGGCTTTGCTATGTGTGTGTGTGCTACAGCCGGAGCCTCTGTGTCTGTGTGTGACAGTGGGCAGCTTGGAGCAGCGTCCCAAGGAGAGGGTGCTGCTGGTACCCCCCCTCCCCCTGGCACTGTAAGCAAAGATCAGTCAGGAGCTGTCACCCACAGTAATTCAATGAAAGGACCCCGCTGCATGATCCGGCGAGCTGGCAAGTACAAGGGGACGGGGGGTGGTGGTGCAGACAGGTACGGGGGGGTTGCCGGCCAGGTACCATGGGAGGGGGATAACTAGTGTGGGGTCCTAAATACCATTTCAGACTCATTCCCACTGCCAGAAAACGGGTCTGAAACTGGTAGGACACTGCTTTTTACCCGTTTAACAAATACCGGTATTTGTTAAATGGGTAACGCAACCTGGAGCTTTCCCACTGCAGCTCTACCCATTTAAAAATGCTAAAAAAAAAAGGCAATTTACCGTTTAAGGGCTGCAATGGGAAAGGGGTATAAAAAATTGTAAATAATAAATGGACTGTCTGACATGTCTACTTCAATACTGTCACTGAAGAAATAAATATAATCCTCCACCATTCTTTCAAAGGAGACATAATATGCAGTGACAGCAAACATGTCTGTCATTGTAGTGGGTGTGGAGAAATGAAGGAAGGAGATTTGGCCATGTCACTTTCCGCTTAAGCTGACAATCTCTTATATATTTGGCTACATCTGTCACTCAAAGTGTGTCTGAAGCTGTAACGCTGGGTGGAGCCTCTGACTCACATGACAAAGAACCAGCCCAGTGAGCCCACAGACAGTGCCAGACACCCTCTGTCTCTCCATGTTACACAGCAAAGACACAGCTACTCACCAGACACACCAGGTGAGCGCCCCACACCTCCATACCTCCCAACATGACCCTCTCCAGGAGGGACAGAATGCTCTGTTTGTGGACTTCCACCTTATTTTATGATTGTCATCACCTGTCATTTTAAACAGGGTAATTGATAAGAAAGGTGTTTAAGCACAGGTGATGGTAATCCATAAATTAAGAAGAAAGTCCAGAAACAGAGCAACATGACCCTCCTGGAGAGGGTCATGTTGGGAGGTATGCACCTCCCCCCCCCCCCCATTCACGGCAACCCCACGATTAAATGGCACATGTAAAACACTGACATGGCTATGGTCGACAATGGAAAAGGTTGACATGAGTTTTTGAAGCTTTATTTTTCACTTTTTCAATGTTTTCATATTCATTCTCATGTGTCGACATGGACACCAATTAGGGTTACCACCTCTCCCCTTTAATTCCGGACACATATTAATTACACAGGTTCTGTGGCTGGCTGACTTCAAGACTCCATATCACCTGGTTTTAAACTTCCACAGAACCTGTGTAATTAATATGTGTCCGGAATTAAAGGGGAAAGGTGGTAACCCTAACACCAATGAAGTGCCACTCTTATGTCAACATTTACATGTGTTGACCTTTCTGTGTTGATTTTTTTTTGTGGCGATTCGTGGCACCCCCGGCGACCCCCCGGCGACCCCCCTCCCGCGATTCACAGCACACCCCCCGCACTTCGCAGCGACTCCCGCGATTTGCGGCCCCACCCCGTGACACCCCATGACTCCCCCTACCACGATTTGCGCCAACCCCCCGGGCCCCCACTCCCGTGGTTCACGGTACCCCCCACCCCCCCCCCTCGACCCCCCCTACCGCGATTCCCCCCCCTGACCCCCCCTCCTGTCATTGCGGCAACCCCCCACCCCCGCGACTCACCCTCCCATGATTCACTGCAACCCGCCGCGTCCCCCCCTCCCACGATTCGCGGCACCCACACCCCCCGCGACCCCCCCTCCCGCAATTCACGGCAACCACCCACGACCCCTCCTCCCGTGATTCGCGGACACCCCTCACCTCCTCCCTCCCCCCCCACCCCCGATCGCGATTCACGGCAACCCCAGGATTAAATGGCACATGCAAAACACTGACACAGCTATGGTCGACAATGAAGAAGGTTGACATGAGTTTTTGAAGATTTCTTTTTCTTTTTTGAATGTTTTCATATTCATTCTCATGTGTCGACATGGACACCAATGAAGTGCCACACTTATGTCAACATTTACATGTGTTGACCTTTCTGTGTTGATTTTTTCTTGAAGCTATTTTTTTCCAGTGACAACTATGTGCACGTCAAACTAGACATCATCAACCAATTCTTTGTATAATATATAACACCTGTTCTGTTTTACTGTAGGTGTTTTAAGTCAGATCTTTTACTGCTACTATTACTGTTTATGTAAATGCATTCTGAATGACAGCAACATCCTACCATCCTTCTACAAGAATATATAACCAACTAGGTGATTCATCACGCCCCGTGCCCCCCCCTCCCGCAATTCACGGACCCCCCCCCGCGCACCCCCCCTCCCACGATTCACGCCCCCTCCCGCGATTCACGTCACCCCCGTGCACCCCCCCTCCCGCAATTCGCAACCCCGCCTCCCGCAATTCACGCCCCCTCCCTCGCTTTGCGGACCCCCGCCCTCTCCCGCGATTCGCGGACACGTGCCCCCTCCCTCCCTTGATTCACGGCACCCCCCACGCCCCTCCCACAATTCACGGCACCCCTAAGCCCCTCTTTAGTCCCCCGTATACTCACACACCCCTATCACTACCCAGCTTCCTGCTTTCCTGAACTGTAACTTCCACCACTGGGGAGTCGCTGACGCTGTTTTGCCCACATGCCCCTATCATGCCTCATAGCCCAGCCTCCTGCTCTCATGCACCCGAACTCCCACCCAGTAGGAGGAGACACTGACTAAGGGCCACCATCCTGTACTCCTGTACTGCCACGCTGGACCCTCACCCACTGGCAGAAGCTGCACAGTATCTCCCACCCTCCTCTTCAGTCCCCCATTATGCCCACACACCCCTATCACTACCCAGCCTCCTGTTTTCCTGTGTCGTGACCTCCGCCAGTGGGGAGCCGCTGACTCAAAAACACCCTACTATAATATTGCACACACAAACCTAAACAACATGCACACACAGCCCCCCCCCACACCCACAAATGTCTCTGTACCCTCCACACTATCAATGTACATCTTACTCTGTAACCGCTTTTTAATTAAACAAAACAATACACACCCCCTTCCAAATCATATGCTCTCTATTTAACACATTTCACCTATAACTCAAGTTGCAATACAGGGCATCTTTCATACAATTCTAACCATCTTTCTCATATACAAATGTTCACAAATTAAAGGGGCGCAGCCCCTTACGACGGTGTGAAGAGCGCCCGTAGGGCGCGATGAATCACCTAGTTATCTCAATAATTGCTCTTTGCACCTCTGCAGATTTGTCCCCATCAGAAACACAGATACAGGTTAATGCTGGCCACACATCAGACCAATTTTCCTCCAACCATCCAAATAGTTGGTTCGATGGAATAAACACCTGGTACTGGAAAGGAGCAAATGTAATTTGTAAGTAATTCATTTGTTTCCTAAATCGGAAAATGGACAACAAACTCAGACAATGTACTGTAGTTGGACCTATTTGATTTAAACAATTTCACTGAATGTTTTTGTCCATTCTCCTGAGTTTGTGAGCAAATTGCTTATTGCGATTTGCCCCCATACAGTACCAGATTTTCAGTCCAACCAACCAACTAGTTGGATGGTTGGAGGAAAGTTGGTCTGATGCAGTGGTAGCCAACTCCAGTCCTCGAGAGCTACCAACAGTTCACATTTTCCAGACAACCTCGCTGCTGCACAGGTGCACTCATTACTCACTGACACATTTTAAAAGACCCACAGGTGGAGCTAATTACTTCACTTGTGATTCTGTGAGGAGATCTGGAAAACATTAACTGTTGGCTACCCCAGGTCTGATGTGTGGCCAGTATTACAATACCTGGGATTTAAGGTAGCCATACACACGCAGATTTATCTTCAGATCTGGCTGGTTAGAACAAAAACATGGTTATGGATGAGAGCAATGACAATTGACCATTTGCTTGGAAATGCTGGAAAACTGTCAAACTGTCACTCATCCATAACCATGTTTTTGTTCCAACCAGCCAGATCTGAAGATAAATCTTACTAGTGTATGGGCACCTTAAGTACAGTGGCCAAAATACAGTGATCTGATTTTAACAGTTTGACCACTCTTTTTGGGTGCATCTACTGCATGCTCCTGTCATTTTATGGAATAAAATTATCGGTACTTGTTTCCTAGAACGGCACCCACGATATTGATCTTAGGCATCGCAAGGAAAAAAATTGCGTCGGTCGCATCGCATGCGGCCAAAAAATCGCATGCGATGCGACCGTCGCGATTACCGCGGTTTTACATAGGGAACAATGTTAAATGGCCCAATTGACCCGATTTCACATAGGGAACAATGTAAAATGGCCCACAGACCCCAAATAGCCACCCTGAAGTGTGAAATGGCCCCCCTATTGTTAACGCCACCTCACGATCAACGTCAACCCGAAGCGTGGCGAGCGCAGCGAGCCCGCGAGGGGCGGCGGTACGCGTCCTCTGACCTTTTCATACCCCCACTATCCACGTCGGCGTGGAGTTGAGAATAGAAAGTGTGGCGAGCGCAACCTTCACAGCTATACGCGTCCCCTCGCGGGCTTCACAGGTATCCGCGTCCCCTCGCAGGGCTCGCTGCGCTCGCCACGCTTCGGGCTTGGTGGCTCGCTGCGCTCGCCACACTTTCTATTCTCAACTCCACGCTGACGTGGATAGTGGGGGTATGAAAAGGTCGGAGGACGCATACCGCCGCCCCTCGCGGGCTCGCTGCGCTCGCCACGCTTCGGGTTGACGTTGATCGTGGGGTTGCGTTAACAATTGGGGGGGCCATTTCACACTTCAGGGTGGCTATTTGGGGTCTGTGGGCCATTTAAAATTGTTCCCTATGTAAAATCGGTAATCGCGTCAGTCGCATCGCATGCGATTTTTTGGCCGCATGCGATGCGACCGACGCGATTTACATTTTACCATGCATTTCTATGTAAAATCGCGGGCATCGCATCGGTCGCATCGCATGCCATGATAATTGTATGGCATGCGATGCGATGGTGTGCGATGGAAAAATCGCATTCCATCGCATGCCATTATGGTATGGCTTGAGATGCGATCAGATATCGGTTCTGATGGAACCTATAATAATGCTAGCTACTGTGCTATACCATTAAATTACATATCATTGGGTAACTCACCCAAATCTAATTCTCTCTGCACATGTTACATCTGCCCCCCTGCAGTGCACATAGTTTTGTCCATCTAAGAAGGATTTTGTCAGAAAGAATGAACTAGAATAAACCTATTGCTAAAAGATATATGCAGTATTTGACTGCATAGTGTATGTGATAAATAGGGGCCCTTATTTACCACAGGGGATATCAGTAGAGCGGTTGTTAACTTAAAATTAGCTTTAACTGTATTGTTAGTTGAGAATCTCATTTTCCATTAAGACAAACGCTTTATAAAAATGACTTCCTATTGTTAACGAGAGGCTCAGAGTGCTAGCTTTTGGGTATGACCTCTTGTTCCAGGACATCCCTTTTGTATATAGTACAATGACTTATTCAGTTTTCTGTAAGATCCTGTCATAGATGACAATCACTTCCTACATTCTTATGCTTTTCTAGATTTTGACATATAGTACCTACAAATGTACATTATTGTTATGACCATGGGCGAGATTTAGTGGGTTTACCGTTTTTTGCAAAATGCGATCTTTTCTCAAATTGCCCTATATCGCCGTTTTTTCAAATCGCATTTTTCCACATAATTTGCGTATTTAATGGCTGTCGTAATGCCGCATGAAAAGTGCGATATATGGAGATATACGGCGATATGGTGCGAATTGAGCCGATGTAATACGCTATAAAAGTGCGATTTCCGGGTTAGGTCATGTGCATATTTGCGGCCAACCGGAATGCGATTTACACCAATACACCTGATCAGCCCATACAACAAGCTAACCTATTGGCCCACCTTAGTCCCTTGCAATACGCATCACACCCCCTATATAAAGGGGCGCAGGCACCATTTTACCCTTTGAAAGGGAGTAAGGCGTTTGAGATGGAGAGGAGCAGTGATAAGGTGCAGAGGAGGCAGAGGGACAGCAAGCTTGGGCCCAAATACCCCAACCACTGGGAGAGGTAGGGGAGTGAGAGGCAGCACTGTCAGAGGCAGGACAGGGAGAGCCAGCATGCTCCCAGGAAGAGGTGCGCCAGGGAGAGGCCACATGGTGGAAGCTGAGCAGGTGGCTATGGAGGATGAGGAGGAAGCAGACACAAGCTATGTGTCCTCACAGGAGGAACAGAGTGCCAGGCACACAGAGGAGGAGCTGCAGGAGGGTGATTATTCTGAGGTGGAGTGGCCTCTGCAGGAGGAAGATGAAGCAGACTTGGAGGTGCTGGGGGAAAAAGCAGGACAGGAGGAGGAGGGTGACCCTGAAAATGTGGAGGAGGAGGATGATGCAGCTCATACAGCTAGTGGGAAGAAAGTTAGGTTCTCATATGAGGAGAATATGGCCCTGGTGCGTGCACTCTTGCCCCTGTATGACCGGCTGCTTGGTCCTCACCATCACCGCACAAGTGTGGCAAGGAAGAAGGGGATGTGGGACAATATAACCTCCACGGTAAATGCAGTCAGCACACACAAGAGGAGTATGCGCAACGTCAAAAAGTGATATAATGACATCAAGCGCCTCCTCAAAGCCAAGCTTGCCCTGGAGAAGAAAGAGGCCTGTCGCACAGGAGATGGTCCTAGGCAGGAAGTCCGCTTTAAGGCGTATGAGAGGCTGCTACGCCGAATAATCCCACCAGAGGTGCTTCCCGGCATCCACATTGCCGACACAGACAGGCCCCCCACTCCACCGCCAACTGGTAAGTCCACCACCTGTTGATCAGAGAGGGAGTCCAGGTACACCCTAGCACGGTACCGAAGAGAAGCACGGAGTGTTCGGGGTACCTGGATCTGGTGGGCAGCATCATCCCTCCTGCGTAGCTCCTCCAAACGCCCCAGCTCACACACTAGCACCTCCAGTCCACTCTGCAAAATCTCCATCTCAAACAGCCTCACAGGTGTCCATAATCATGTTGGGGTGTATGTAGGGGAATTAGTAATTGCTATGTGGGTCACCTGTGACAGATTTAACCTTTTTTACGCTCAAACGCTGGCGATTTTGATGAAATCGCCACCCTCTACTTGGTCTATTTTTTGGGGGGGGGGGGGGAAATCGCATTTTGCTGCCGATTTCCAAATTCGCCACCTATTAAATCAGAGATTTGTATCTTTTTCAATGGGAAAACAAGGATGCGATGTTGGAAATCGGCACTTCAGAAAGTGCGAATTAGCTGCAAAAAGTGTGATTTATGCCACAAATCGCAACCCATTAAGTAGTCGATTTAGGAAAAAATGCGAAAACGGCCGTTTTTGTGATAAAAATCGCCAAAAACCAAACATCGATCTCTAATAAATGTCACCCCATATCTCAATTCAATTCAGGAAAATTGAGAAGGACAATTTTATAATTTGTTTCATGATCCACTCAATATTCAGAGCTGAATATTTATTTATTTATTTAGTTATTACCAGTTATTACCAGCATACACTTATTCCGCAGCACTTTACAAAGAATATTCGAACATTCACATCAGTCCCTGCCCCAGTGGAGCTTACAATCTATATTCCCTACTACCTGTACATGCACACATAGACATTCTAGGGTTAATTTTGTTGCATGGGTTCCTCTGGGTACTCTGGTTTCCTCCCACAGTCCAAAAATATACTGGTAGGCTAATTGGCTCACCAAATTAACCCAAGAATGTCTTGTGTGCGTCAACATGTGGTAGGGAACATACTGTAGATTGTAAATTCTATTGGGGCAGGGACTGATGTGAATGTTCATATATTCTCTGTAAAGTGCTCCGGAATATGTATGTGCTATATAAGAAACTGTTAATAAATAAATTTGGAGCCAATTAACCTACCAGTATATTTTTGGATTGTGGGAGGAAACCCACGCAAACACAGGGAGAATATACAAACTCTGCACATTTAGGGTCATGGTGGGAATGAACCCATGACCTCAGTACTGTGAGGAATACTGCTAACCAATACACAATCCGTACTGCTCTAGTAATAGCAATAAGTGACAGTGCTTTGTAAATGAAATGATCCAATTGAATGACCCAAGGTTGAATTTAGAGTTAACGCTGCTTTGGGCACATTTGTATGGTGACCCTTTATCGCATGTGTATGATGGCACTCTATCGCATCTATCGCATCTATCGCAAATCATTGTCTTTGCACTTTTTTGGCTCAAATCAATGGTTGTATTTGTCAGCACATATTCAAATTATTATTAAACTGTGGCAGGGTGTGCAATGCGTTATCCAGGTTGCTCCTAGACAATGTTTGGGTTGGCTGTCAAGAGGTTGACTCCAAAAGGTCGACATGCACTGGGTCGACATTGACAAAAAGCTGACACAAGCAAAAGATCGACATCACATTGGTCGGCTCAAGGAAAGGTTGACATGAGTTTTTCCAAATTTTTCGTACTTTTTCATGCTTTACCATCCACGTGGACTCCGATTGGCAATGGTAAAGTGTGCCAGGCGCATAAAGTCACCTGTCCTGCAGCATGAGGAGTTAAGTGAGCCATGCGAGGGTACACATTAGACTAATTAGGAGTCCAGGTACTCAGGTGTCGGCATTAACACAAAAAAACTGAAAAAATCTTGTCAACCTTTTCATGTTTTGATCAATTCCATATTGACCTTTTGCTTGACCTATTGACTGTCTATCTAGACCAGGCATGGGCAACCTGTGGCTTTCCAGCTGTTGGGAAACTGCACATCTCAATATGCATTGCCACAGTTTTAGCATTCCCTAATAGCAAAATGGTGGCAAGGCATGCTGGGACTTGTAGTTTAACAACTCCTGGACAGCCACAGGTTGTCCATGCCTGGGAGCCACAGGTTGCCCATGCCTGACCTAGACATTGTCTGGGAACTAATCCACACCCATGCAATGCAGGCAGGCCCCTTTGTCCACAGTACGAATGGGGGTTACGGGATCCTATATGGCGCAATGCAGCCCTAGTTTTGTAGTTCCTAAAGTGTCACCAACACCTTACACTTATACAACAACAAAAAACAATTTTGGAACTTCTAAACAATAAGGCGCAAGTGTCTCTACTACACGGGTATGGTATAAAGGGTCGGCAGTGACAAAAGGTCAACAGTGAATAGGCCAGTACTAAATGGTTGGAATACACAAGATCAACATGTAAATGTTTGATACATAAAAGGTCAAATGGGGTTGCCATGCTTTGGGCAGGGTGCCTTGCTTCATTACCTCTATGATTGGCACACTTTACCATTCCCAGTCCATGTACTATCTCGCAAGTATGAAAAAATCCAAAACAATCTAGAAAAACTCTCACGTTGACTTTTTCATGTGCCAACCTTTGCCTTGTTAACCTTTTGCCAATGTTGACCTTGTTTACTTCAACCATATGGTGTTGCCTATTGGCTGTGTACCCAGACATTTTCTACCTACCCATACTGCCTACACTGCAGGGCACCTTGATTCAAAAAGCTTGGGAACCACTGCTCTGTACTATAAGGAGACACATTCTATTCTATGTTGGGGCACAAAGAAAAGCAATTATTATTATATTTGTTGGGGGGATGGATGACTAATAATGCTGTGCCTAGGGGCAGCCAGACTGCTAAATCCACCTATGGCCCTATTAGCTTTACCATATTTTTTTATGTCAAGGGTTCCTTCAGATCAGCCCATACTCATGAATGCACAACTGATCAAAAGAGCAGCATAGAGATCCATTGTCACGATCCGGGTATTAAAACAGACTTTCTTACAGGCTAAGTGTCTGAGCAGGCTGAGCTTGCGTCTCAGGTCGGGATGCAGTCGGCGTCCTGTGTGCTGTGCGACTGTTCCGCAGTCATCCCCTGGTTCTCCCAGCGCGTCTGTGTCTGCAGCGGTACAGCATGTCTCCCTCCTCACGCTGAGTGACAGTCCTCAGAGCCCAGCAATTTCTCAGTCCGCCGCCATTGCTCCCGGCCACAAACATGGTGGATACAAACGGACATTCCTGCCTTAGCCTGACATGGAGGCTGCCATGCTCCTTCCAGTCACATGTCAGGCTGAACCAATCATGTGCAGTCTAAGCTCCCTGTCATACCTACCAGGCCAATCATGGCTTTCCAGTGGGTATAAGTATGCTGGGAGATCACAGACTGATGCTAGTGCTTCAATTGTCAATTGTCTCCTGTTGGTGCAGTTGTCTTTCTCTCTGGTGCAGTGTGCTTCATTCCAGGTATTCCAGCTCCTGTGATCCGCTGTCCAGTATAGGATACTCACCTCAGCAGTTCCTTGCCTAGCTTCAGCATTCGATGTTCCAGCCATCGTTCAGCATTCCTCAATGTTCTAACCATTGTTCAGCAAGTAAGTGTGGGCGTCGGGGTCTGCGGGGCTATTGTTTTGCTGCCACTACCTGCTGCCACTACCTGCAGGGTACTTGTCCCAGCTGTCACTCTGTGTCCGCCGGCCGGGAGCCGCAGATCTACTAGTCTAGCTCCTTATGACAAAATGTCATTCACAAAATGGCCGCGCCCTTAGAGAAGACAGTTTTTTAAGATGCTAGAGGAGGCAGCAGCGGCCTCCTCTAGCATCCTTAAAAATGGTCTGCTGTAGGGGGCGGCCATTTTGTGATGGACATTTTGTCATAGGAGCGCTGGTCTGCTAGTAGACGGCCGGGACAGGTAATATAAGACAGGGGGGACGCAGGGTTAAATTTAGGGGGAGGGGGAGCGCCGATATTTTCCGGTGGCGGGGGGGGGGGCAAAAATTGGCTCAGCCCCCTGGCGTGACATCCATTTTTTTACTATGCCACATAACAGAAATAAAATAATAATATCCCCCCTCCACTTTAGAGTGTTTTTATAATGTGTAATTTATAGTGTGTAATTATATCTGTTTTGCCATTCAAAATCTGTATAGAATCTTTAACATATGAGTCAAGTGTAGTCACTCATTTCTATATCCACAAACTCAGACATGAATTAAGTGGCTGACTGTGACCGGACGACTGATGCTAGTGCTTCAATTGTCAATTGTCTCCTGTTGGTGCAGTTGTCTTTCTCTCTGGTGCAGTGTGCTTCATTCCAGGTATTCCAGCTCCTGTGATCCGCTGTCCAGTATAGGATACTCACCTCAGCAGTTCCTTGCCTAGCTCCAGCATTCGATGTTCCAGCCATCGTTCAGCATTCCTCAATGTTCTAACCATTGTTCAGCAAGTAAGTGTGGGTGTCGGGGTCTGCGGGGCTATTGTTTTGCTGCCACTACCTGCTGCCACTACCTGCAGGGTACTTGTCCCAGCTGTCACTCTGTGTCCGCCGGCCGGGAGCCGCAGATCTACTAGTCTGGCTCCTTATGACAAAATGTCATTCACAAAATGGCCGCGCCCTTAGAGAAGACAGTTTTTTAGGATGCTAGAGGAGGCAGCAGCAGCCTCCTATAGCATCATTAAAAATGGTCTGCTGTAGGGGGCGGCCATTTTGTGATGGACATTTTGTCATAGGAGCGCTGGTCTGCTAGTAGACGGCCGGGACAGGTAATATAAGACAGGGGGGACGCAGGGTTAAATTTAGGGGGAGGGGGAGCGCCGATATTTTCCGGTGGGGGGGGGGGGGCAAAAATTGGCTCAGCCCCCTGGCGTGACATCCATTTTTTTACTATGCCACATAACAGAAATAAAATAATAATATCCCCCCTCCACTTTAGAGTGTTTTTATAATGTGTAATTTATAGTGTGTAATTATATCTGTTTTGCCATTCAAAATCTGTATAGAATCTTTAACATATGAGTCAAGTGTAGTCACTCATTTCTATATCCACAAACTCAGACATGAATCAATAGGGGATTCCCTGTTACTGTCAATAACCGCCTGTTACTTACTCCGCCCACTATGCAGTGGGCGGGGATATTGTTGCTACCACCAAACTCCTCCTACGTGGCGTCTGGAACCACGGATACCTCCTCAGACCCAAACGCTGGCACCTGAGTACTACCTGCTGGAGTGTGTGCGTCGACATGCTGCTGACACCTCCTCGACTGGTGTCGATTGGTTCCCCACCGGTCACGGACCAGACCTCTGCTTCGGTAGCTGGCAGAGAACTGTAGTAGCACGAAGAGTGGTGCCAGGAAAAGAGGTTACGCTGTTAGAGTGCACACTGTCACGTTTTGTTTTTACTGTTACTGTATTGTAATCATGAGTATATAGTAAAATTTAACTTTTAATACACTTGCTTTTAAAAGATGTCCTCTTTATATTTATTCCTTTATGTTCATAGGAAAAAAGAGAGCTGGCAGAGCAGAACTCAGAGACGCTAGATGCTATACCCAGAACAGCCGCAGAATGGAATTATTGCAGTAATTCTGTTGGTGGCAAGATGAAAGTGGACCTCTTGAGGCAGAAAAGTGTTTATTCGCCAATAGATCTGAAAAGATCTCTTCTCCTATCATAGGAGGTACAGCATACAGATGTTACAGCATTGAAGTCAGACAGTTGTACAACTTTACAGGCAAAACTTGTGCCTTTTTATCCAAAATCCACACAGCATACCACAGGGGGTAATTACACCCTGTTCTCCCCACCCAATCAGCATTGTGCAGGAGGTGGACATGCCTGGGACATTTACATTCATATATCAATTGGAACATTTTCCTGTCATAAATAGATCCAGATTACAAACGGTTCAATCCAATTTCCTTAGAATATTTAACTTCCAGGAATGGTGGAGATCATTTGGTTATCTCCTGGACATGTTTACATAAAGAAACACAAATGTCTGTGCATTACCAACAACTCGCACATTACCATCACATACACAAATTTCCCCATTAACACCTCCACACAGGACTTCAGACACAAAGCCTGCCACCTTCATTGTACTGGCCACTCACAGGAGAAGGCTGTTTAGCATCTCATCTCCCTGTCACAAAGATTTGCTAAATTCCTTCCTCCAGAAAGGTACAAAGTGCATTTTAAGTCCAAAATGCATTCTTCAATACAATATACAAAATATATGGTACAGTCCCAGCTCAGTGCTAAACATATATTTCATAAATACATATACTTTGTGCCTTGTGCCCGGCAGCAGGCTACAACTTACAGCAGTACTGCAGAAGGGGTCCTGTCCCAACTCAGTGCTGCTCATACAGTTTAAAACATGTCAAGTGCCTTTGTCCAGAATGGCTTAACCCCTTCAGTGCTGTAGCCACCATTAACCCCGTGTGCCGGGCTCTCCGGCCACATCGACCCTATCCTTGCAATAATTGGATGGCTGTACCCCCTCTAAACATTTTTGGGGTGTGGCCTAATCGCGGGAGGCCAATGATTTGGACATAAATTCCCTCAAATTAAAGCTGAAAGTCTGCAGTTAAAGCACATCTTTTTAGTTCCAATTCAAATCCATTGTGGTGGTGTATAGAGCCCAAAATATGAGAATTGTATCCATGTCCCAATATATATGGATCTGACTGTATATATATATATATATATATATATATATATATATCTAATATATACACTTAACATCGGCACTCACCTTTCCTAGTTTTGGGGTGCCCTATGGCTTGTGACCACATTGTTTAAACAGACATTGTAGGGGCTCTGCACACACTAAATTAACTGATAATAAATAGTGGAGATTTGGTTCATGAATTGATCAATGCATTTAAGCCTGCAGCCCCCTTCACAGGACCCCACTTTTCTGCAGGTCCTAACACTTAAGCTGCCCATACACCTACAGATTTATCTTCAGATCTAGCTGGTTGGAACAAAAACATGGTAATGGATGACCATTTGCTTGGAAATGCTGGAAAGCTGACAAACTGTCATTCAGATATAACCAGGTGTTTGTTCCAAACAGCCAGATCTGAAGATACATATGTAGGTGTATGGTTACCTTTAGGACCTGCAGAAAAGTGGGGTCCCGTGAAGGGGGCTGCAGGCTTAAATGCATTGATCAATTCATGAACCAAATCTCCACTATTTATTATCAGTTAATTTAGTGTGTGCAGAGCCCCTACAATGTCTGTTTAAACAATGTGGTCACAAGCCATAGAGCACCCCAAAACTAGGAAAGGTGAGTGCCAATGTTAAGTGTATATATTGTTTATTAGATTAATTTTTTTAATTAGTCTTATTGTGGTCACATTCTCTCATGCACCCTGTTTTAACTAAGATTCCATAGCTTATGTTAACCATTTCCCTAGATGATTAGTGACAGGTGTGTTGGTAGCTGCTCACCTATAAAAGCAAAGTGTGCTGTGAGCTTCAGACCAGATAGCATGCCCGGAATCAAACATTGATGTGATAGCTATGTGTATTGTAGCCATTTTCAGCGATAGTGATAGGACCTGCAGAAAAGTGGGGTCCCGTGAAGGGGGCTGCAGGCTTAAATGCATTAATCAATTCATGAAACAAATCTCCACTATTTATTATCAGTTAATTTAGTGTGTGCAGAGCCCCTACAATGTCTATATGTATATATGTAAACCAAAAGTTGGATGTCACTCCGATGCAAATAATCATAAAAGAATGACTAGGAGGCAAAGATTGCGTCCAATGTTTCAGGGAGTTACCCCTTTTATCAAGACCTGCTTTCAGCGTAAAAGAAAAATACAATAACTTTTCAACAAGCATCAACTTACTGTAAGTGCCGTAGCCTATCTCAAGATTTTGAGATTTTATTATTTTTTTATAATGAGGGACATGGAAATGTAGAATCCACTATATAACATTTAGCTTAATTCAAATGATATGCAAGGGACTGCAAGGCACAAATACATTCTTAAACAGAGGGATCCTATGAAATTCTCTGACTTCCCTCACAGGAAATCAGGATGGAAATGACAAAATGATGCGTGTTTTTAACAATATGGTATCACAAAGGGAAATAAACCAGGATAAGAGTGCCTAAACAGGAACATCAATAAACATGTTTCTGTAATAAATCTGGCTGGCCCCATATTAACCTCACAGTGCTGTTCACAGGGAGATGAATTAATATAAATTTAGAAGTTTTGCACCACCCACAGTATTTCTAGTGCAAAGATAGAAAGATCTAGACATAATCAATAAGAGAGGTCACTTGTACAACCACAGGCAGGACAAATCTCTGTATTCCCTGATGGAAATTGTAAAGGAAGACAAGCTGCTGGTGGCAGTAGGTTATTTCAGGATATCGCAGGGAAGTGTTATAGAAAATCAGGATGGGTGAAGAATACAGAGAGGTTTCCTCATCGTTTTCTCCTGGAATGCATGGGGAGGTAATGGGTTATGCTTGCTACGTGTCTCTCACATTTTAAATGAGTACAATTTTGAATAAATCTGATGAAACAATTATTATAATATTGAGCTACTTTTATATATTCTGAATAAATGACTGGTACATGGGATGCTGGTGGCCACAAGGCCGACAGTGGATTCCTGCTTATCAGCCTCCTGACAGAGGCTGGTTATGTATTCTTCCCCTCTTCCCCTATCCCTAATCATATCCCTACCCCTAATCATATCCCTACCTACCTGCAGCCTTCTCCATTAGGGGGTTATTCTAGTTCACTCTTTCTGACAGATTCTTTCTTAGATGGACAAAACCATGTGCACTGCGTGGGGGGGGGGGGGGGGGCAGATGTAACAGGTGCAGAGAGAATTAGATTTGGGTGAGTTACTTTGTTTCTGTGTACTGACTGCTTTATTTTTACACTGCAATATAGATCTTACTTTAAAGTAAAACCCCACCCAAATCTAACTCTAATCTCTGCACATGTAACATCTACCCCCCTGCCAGGGGCGCTGGAACGTTTTTAGGTTGGGGGGGCAAGATATAATCTCATTTTGGCGCCCCCTAAATTGCTATATGTTACCCCCGGGCACTATACACACTGGCAGCGGCATATACACGTGGGCATTATACACAGGGCAGCGGCATATATGCATGGGCATTATACACAGGGCAGCGGCATATATGCGTGGGCATTATACACAAGGCAGCGGCATTTACGCATGGGCATTATACACAGGGCAGCGGCATATACACGTGGGCATTATACACCGGGCAGCGGCATATACATGTGGCCAGAGAAACCAGGACTGACATTAATCCAGGGGTTGTCATTTACTCGTAAAAAGTGGAAAAAGTGGCAGTGTCACCCCCAAACAGATTTATGTGATTATGTCTGATTATGATAATCAGACATAATTACATAAACCTGTTTGGGAGTGAATCCAGGGGTAAATGACAACCCCTGGATCTGTCAGTCACTGGGGAAGGGAGGGTGAGAGGAGCAGCATTTACCTTTAAGTTTTAGTTGTGGCAGCACAGCGTGATGGCTGCTGCTGCGGCTGTTGTAGGATGCTCCCGCGGCTCCCGCCCATGCACTGATCCACGCGACCAGTCTCCCTCCCTACGGCCCGCATCACGCCCGCCAATCACTGTGGACGCATCACATCCACAGCCACTGTGATTGGCGGGCGCTGGTTCTCAACATCTCCCCGCAGCAGTCATCCATGTGGGCGGACGGCTGCGAATAGGAATCGGATTCTTGCTGAGGCGCTAAAGCAGCTGTGCGGGCGGGCGGCTGCAATTAATCAGTAATATAGGCGGACGGGCGGGAGGCTGGATCAAGCTTAATCAGCCGCCCGCCCACCTATATTACTGATTAATCAGCCGCCCGCCCGCACAGCTGCTTTAGCGCCTCAGTAATTTTGGGGGGGGCAAGCTGCCCCCTCGCCCCCCCCCCCCCCCCGTTCCGGCGCCACTGCCCCCTGCAGTGCACATGGTTTTGTCCATCTAAGAAGGAATTTGTCAGAAAGAGTGAACCAAAATAACCCCCTTCGTGCCTTACCCTAACCCTCCCCCCTGCACTCTAACCCTAACCCTCCCTTTTTAGTACCTAATCCAGTGGTTCCCAAACTTTGTTGAATTACAGCACCCTAGAGTATCAAAAAATTTCTTGGCACCCCTAGGTCAATATTAAACTAAGTAAGTCGTGTTTATATGTCATCCTTAGATTCAGTTATGTCTGTGGTGAGGGATATAATTCACTTCTGATTGTCTACATATTTTATGATTGGAAGCCACAAACACTGGTTTTGCCTATTACATTGACCATAAATAATTTAAATTAGTCCTAGACCATCAACCAAAGGCACCCAGTTTTGGAACCACTGACCTAACCCTTACTCTCCGATCCCCTACCCCTCCCTATATGCAGCCTAAATTAACTATCTCTTGAATAAGATTGAATGATTCTAAGAACACTATACAGCACTACCGATATTTATCAAAGGGTTAATGTAGAAGATATGACCATTCGTTTCTCCCTTAATACTGCACACCTACTATATAGCATTATAATTACCTGAATATAAGAAAATGTTAAAGTGCTGTAGAGGGCAAAGGATTTGCTCCCTAGCACACTTTAGCATTTCCTTATATGCAGGTATCGGGGAAACATAAAAAATCGCTTAAAAGCTTTCTCTATATAAAGCCATCCCATAATGGCATTATGTGAAGAAAAATACTTATTTAAACCAAATATTGCAGGGACAGAGAGATCTTGTGCATTCTTGCAGGTGGCTAAATCTCTGCCCGCTTTCCTTCCCTGACATGGAAATGACACTGCAAGTGTTTATACAAATATACATCAGATCCGTCTTAAGCGTTACCCGCAAGCCGGTGGGTGACACGCAAACGTCAGATCTGTCTCCGGCGGGAAGCCGGAAGTTCAGGTCTCAGCGGCGTACAATAATGTTATTCAGTGGATTCAGCTGCGACGGAGGATAGTAAATAAAATATGGAACGGTCTGGAACTTGTTTTAGCAGTTTCTTCCTAGGAGTTTAGCAGTTAGGTAATCTATGTCTGGAATTAGGCTCAACCTGTGTTCTACTCTATAAATATCTGCAGGGTGTCATTTATCATTTATGCCTTGAAAAAGATACTTTGTCAGCTTTGGAACACAGAGGAGGACTATAGGGGATCTTATCGCCGTGGAAGAGCATCCAGGGACGCCTGTTGTTTCCATCTCATGCTCATATTGTCTACATTTATTTTGTGGACAATTGCACATGGTGAGAGTCCTCTGATATTATCCTCAGGTGTCAATGTATTTTACCTTGTGTTAATTAAACGTTTGATGTCTCTTCTGTCCTTTTGAGAGAATACCTCTGGAAAAGAAGGAAAAAGGAATCCTCTGGTGGTACTTACAGTATACCCCTAAATCAAAAACGCTATTGTCTACTATTACCTAGGAAGACATAAAATTCTGGTACAAGATTTTAAACCAAAAGTGTCTTTCAATATTGTTGTTACTTTATTTTGTAGCAATATTACACCATTTTGTTTTTTTCTTTTCTCTTTTTGGGCTTATTATCCTAAATGAGAACAAGAGAACATCATCATTAGCGCTGTGGAAATTATCCGATATTCTTGTGGTATTGTATAAATATGTGTGTGTGTCTCTGTGTGTGTGTATAAATAGATAGATATATTGTCTCTCAGTATTGAATACATACTGCTCCCTCCCCCTTACACAAGCTCCTCTGAATAACTCTTCTTGGGAGACAGATAAACGTGTGAGTGGCAGGAAGGGATATAAGTAAATATAAATCTCCTATATAATAGCCCAGATCTTTCACTCTGTGAGTGTGTGACTCTGGGCGGAGTCATGGGCGGAGTCATAGGCTAGTAGCCTATCAGAGCCTACCAGGCTGACACCCACTCCTGCCTCCTCTCCCTGCCCGTGCTGGCTTATATGCTAATAGGCCGCCTCCAGCGTGTATCTCACCCCATCCCAGCTGTAATATCAGGCACCGTCACGCCTGTCACCCGCCTCCAGCACGTCTCTCACCCCATCCCCGCTCTGCAATCAGGCCCTGTCACGTTACATACGTTTGGGACCCGCCCCGAAAGGCGGAGCTTCATGACATTGCCGGTGGTGGACAGCCTGGAGGCGGGAGAGTGGCCGTATACACACTGTGAGTAAGGGCTATTTCACATGCTCCGGCTCCTGTCATGCTGCACACAGTAGTTAATAATGGGCATGATTGTGTCAATTTACACGGGACGGCCACGGCTCAGCAGCCGGGTTGCAGCTGGATCCCACTACTAGAAAGGACAACTGCCGGGCTGTGGCCACAGGGCCGGCAACAGAAATCTTGGGGCCCCATACACTGATATTTCTGAGGGCCCTCTCAATCACTAGTAGTTGTATGGAGCAGGGATGGATCACTTCTGAACTGATAGCTACTACACATTATGCTACACACCATAATGCCCATTAGACATTATGCCACACACCCTAAAGCCCATTACATATTAGGCCACACACCGTAATGCCCATTACACATTAGGCCACATGACAAAATGCCCATTACATATTATCCCACACATCATAATGCCCATTACATATTATGCCACACACCGTAATGCCCATTACATATTATGCCACACACCATAATCCCCATTACACATTAGGCCACATGCCATATTGCCCATTTTATATTATACCACATGTCGTAATGCCCATTACATATTATGCCACATAAGTGCCACTTACCTACATGCTCTTTGCCAGGGGTGGCATGCTCATTGCCAGGGGTTACATGATCATTGCCAGGGGTTTCTTGCTGGGTGCCAGGGGGTTACATGTTCAGTGCCAGTGGGTTACATGTTCGTGCCAGTGGATTACATCATGCTCCTTGCCAGGGGTTTACATGCTTCTTGCCAGGGGGTTACATGCTCCTAACCAGGGGGTTACATGCTCCTTGCCACGGGGGAGTGCATACTTGTTTCCATGGGGGAGTTCATGCCTAGTGGAGATTACCTGCTCAATGCCTGCGAGGATTACATGCTGTTGCTCTGGGGGATAACATTTGCCAGACAGGTTAAATTTGTGTTCACAGCGGCACATGCAGTCAATTGCTGCGGGCGGCCGGCACTTGATTCCCCTTCCCCCTTCCGGCCCCCCAAACAAGAATTTTCGCAGCCGCCGCTGGGACTCGGGAGAGGGGTGGGCTCTTATTGTGCTGCCTGGGGATGGACGCCGGTCGGCACATGCAGCTCCCGCCGTCACCGCTTACACACTCACACTGACATGAGCCTGCTGCGGAAGGCTCCCGAACGCCGCTTGCAGACACTGACATGAGCCGGTGCTGCTGCGGAAGGTTGTAAAATGCCTTCCGCAGCAGCATCGGCTCATGTCAGTGTCTGCAAGCGGCATCCGGGAGCCTTCCGCAGCAGGCTCATGTCAGTGTGAGTGTGTAAGCGGTGCCAGCGGGAGCTGCATGTGCCGACCGGCATCCATCCCCAGGCAGCACAGTAAGAGCCCACCCCTCTCCCGAGTCCCAGCGGCGGCCGCAAAAATTCTTGTTTGGGGGGCTGAAGGGGGAAGGGGAATCAAGTGCCGGTCGCCCGCAGCAATTGATTGCCGGGCGGCTGGGTGCAGGGAGGGATGAGTGACCCGGCAGCTAAGTGGGGCTGATTTTGGGGCCCTTCTGATTGTTGGAGCCCAGGTCAGTTGTCCCCTTTGACCCCCCCTGTAGCCAGGCCTGTGTGGCCATCCTCTCCATTGTAAACTTCTCAGTACGGCACGGCTTCTTGGCCATGTGGGGATTTGCCTCCCGGCAGGAGCCGGAGCGTGTGAAATAGTCCTTAGGGATGTGTGGCTGTAACTTGCAGCACCAGCGCCCAGTTCCCCGCTTGCCTCCCTGCAGCAGTGGAACTGCCTCCCAATCCCCCCTTCCCCCTGCAGCAGTGGCACAGTGTCTGTCCTCTCCCCCCTACGAGCCAGAAGGATCAATAGCGCCACAAGCAGGAGACAAGCCAGTGGAACTTGCCCTGTCCTTAGCATCACCTGTATCCACATGCACCACTTATATACTATTTACACTCCTGTGCTCACATGCTCCCCCTACATTACAGCCCTGTGATCACATGCATACCCTATATATACTGCATACAGCCCTGTGCGCATATACACCCCCTATATATTTTATACATTCCTCTGCTCACATGCCCCTCCTATAGAATATATGCAATCCTATGCTCACATGCAACCCCTATATACTATATACAGCCCTGTGCTAACATGCCCCACTATATAATATACACCCTCTATATCTTATATGCAGTCTCTATAAACTAGATACAGCCCTGTGATCACATGCTTAAAGGCTTTGCACCCTCCCACACCCACGGCAACCTTGCACCTTACCCTCACCCACCCACCAACACAACACACACCCACAACACCACCGCACCCGCCCCTCCACCACCCGCGGCACTCCCGCATCCACTTGCAGAAACACCACAACCACATCTCCCCCACCCACGACACACTGGCCTCTCCACCATCCACAGCAAGCCCAGACCCAGTCCCATACCCACGCCAACCCCACACTCACTTCTCCAACACCATTGCCACCCCAACCCTGTCCATCCCCCACCCACCTTGAAAACGGGGCACATGGGTCCCCGAAACGTCGGACCATGAGATTTGAGGTACACAGAGTTGCCTGGGTTTAAATCTTAAACTTATTAGGTTAGCAATTAATTCGATGTAACGGTTAACATTTTGAAAATCTTAGCAGCGGTTCCTACACACCCACGAGGTGTCTGTCCAGTGTTCAGTGTGTGTGTAGAAGCAAGATATGAGCGCTAGGGACTGGTTGTGATGTTCCGTGTACAGCGGCTGCCCTGTGGTAGAGGGATGCCCTGTGGTAGAGGGATGCCACCCTCAATACAAACAGGAAAATAGAGGAAAAAACCACTAGGCGTCGTATGTACACACAAATAGTTTACAATTTAATAACAACTTAATAATTCACAATAAAAACAATTATTTGCATGCATGCAAATTAAGCTAAAACTGGGAATACATATTTAACAGGTGGTCTCCTCATTTCATAGTTACCAATATGGTCCCAGGAATGCATCAAATTTCCGAAAAGTTAATTTCACAAAAGGCACAGCAACTTGCTGTCAATCCCTACTGTGGGGAAAGTGTCCCATCGATTCGTGGTGAGATGGTAAAAGCTTTACGCTGGGGTAATTACACTTACACTTGTAAACCCCTGTTGGGGTAGCTCTGATAGTGAATGATGTTCCGAATCAAGGGAAAAAGGTGACAATCGCAAGTACTCACTGCTTATCCATAGATAATTTAAGTCTGTCACTGAGCAGCAGTGTTCAGCGGGGGGTGCCTTCTGCATGTGTGCGGGCACCGATGACGCCTCGCAGCGCCTGCCTGATTCACGCTGAACCGCTGCACAGCGGGAGAGATGCAAGCTTGGATTGCGCTGATCACAGCGGCTGCGTCCTCTCCAATGTCCGGGATGACGGCAGGGTTGGGATATGTGGCCGCTCTGCCAATACTCCGCATGTGCTGTTGGACCGTGATACTGCCAAAGTTGGAAAGTGGATGTTGCCAGGTCAGTATGTGGCTAGTAAGTCTCTCCGGTCCTCAGCTTTTGGGAGATACAGGGTCCTCCAAAACGCGTTTTGCCACGCTCAGGGCGGCTTTTTCAATTCACGTCATTCACTATCAGAGCTACCCCATACTGTACACCAACGGCAAGTCTGACTGGCGCCCCATACCCCTAGAATATTTTCTGGTTTACCATATTACCACACTGTAAAGTTTTCATACACATTCATCAGGTGGAAGCCCCAGAACATGCTCCAGTGTCAAAGTTATGCCCAGCATACAGCAATGTGAGGTCCAACAGAACATGAATGCCCCTAAAACCTGGCCAGGATCTAACTGAACTATCTTGGTTTCAGTAGAGGCACTCATAGTAACTTACAAATTCAACCCAGAAAATGTTTAAGTTTTGGTCCTTTGAGGACCTTTGTGAAGGCATCTCTAATAGACAAAAAACAAGATCACTGTTGTGCTTCTGGAGTGATCCTATTTTCCCTGTTAGGACTTCACCAGGGACATCGGTTAACACAACTGCTATCCCTAGAAAGATTGGGGATAAAAAAAAATGGAAGAAAAATTTCTGGGGCAACATCGACATTATTGCTAAATGGTGCCTTAAGTACATTATATATAAAGTTTAGTATATAATAATATTTCCCTATGTAAAATAACTATTAGATCATTTAGATATTGAATTAAATCACCTATTTTCATGCTTGGTATGCTTAGCACTGAACCCTGCATTCATTTCCTATTAATACTCATAATGTTTCCATAATCCTTGGACTAACTGGCTCTTTAACACTTTAAGCTTCGGTTTCATTTCCTAGGAATAGACTGGGGTGTTATTTCCCTTGAGTGGTAGCAGATTTAAGGGCAGAGAGTTTTATTGCTATCGTGTAACATGCTGGGATTTAAGATTTGCTAAACTGAAGCATCCTAACCTTTTAATAGTGTCAGCGTAATGGATTAGCAGGTTAATCTCAGTATACACTAGTGAGAAATAGATGTACATTACCATCATTTAAATGGGGCTTTAGTGTATTACTCCCACTTAGAGCACGCAGAGCAGTATCACAGGCTGGTGGAAGGGAGTCAGATCTTTTTAACGCAAATGAAAATGAAATTGGCGCATCATTGTTTTATTTTCAGAATCTTTTCAGGTTAATGTATTTTCTTTTATGTCTTCTTTGCTGCTGGCAACAAGTTATAGGAAATCTCTGGATTTGGAAAAATCCAGATATTTTAGGAATTTTAATTTAGAAATTAGGAAAAGTTACAAACTAGTAGAAACATAAATATAATGTAAATTAGAAGTATATCATTGTTTTATAACTCTTCCCTTATGTGCTTTTCCTTTTCTTACACCATCTTTGAAGGCACAAAATCCTGTGGTTTTCTGCCGCCATGATACTTATTTCAGTGCTTTCTGCTGCTGTGCCCTGTACTTGTACTCTATTGTATTTAACTGATGTCACTGTTTGGCTTATTCATGTATGTACTCTGTAATTGGGCGCTGCAGATCCCTTGTGGCACCATATAAATAAAGTTTAATAATTCCTGCTTCATGATACAGTAACCAATTTTTGGGTCTAGATTAAGGAATAGAAATCCATAAAACCCTTGTGGTTCAGATTGCTGGAAATTATGATTTCATTTTTCATTTAAATATAATTTACTGAAAGGTCTAATGAAACACTAGCGGTCATCTTCTGCTGACAACACAATGCACTGCACCAACTGACATGGGTTGTATTGTTAGGTTGGCTATATTTGCAATATATTGACTCAAAACACACAGGCTTAGGGTATTGCCTGCCCAGTATTTGTACACGTTATCTTAGTGACAAGAGGACTATTTCATTTTCAGTGATGTAACTAGACATGACTTGGTTCCAACAAGAGGTGTGACTATAATGAGGCAAGCTGAGACAGCTTTTTTCCTGAAAGAAGTTGTGGGGTCAGCAGATGGAAGGGAAATATAAAATAAAACTACAATGTTTGTTTGTGCAAAAGTATAGTAAACTAGTGGCATTTTCTTTGTCGATAAATCTAAAGGTGCCCATACACGGTACAATTTTTGTACACAACATTGTATACAATATTGAATCTCATTGCATTGCATAGGTTTTGCAATGCGATGAGATGAGATCTAGTACAAAAAGTATGGGCAGCATACTTTTTGAGCTGTGCATTGAGATGTGTGACGGGAGCACCCAACAATTGTACCGTGTATGGGCACCTTAATATATTATTATTATTATTATTATTATTATTATTATTATTATTATTATTATTATTATTATTATTCCCAGCCTCATCCTCCCTCCTGGTGGTAGGGAACAGCATCACATGCAAAAGGACCGCATGCGGCTCAAGGGGGATGGGATGGTCATACACTGCTGCGAGAAGTCACAGTAGTGTATGGCCAGCTTTACAAGTAAACAGTGTCATCTAAATATTCTGTACTACCATGATATTCAGAATACAGTTCATCTGTTTCTTATTGTTTACTGTTTGTGCCTGTTCTAAAATATTACCCAGAATTACTTAAGATTGTAAGCTTGTGAGCAGGGCCCTCATACCTTTGACAGTCTGTAAATACCCAGTTTTTTATATCACTGTCTCATATTGTAAAGCACAATGGAATTATTATTATTATTATAATTTTATTTATAAGGCGCCACAAGTGTTTCGCAGCGCCGTACAAAGGAACAATACAGGGAGACAAAACTCGGCATAACATTAAATAAATAACAAAAATACAGTACAAATAAAGAGCACCACAGTTCAATACACATTACAGCTTAAATGTAAGTAGTGAGGACCCAATCAACATACAACTAGAGGCTTGAGGCCAATGATGGAGATGAGTATGAAGATGGTCACTGAGTGTTGGAGTAAAGGAGAGCTGTGAGTGAAATGTGAAGAGAAGTGGGCTTTGACAACAGGAGGGAAGAGGGCCCTACTCGGAGGAGCTTACAATCTAGTAGGAAGGGGAGACAGACAGATTACAAGAGGTGCAAGCGAGGGGGTGGTGGTTAGATAGCAGGATGTAAACAGGCAATGGGTCGGAGAACCAGCTGGTTTATGCAGTGGAAGGGTACGCTTTGATGAATAGGTGAGTTTTCAGTGCCCGTTTGAAGCTTTGCAAGGTCGGGGAGAGTCTAATGGAGCGAGGGAGTGCGTTCCACTGAAGGGGTGCAGCACGGGCAAAGTCCTGTACTCTAGCATGGGAAGCAGTGATCAGGGTGGAGGAGAGACGACAGTCGTCAGCTGACCGTAGAGGGCGGGAGGGTGTATGAATGGAGATGAGGTTAGAGATATATGGAGCAATGGAATTAGAGATGGCCCTGTATGTGAGTGTGAGGTGTTTGAAGAGGATTCTGTAGGGGAATGGAAGCCAGTGCAGATTTTGTTGAAGGGGAGTAGCAGAGTTAGAGCGGCGGGAGAGGAAGATAAGCCTGGCTGCAGCATTGAGGACAGATTGGAGAGGAGCTAGTTGGGATTGAGCGAGGCCAGTGAGAAGAGCATTACAGTAGTCAAGCCGTGAGATGACTAATGAGTGAATGATCAGCTTAGTTGCACTCTGTGAGAGAAAGGGCCTGATGCGAGCAATGTTGCGTAACTGGAACCGGCAAGAATGGGCCAGGGCTTGGATGTGGGGTGCAAAGGAGAGGGAGGAGTCAAGAGTGACACCCAGGCAGCGGAGTTGGGGAACAGGGGAGATGATGGTGTTGTTAACAGTGATAGAGATATTAGTAGGGGGCATAGCTCTGGGTGGGGGAAAGATAATAAGTTCGGTTTTGTCCATATTCAGCTTCAGAAATCGCTCAGACATCCAGGTAGAGATGGCAGCGAGGCAGTTGGAAACTTGAGAGAAAACAGTGGGGGACAGATCAGGAGAGGAGAGGTAGATTTGGGTGTCATCTGCATAGAGGTGATATTGGAAGCCAAAGGAGTTAATGAGTGCACCCAGAGAGGAGGTGTACAGAGAGAACAGAATGGGGCCAAGGACGGAACCCTGAGGGACCCCGACAGGAAGGATAGAAGGTGGTGAGGTAGAGCCAGAGGCAGAGACTGAGAAGGAACGGTTGAAGAGGTAAGAGGAAAACCAGTTGAAGACTGTGCCAGAGAGGCCAATGTTTTGGAGTGTGTGGAGGAGTAGAGGGTGATCCACAGTGTCAAAGGCAGCAGATAGGTCCAAAAGGATAAGCAGGGAGAAGTGACCCTTGGATTTGGCTGACAGCAGGTCATTGGTGACTTTCACTAGGGCAGTCTCAGTGGAGTGAAGTGGGCGAAAGCTTCACCGCTTGATCCAGGCCTCAAATCTCCGGAGGCCACAGTCTGCTCAGCGGGCGCGTCGGAGTACTCGGCGGGTCCCGGGGGGGAGGCGGAGGGGTGAGTGGCGCCTGTGAAATGATCACACACCCGCCCAGTGCAGGTGAACTGTGGCAGCGTTCGGGTCATCCTTCTCCCAGCTCCGGCCGCATCGTCCTCCACTTGCGGCGCACGGTTCCTTCCTCCTCTGTCACCGCTGCCCGCCCGTCTTCTCTGCCTCTGTCCCCTCTGCCGCACGCTGCTCCTGAGGCCGGGGATGGTGGAGCTCCGTGGATGGGGTACGGAGCTCCACGTGCATGCGACCATCCCCGGCCTCTTCCGGAAGAGACTATCAATGTGTATATAGAAATATTTGTGGTAATAAAAACTGTTCATACAGTACTTAACTTCCTTTCTGTAAACAGAAAAAAAATATTTTAATGTTTCTAGAATGCACAAGTTCTATACACTAGGTGATAATAGGCACATACATAGGAAATGTAGCTACAGAGGGACAGGCGTATAATGTTGTTCCTGAAAAAAATGTGTTTAGTAAATAATGACTGCTCATGAAGAATTGAAATAAGTTTAAGCCAGACATTAGAGACAAAAATTATAAAAGGTTCTATGCAAATGTTGTTTCAAATAAATTTCCCTTGTGTTTCTTTTAATAGAACAATGGGGTACCATCCACAGTTAACAACTGGGGCATAATAATGTGGGGTATTTATATGCTAATTGACAGAAATCATACAAAAACTTTCATGCATGTATGCATTAAATAACCTATAAAAGCAATGAGGAAGGCTAGTCAGATGCTTGGTTGCATAGGGAGAGGAATCAGTAGCAGAAAAAGCAGTAATAATGCCACTGTATAGGTCATTGCTATGGCCTCATCTGGAATTCTGTGTCCAGTTCTGGAGACCATATCTTCAGAAGGATATAAATACATTGGAGAGTGTACAAAGAAGGGCAACTAAAATGGTGCATGGCCTAAATCACAAAACTTACCTGGATAGACTAAAATATCGGTACTTGTTTCCTAGCACGGCCACAAATCTTGGCCATCGGGGGTAATTTTAGTGCCCTGCGACGCGACCGACGCGATGCCCCCGATTTTTACATTGAAATGCATTGAAAACAGTGAAAAATCGGGTCGGTCGCGTCGTGTGCACCTAAAAATGGTTAAATGGTCCAGACGCGATGCCCCCGATTTCCCCATAGGGAACAATGTTAAATGCCTCAATTTACCTGCGATGACCCGATTTCCCATAGGAAACAATGTTAAATGGATCAATTTACCCAAATCAGCATAGGGAACAATGGTAAATGGGCCAGAAACCCCCAAAAAACCCACAGAGCAGTGGAATGTCCCCCCAAAAGTAGTTGACACCACCCCGCAATCAACGTGAACCCGAAGCGTGGCGAGCGCAGCGAGCCCACGAGGGTTGGCGGTACGCGTCCTCCGACCTTTTCATGCCCTACTATCCACTAGGGCGTGGAGTGAGAATAGAATAGTGTGGCGAGCGCAGCGAGCCACCGAGCCCGAAGCGTGGCGAGCGGACGCGGATACCTTCACAGGTAAACGCGTCCCTTCGCGGCCTTCACAGGTATCCGCGTCCCCTCGCCACGCTTCGGGCTCGGTGGCTCGCTGCGCTCGCCACACTATTCTATTCTCACTCCACGCCCTAGTGGATAGTAGGGCATGAAAAGGTCGGAGGACACGTACCGCCGCCCCTCGCGGGCTCGCTGCGCTCACCACGCTTCGGGTTCTCGTTGATAGCGGGGTGGCGTATAGTACTTTTGGGAGGACATTTTTATGTTCAGGGGTGTTTTGGGGGGTTTATGGACCATTTCACATTGTTCCCTGTTGAATTGGGTAAATTGAGGCATTTAACATTGTTCCCTATGGGAAATCGGGGGCATCGCGTCGGGAGCATCGCATACGATTTTTTAGCACGCATGCGATGTGACCGACCCGATTTTTTATCCTGCGATGCACAAGATTAGAATCGGTGTGGCCGTGCTAGGAAACAAGTACCAAAATATCTTAACATGTATAGTTTGGAGCAGAGAAGGGAAAGGGGGGACATGATAGAAATCTTCAAATATATCAAGGGTTTTACCATAGTACAGGAGGGAGGTAGGTTCAGGGGAAATGCTAGAAAAAATGACTTCACAGAAAGAGTAGTGGATAAGTGGAATAGCCTCCCATCAGAGGTGGTAGAGTCTAAGACAGTAGAACAATTTAAACATGCTTGGGATAGGCATATGAATATTCTTACAAATAAATAAGGATCAAAAAGGGTTGAGATTACCTGAAGGGTAAAAAAAGGGGCAGACTAGATGGGCCAAATGGTTCTGATCTGCTGTCAAATTCCATGTTTCTATGTTTCTATTAATTATTTAAGTGACATGCTTAATAGAAAAGCCTAATGCAGGAGATTTCATGCATTAATGAAACTAACACTTCAGACAGCAGCTCCCATTGTTCTTAATTGGCACGACGGTCAGGGACGCCATCAGGGGGGACTGCTGGAACTGAAGTCCCGGGCCTTGACAGCTGGGGAGGGGGGTGAGATTACAGCTGCTGTATACAGAGGAATCTCTGCCCCTCTCTCTTATAAGATCTGCAAAACTGTCCCTTTTCCTGCCTCTACCTTCTCCTCCTGTCTGTGTCTCTGCCCCCTCCCCACTTAGGTGTCTCGGCACCCTCCCCAAATCTATGTCTTTGGTACCCTCTATATATCTATATATGTGTCTTTGCTTCCGCACCCCCATACACACAAACACACCCTCCCACGCCTTTGCCTTAAATATAATAAACTCTGTGAGCTGCAATCTGTACTGTAGGTTGACAGTCAATAAATTGATTCCATATGGTCATTATGCAATAGGTCACCAGGGTCAAAAAGTCAACAGGTAAAAGGTAATTATTGCTTAACCCTTTCAATGCCAACATCTCTGAGAGAGATGTTTAAAAAATACCAGCATCACTCACATTTGTTATATAAATTCAAATAAAAAATATTGTGTAAAAAAAGGATTATGTTTCCTATATAAAGTGAACATTACAGTCATTATGATGATAAAATATGTTTTCTTGGTAAAGGGTACATGTCACTACTGTTTGTGCTTAGATATGGTTATACATACAATATGACCGTGTTGACCTTTTGTAACCGTCGATCTTACCCACTGCCTACATTTTGATACTTTTGCCTATGTTGGTCTAATGCATGTCAACCATATGGGGTCTACCTAATGATTTTCTATCTAGATAGTGTACTTTTTCTATAGCACACCCAAACTCTGTAGTGTATTATGTGGCGCGCGTAAAAAATATTGTGGACTGTGGTAAGTTATATATAACTTAATGTATGAGCTGTAGACTAATGTTTGGTGCTCTGTTACTTTAGTGATATGAACTTGACCAGCTGCCATAAATGAGTCGCCAGTTCCAACTGTATGTACAATATTTATTTCAACATTACATTTTTTTTTTCTATTTACCACTATTTATTTGATGTCCTATAATTATGTCTAAAGCCAATAATACTTGTATGCAAAGAGGGGGATATATATTAACCCTCTGTGTGCCGACATCTCTATGAGCAATGCGCAAAATATCCGCTAAAAATGCCAGCGTCGTACACATTTGTTATATAAATTCAAATAAAAAATTATGTGTAAAAAAGATTATATCCTCTCTCTCTCTCACTATATACAGTATATATATATATATATGCATGATGTTGGAGACAGCGGCACTCGATGAACAAAAAATGATACCAGGAGACTGGATAAATCACCGACGTTTCTAAGCTGTTTCGGCTTCTTTATCAAGGTGCAGAAGACAATTGTCAAACAGTGTAGAATAGTTTAAATACCCTTACCTTGTTCCCACGCCGTCCACGCCGTACGCCGAGCAGGTGGGGCGCCACCTGATGACATCACCACTGCCGGCCCCGGTCAGTGGATAGACGGGGGATTGGGGGCAGGTACACACAATCCCAATCCCCCGTCTATCCACTGACCGGGCCGGCAGTGGTGATGTCATCAGGTGGCGCCCCACCTGCTCGGCGTATGGCGTGGACGGCGTGGGAACAAGGTAAGGGTATTTAAACTATTCTACACTGTTTGACAATTGTCTTCTGCACCTTGATAAAGAAGCCGAAACGGCTTAGAAATGTCGGTGATTTATCCAGTCTCCTGGTGTCATTTTTTGTTCATCGAGTGCCGCCGTCTCCAACATCATGCATGTATAGCCTGCGGCTGCAGGTTACTATTGGCGGGCACGTGTCATTTGATTATCCCGATTGGCCTGGGAGTGCTGCTCCATACAGCACACATATATATATATATATATATATATATATATATATATATATATATATATATATATATATATATATATATATACAGTATATATATATATATATATATATATATATATATATATACACATACATATGTCTAGTGTCCGTGAGTCTCCGAAACTCTGCCATCTCCTGGCAGAGAGTGAAACTACATCTCTTTCTCACACATGCACAAACACAGAAGGTAGCAGACTAGCTTTCAAAGCCTTTGCTTTGAGCGGGCTTACTAGTTTTCTATATAAGGTGAACATTACAGGTCATTGTGATGAATAAAAATGTTTATTTGGCAATTTTCACAGATTTTGACAAATTCACAGGGCACTCAAAGGGTTAAGCAGACATTCTGGTACTATAAAAAGAAAGAGAGCAATTACCATACAAGCTCTGTTCTTAGATGTTTCTACACAGGATCACCTTGCTAAAAGCTAAACTGATGTTGTACAGACAGCAGTGATGCCCAGCAATTATACTTGTAGATTGTTCTATGTCCACATGACACCAGCTGGGTTAAGAGGGCATAAACTCTAGTTCTCAGTTCTGTATCTGAAATGTACTTCCTTCCTGAACTTTGTTATATCCACAAATGTTTCTAGTCCCAAAACGTACCTTACTATAGATCCTGGCTTAATGACCTGAGGTTTACATAGTTAGTTCTTAACATGCCAAATGTTCTTCTGTCTCCAAAATGCCTCACTTCAGTGTACAATTATTAAAACTGACACAAATGTTGAATTGACTGCCAAAAATCTCTGTCTGGCGTGCAGGTTTTACTACTGATTAATTATTCTTCAAAGGGCAAATCTGGCAAGACCTCTACAATTATACTGGGGAAAAAGGCTGTGACATGGAAAATATTAATAAACTTCAATAGAACGAGAATAAAACGGGAGCGAGGTGTTTGATCTAAAATGAAGTGTGGAATTCTTCTTCCTGGGGAAGAGGAAGAGGTGGGAGTGCAGAGTGCTACAGACAATACATTCTATGGTTCTAGGCATAAAGGAGTGGGGTGCGTGACCTTACATTTTCCTCTTACTCGGGGAATGTGCAGTACTCCCAGTTACCTAACCACATCAAATGGTAACAAAATCATGGTTAACAACGACAATGTTTATGAGGACAGCACGGACTTTTTAAAAAAGAGTTAAGCCAGGGGTGAGCAATTGAACCCAATGTGTATGGCTACGTTATGTTTGATGTCACACCTAGAGAATCATATGGAGAGGAGATGGAAGACCAAGCTCACACTAGGTTAGTAGTCTCAATAAATAGCATTGTGTTGAATCCAAAACCTTCCAAACATTAGCCTGGGATTGCACTGGAAAGCTATCTACTGTATATATGCAGCTCATTTAACTGGAAAGTCTTGACTCCCACCTGTATGCTCAATGTATTCATCCACCTCTCATAGTAATAATATGTCTATAACAGGTATTCCCAACCACAGTCCTCAAGGCGCACTAACAGTCCAGGTTTTAGTGATATTCATGCTTCAGCACAGGTGACTTAATTAGTACTTCCGCTATTCCGATTTAAACACTTGTGCTGAAGCCCAAATATAACTAACACATGCACTGCTAGTGTGCCTTGAGGATCAAGGTTGGGATTGCCTGGTCTGTAAGATTACACTAAGGGGGTATTCAATCCCGGGTCACGACTGTCGATCTGGCCAGACAGCCGTGACCCTGGCCTGTTTTCGTTTTGTTCGACCGCAGATCGCCAGGAGCGATTTAATGTCCCACTTTGCAATCGGCAAAAAGGGGGCGTGTCTGCGTAAACGGCCGTGGATTGTCTGCTTTTAAAGTTGGGCCCATTCTGTCAATCTGCCTCTTCAATGCTGTCGGGAAAGACAGCATTGAATAGGCGTTCACCGCTATTTCCCCCATCGTAAATAGTGGCCCAGATAGAATACCCCTCTAAGTCTACTTAGGCAGTTCTCAGGACCACTTCCTCTCCATACTCTCATGTCTATGAGGCCTAGATATAGGTAACACATCTTGAATTTATGGGTTCAAGGTAGAGTCAAGGGGATTTATTTACAAAGTGTTGGTTTGTAAATCACTGCAATTTTGAGGGTGTTTATATCTGATATTGAAAAGAGCAATGCTGTCACTAGCAAGACAATATAGTGGCATATTCCATTGACAACTTCCCATTTTTTGTTAACTGTTGATACTGTACCTCTTAAATGAACTGGAACTGCTGTCCCTACCTCTATAGGATTCAGTACTGAATCCCGACGCCGGAATCCCGACAGCCAAAATCCCGACAAGGGGGGGACGTGGATCGCCCCCCCTTGCGGGCTCGCTGCGCTCGCCACGCAGCGGGCCCGGTGCCTCGCTACGCTCGGCACACTAATTTATTCTCCCTCCAGGGGTGTCGTGGACACCCACGGAGGGAGAATGTGTCAGGATTCTGAATGCCGGGATCCCGACCGCCGGGATTTTAACTGCATCCCCCTCTATATCATTCATAATGTCTCCAACCTGCTGTTCACCTTGCCAGAAGAGGTCAGACACGGGTACGGAAGACTGACATCTTGATTTTTCTTCATATTTAACCTATACACAGATCTCTACTATGATCAGTGTTTATTTGTGTTTTTGAGGTACTTAGACCCACAGGAACATATAGGGGTATTCAATTAGTGCTGATTTTTTCAACAGTAGAAAAATCGATGATTTTCGATAGAATTTATATTTGACCTATTCAATTAACATGACTATTTTTTGACTGTCGGAAAAATCGGCATATTCAGAAAACTCGATCAGTGAATGAATCACTGATCCACGTGGTTTAGAAGAAACTGCATCTGTTTTCGTCAATTTTACGCTGATGCAGTTTGGACTTTTTACAAAAGTTAAACTGCATCAGTAGAAAACTGTCCGAAAATGTATGCAATTGAATAGATCTAGCTGAAAAAAATGGACTATTTGAATACTTCCCATAGTGGAGGAAACTCCTCTGAAGGACACTAAAGAGAAGATATTTTATTTTACAGACCTTTGAAGTGTTTTGACATCCCAATAGGGATAGTGGGTTACATCTATACAGGTTGAGTATCCCGTATCCAAAATGCTCGGGACCAGGAGAATTTTGGATAACGGATTATTCCGTATTTCGGAATATTTTAATATTTCAATGATGTATTTTGAAGTATCTTGCATGTATGCTGTATAAACACATAATATACACACAAATATATTTTATTACCACATAAAATACACACAAATATATTTTAATTGTTCAAAAAACAAGGTTTCAAAACGTGAAACAAAATGTGTGTACTATCTCAGCACTGAATTTGAATGCCAAGAAATCATTGTCTTGCACATATATAGTGCCAGTTACATATCATGTCCCCAGTGATGCTGTTACAAATGTCCCCAGTGAGTTTTTAGCAAAAAAAAATTTTTTTTTCACTTTCTGGAATGTCCGTATTTCGGAATAATTCGGATAACGGATACTCGGATACGGGATACTCGACCTGTATTTATTATTGTTGTTGTATTGGCAGGTGATGATGATTTCTGGTACCCAATCACTCTGGCACCAATAGCTCTGGAGAGAGATAAAGTGTTTAATCTGTGGTAAAAAGAACATGTTTATTGCCATTGTAAGGTGCTATTAGGGAAAAGGTAGTAAACCACAGTACTCACTGGTGAAGGGTATAAGCCAGTGCTCTGTGACTACAGAAGAACTCTGTTAGGAGTAGCATCAGATGGGTCCTAAGCAGGACAACACACACATTTAGTAGTATGATACACAAACACAGGGACAAAAGAAAGCACCAGTTTAGGGGTGACTGCGATCTATACCAGGTAGGTGAATGATGTCTACTGGCACTAGGGCCTCATCTGCCTCATTACATGTGCTTACACACAGAAAAATAGAACTTTTGCATCAGGTATGCAACAGAATTGTGGATTTCCCGGGGCAGGCATTAGGAAGACAAAACAAACAAACAACCACGGGAGCGCGCATATTACGTGTACACTGTGAGTGATCTACATAGTTACATAGTAGGTAAGGTTGAAAAAAGACTTGCGTCCATCAAGTTCAACCTATACAATATGCCAATCAGATCCGTCCGACCAGACAACATATTGCGCAGTGTGTACACAGCTTTAGAACTTTCATTTATTGTACACAATGGAGTAAAATCAATAATTCTTCACTGTGTTCAGTTATAATCATCAGAAGGGGACCCTTTATTAAGTTGGCCATACACCTAAAGATGTATTGTTCAATCTGGCCGGTTGGAACATAAATCTGGTACTATCTGAAAGTTTTTGTCAGTTTTCCAGCATTTTGAATCAAATGGTCAGCTGTCATTTGCACCCGTAACTTACCAGATTTTTGTTCCAACCAGCCCTATTGGACAATAAATATCTAGGTGTATGGCCAGCTTAGTCTATTGAGTTTCCTCATTCATTCCTAAAGAGGTGGGACAGGACGTGTTTAAATTAGCAGAAGTTCAGTAAGCATTTAGAATTCTGACATATTTCTGTAGCATACATCTGATGGTGACAAGAACACACAAGTCATTGACTTGGGAAAGCAAACCAAATTGCAGCTATGATTATGATGTTACAATACGCTATTGTAACATCAACAGCAGAAACCTCCAGTGGAACAGAAGGGCTGTGATTGTGTGACCACAGCATAAACACACTTGAAGCGTGCAAAATAACCTTCAAAGGGAGTATAACAAATTGTATTTAGAAAGTGAAGCTTTATTCTTGTTAACCTAATAGTTTTATTTAATATTTTATGTCACATTACTGTGACATGATCCTTTACGGTAAATTCTACAATAATGGTAATAGCAATAATAATAATAATAATAATAATACACCATTAAAATAATGTGAATAAGATCTGATAACATAGTCATAAAAATAGAATATATAGAATAATACTGACAAATGAAACATTCAATTACTATACCTCTTTCAGAAAGAATTGTCCCTAAATCCCAGTTTTTACCTGGAATTTGTGTTCCTGGGTTGTTTTGCCGGTCCCAGACTGACCCCCCTTTCACTCAGAAAAGCAAATTCTGTAATTTGTTAATCAGCATGGATATTTCTTCTGTGGGAAAGGTTCAACTTGGGTCAAAATTCCTGGGAGTATTGACCCAAGTTTTCTCCTTCACACAGGAAAAGGACCTGCGTTAAATGGCAAATTATCGGGTAGAAATGCCCCACCCGGTAATTTGTTTATCTGTGTGACAGCAGCTTCATAATACTTGGTATGGATCATAGGGTCGACAATAGGAAGGTTGACAGTCATTATGTCGACCCCTGAAGGTCGACATGCATCAAGGTCGACCTGACTGAAGGTCGACATGGGGTTAGGTCAACAGGATCATTAGATCGACACAAGCATTATGTCGACACGGGGAAGCTCGACCGTCAAAAGGTCACTTTTTTTCCCCCGAACGTCAACACGGTCAACATGACACCCTAACGTAGCACCGATACACTGCGCTCAGCACTCTATTTTATTTTCCCTCCACGGCAACATGTCGGCTAGATAAAAGTGAAAAACCCCATGTCAACCTTTTGACTTTCGATCTTCCCCAGGTCGACCTAATGCATGTGTCAACCAAATGGCCTTGTCCACTAACCCCATGTCAAATTCAGTCATGTTGACTTCAGTGGTCAACCCAATGCATGTCGACCTTACCCTTGTCGACCTAGTGACCGTATACCATAATACTTTGCTTAATATGTAAACAGGTGAAAATTATGTAGTGAGATGATATTGTCCCTTAATACTCCCTTAATATTTTTCCAACATTTTAAATGAATTCTATAGTTCAATTTAACCAATTTTTGCAGCCAATGTAGAACTGAATGTGGCATATCCCGTTTCAAACCTTGTTTGTCCAGTTGTTGGCTGAATTCTGATTGGGAAAAGATTTCCTTATTTACACAGCCTTTCAGCAAATGATTCCTAACTGACACTTTAATTAAGGCAGACAGGCTGCAGAAGTGTGCCGCATATTTCAGCATTAACCTTTAAGGTGTTTTGCTTGTTCTTGGTATGTGACCACCCCAGTCTTGTCTCTCATCCCAGAACTGCAGATTGAGCAGATATGACAAACCTGGCAAGAAAATTCTAACATACAAACTAAGCATGGGCAAGTATATACAGTACAAGATCATCCCATAGTATTATAGGCAGGGAACTGACTGGATGTTTCCCTGATAGGCCGGTCATACTATGACATCATCATAGGGTCTGGTCATTCATTTGCAATGTTTTTTCCTTTACGAAAAATTAAAATCAACACATATAATAGAAGGCTTTAATGAACCTAGGATTAGGACATGGGTGGCCCATGTAATCTAGGCCAGTATTGGTTTAATGGAGCTGACCATGTTATATTTTCTTGTAGTTAATTTATCTCTTTGGTACTAGCCACCTCTCACCAGGGCCGTCTTTTTCATATGGGCTTAATGGGCACTTGCCCAGGGGCCCCAGGTGTATAAGGGCCCTATTCTGATAGCTGAGGATCCCCTTTTTCCAGGGATACCAGAATTTTGAAAATCGGCCCTGGGGAACTGGAGATATCCAACTTCAAAGCAGCAGTCCACATCCGACCTGTTAATTACAATTCCCTGTTATATTTCTCAGGTTTTCTCTGACATAGAGTTTTTCTGAGAGTATATTCCAAAACCTGGGACTCTCCCCTTTCTGAAGACACTAGCAGCTTGTCTCTATCATGCCCAGAACCAGAGATATCAGCCTTCCAGCAGCCGGTCCCTGCTCCAGCTCCAAACGTCTGGTGTACAGTTTTATATTTTTGTCAATGGATTGCTCTGGCTCCTGATCTCTGATCCCCAAGTCCACAGCACCTTCTGAAAGTTGGGACTCTAGGTTTTTATACTAGTGAAGGCTAAGAAATCTATTTCCAGATAATGGCGATATCTGCAGTCAACAACCTGCCCTTCCACCGGAAAATGACGAATATTAAGCCCACTCCGTTATCCAACCTTCCCCTGCGTATAAAACACCCCCTACCTCCCTGGAAGTCATTTACAAGGGACCCTTCATTCAGCTCAGTGCCCCCTTCCACACGTTAGTGTTCACCCTCCCACCACCTGTGCAGTAAAGGAGTAATTAGCAGAAGTTACTGCTCCAGGTCCTACATGTTGAGTAGAAGATAGAGCACCCCCTGCCACCCGTGGGACATAAAAGCTGCTGCTGCAAGCACCCCCCACCCCTAGGAAGGGAGAATGGGTAAGGGCCCCAGTGCATTGCTTTGCCCAGGGGCCCACACTGTTGTTAAGATGGCCCTGCCTCTCACTGGTTCTTACTGCTCTCCTCCTCTCCTTTTGTCTCCTGTCTTTCATTCTCTTCAGCCTATCCATGACTTCTGCACACATGGAGCTAGAGTAGACCGTATGGAAGACACACATAGAATTCAAGAGTTTGTCAGTGAATTTGGGCATTTACTCAAATGTGGAGGCAATATACAGATGTAGCCATGCTCTTCCATGTTGTGATGCGTACACATGATATGCATGCATATACATGGATGGTATGACTAAGGTGCCTGCAACCATGTTGCGTGCGTACGGCCTGGAGCTGACGTCATACACCCTTCCCTAAGACGCTAAGGCACACCTAACGTTTCCCCAAACACTCCCAGTCCTGGCCTGTATTTTTTCTTAGCACTCCCGCTAAACGCCCATTTTCCTTTCTAGCCTTGAGTTCAGCCAGTGATCAAACTAAGTAACAGGATTTAATCGCTGGACGACCTTGTGTGTGAGTGCTATGGGTCATATGCATGCGTAGTCTATCGATAATGTTCCCCTGTGGAAACTTGCGGCTGTCAGGTCTAAATTCACCCCAAAGAGAGGTACAAGGGAGGCATAGTATTGTATAAGGTACCAATACTCCTTGCATGCTTGCCATACTTATAGCAGCAGTACCCATATCAGCAGCAGGGATTTGAAATGGACTTGGCCCCACATTCAATATAAAGCAGCTCTCACATCATTTGCAGGGCCACTGTGTTTCCAATGGGTGTGGTATAGGAGTTCGACAGTCGGGATCCTGACAGTCATTATCCCGACGTCGGAATCCCGACTGGCCGGACCCAGACAGCATGGCGAGCGCAACAAGGCCCCTTGCGGGCTCGCTGCGCTACATGAGCCACCTATTCTATTCTCCCTGTAAGGGGTCCGTGGACCCCCACTAGGGAAAATAGCCGACGGCCGTCGGGAACCCGGCTGTCGGTGTTTTGACAGTCGGGATCCCGACGTCGGGTGAATGCCTGTCGGGATCCCGTTTCCAATATGCTCCTTTCTGGAGAAAGATGGCATTGAAAACTAAACCTGTATACTGCATTTGTTAACTAGCTGTGAAGACAATTTAAATGTGCTGTAAAAACAGCTATTGGTTTGGCTATGGGCCATGTGGTTGTGGATCATAGGGTTGTCAGTTTCTAGGTCAACAGTCACAAGATTGACCTGTAATAGGTCGACATAGACAACAAGTTGGCACACTCAATAGGTTGTCATGGAAAAGATTGACACATGAAAGTCGACGTCACTTACTCAAGCTTTTTGGTGTCAACATCTGTCGACATGGAACCTCGCTTTTGGCACTTTACCTTTCCCAATTGTAGTCCACGTGGATCTCAAAGCATGAAAAAGCTCCCAAAAATCGTGAAAAACTCGATCATTGGCAGGATGACCTATTGCTTGTGTCAAACTTTGTAAATTTTGACCTACCGTAGTGCATGTCGTCTTTTTCCCATGTAGACGTATTCACTGTCGGACTATCATCCGGATACCGGGCCACACTGCTTATTTTTAAACCTTGCTTTGCCACCCCTCCTATAGCCACCCCTTGTTCTCGTGCCAGTCTGCTTTGCTCACCCACTTTGTATGCTGGCAGCTTGCATACGGTATTATCACCTGTGTAGACTCCTTCTGTCTGTTGTTTGCCTTCCTGGTTTTTAATTATGTTGTTTATCCATGAGAATTAGAGTACTGAGAATAAGCAAGCATAGCCATTATGCACCTGTAGCTTTATAAATTAGTACAATTATTAGCACACTTTGGGCAGAAACAGTGGCTGACAGTATTCAATCCCGCTGGGACTCGCCTTAAACAAATCCACCCCCCTTACAGAGGCAAATCTGTATTGTCGGAAATGGCTGCTGAAAAATAGCGTCTGAGATTGAATATCCTACTATTACTTTGCAAACACAAATACAATATTTTCTCCGTAAATGTATAATACAAGCAGCCAGCATTTGTACGAATGGGATGCGGTCATTTGGTCTACAGCATTATGGTCGACAGTCATTAGGTCGACACCATTAGGTTGACATGGTTCTAGGTCGAAAGGTCGTTAGTTCGAAAGGTCGTTAGTTCGACAGGTCATTAGTTCGACATTGTCTAGGTTGACAGTCAAAAGGTCGACATGGAGTTTTTCACTGTTTTTTTGAGCCAACATGTGTCGACAGGCGGTATTTCTTGCACTACCATCCACTAGGGCGTGGTGGGAGAATAAAATAGTGTGCCGAGCGTAGCGAGGCACCGTGTCCAACGCATAGCGAGCGCAGCAAGGGGATGCGGTTCACTTTAAACGGTGTCCATGTCGACTGTGTTGACATTCAGGTAAAAAAACAGTGAAAAACCCCATGCCGACCTTTTCACTGTCAACCTAGACAATGTCGAACTAATGACCTTTCGAACTAACGACCTGTCGAACTAATGACCTTTCAACCTAGAACCATGTCGACCTTTTCCCATGTCGACCTAGACCCATGTCGACCTTTTCCCATGTTGATCTAATGGTGTCGACCTAATGACTGTTGACCATAATGCTGTAGACCAAATGATCCCAACCCGTACAAATAAAGGGAAATATGTAAAATGCGGAATAGTTGAAGAGAACGAATTTAAGCAATGCATCAGTATGCATTCATCTTTTTAAGTTGTTTAAATGATACATTATACTGTACATCATATATAGTCATATATTCTAATATAGCAAAGCTTCCCAATAAGACTATTTTATATGCATAGGTAATTTAAAAGCAGAATGAATAAATAGTTATAATTGTGCAGTTATTGGCTGTTTTGGTGCGATTAGGATCAGTGCATGTTTTGTGTTATTTGACTATAATTTGCTCTAACAGCAAACATAATGGCATTTGTATTTCTATTGTTAACATAAATCTGAACTCCTATTACAGAAATAATTAATAAGCAGTGTAAAGAATGTTTTCCAGGGAAAGATATGATATAATGTTATTGTCTACATTTTTTATCCTGCGATAAGCATTGTACAATGTCTGCTGACTTTTGCACACAATTTGCAATGTGAGAAACATATCCCAGTAGATAAAATTACTTGTTTAAGAATTATTGCCTATTTTATTTTTTACAGTGCAATTTATTTACACACCCCTCCCAACTCTAATGGAGAAATCCAATTAGCCAATGGCAAATAAGCCACAACCCATATGGAAAATCTATTCAATTAAATAGAAGTTCCACGTGTGGAAAATCAGGGGTTGGTGCGCACTATCCTGGTGATTCAGTGTAAACTATGGAATCATTGGGTGTTCACCTGAGCATAAACCCCTATTGGTGCCTTTTCCATCTGACTTTTCCCCGCAGATCCTGAAGAGGTCAATTCCAAATCTACCCATAAATTAAAATTATTATTATTTATTTCTTACATAGCGCTTTACAGAGAATATTTGAACATTTACCTCAGTCCCTGTCCCAGTGGAGCTTACAATCTTCTGTATATATATTCCCTACAACATGTGCACGCACGCACAGACATTCTAGGGTTAAATAGCCTAATAGTATATTTTTGGATTGTGGGAGGAAACCCCTGCAAGCACAGGGAGAATATATAAAACTCTGTGCAGTTTGGTTCACGGTGAGAATCAAACCCATGACCTTAGCACTGTGAGGCAGTTCCTTAGCACCCTAGGCAAATGGTACTACTAATTCCCCCCCCCCCCCCTCCCCGCCAGGGAGGAAGTGTGGGGAGGATAGAGATAGGTGAAAGGTAAAAGAGAGCAGGGGGAAGAGAGAGGGGGGGGGGGGGGCAGAGAAATAGAGAAGGAGAGAGAGAGGGGAGCAGAGGAAGAGGGGAGAGGGAGCAGAAGTGAAGGAAAGTGGGAGCAAGGGGGCGGAGGTGGAGGATATGGAGAGGGGGAGAGGAGAAGGAGGAGCGGAGGAGGGAGAGGTGAAAGAGGAATGGAAGATGAAGGGGAGCCACGGAGAGGGAGAGCAGAGCAGAGGAGGAGAGGGAGAGCAGAGGAGGGGAGGGGAGGGGGTGAGGAAAGGGGAGAGGAGGGGGAGAAGAAGGAGGCTTGGGCGGAGGAGAGGAGGGAGAGCAGATATTTGAAAAATGTGTGAAAGCAGGCATCCCGTCAATATCTGTGTGTACCTCCACTTATCAGCAGTGCACTCTCTCCACGTGGAAGCATCTCCTCCATCTGTTCCAGGGTGCTGACTCTGCTCCTCACCACCCACGGTAATTAATTCAGGGGGGGGGGTCAGGTGCGGGCGCTACCCGCAGTTTGCCTCTGCGGCTGACCAGCAGGGGCAACAGCAGTCGCCAGCCGCGTATTGCTGCTTACCAGCACGGGGGGGGGGGGGGCAGCGGGTGCCAGCCACAAATTACGGCTGACTAGGGAGGGATCATAATCCACAGGCGGGCTCCAGGGCAGGGGTGGGTGTGAGCACTACCCTGCCGCAGATTGCCACTGATGACAAGCGCGGGAGGGCAGCAGGGTATGGCTGCGGGCAACAGATTAACGGGCGGGCTCCAGGCGGGTGAGGGGTCTGGGGTACGGCTCACTCACCTACTCCCTGGGTTTAATATCTGGTACCGTACTTGATTTCTTCCTGCTGCTGCAGCTCAGTACCGCCCTCCAGTGGCCGGTGCCCCAGGCAAATGTCTAAAGCTGCCTAGATGTGGTGCCGGCCCTGGATCTACATAAGAGGTTGACATATTTTGTGAGCAAAACACAACAGAACTTTTAAAACACTTAATACTATTTATAATTTCAAGGTATCAGGGTTTGACTGTAGGGTTTGACTAATATATGCTCCATTGCTCTTTGATCTCCACATAGTGGCACCCAGTCATGCTCACTGCTGCTCCCTCATATGGACTTTCCTAGCAGTACAGAACACAGGACCCTTCTTTCTGTCTACAATCACCTCAGGAACCACCCCAACTAGTTGCCCTACTGGTTGGTTGTCATAGCCACCCCAGCTTGCCTTGTAGCTGCAGCTGTATCTAGTTTTCTATGATATTCTGCAGTTGCATGGCTTCACACAGGGCCGTGATAACTAGGTGTGTGCCAACGGTGCCTTGCCCACAGCACATCTACACTGTGGGCGCAACATCTGGCAGTACCTCCCACACAGATTCTTCCATCGCCCGTCTGCTCCCATCTACTGTCCGCTCCCCGATGCCAATACCTGCCCACTGCCCACCAACAAACATTTCAAATGCAGGCTGCCAGCCGATCAGAGCTCGGGGACCAGTAGCCACCGAGAGCTCTGATTGGCTTATGACTTGTCACCATATTTGAAATTAACAGCACAAACCAAGTGGCTTAATAATACATCAATCACAATTTACCATACTGTAGTACAATATTTATTAATACAATCTAAAAAAAAAAAAACTGGAAATGGTAACAGTAGCAATACCAATTCCTGCATATATTCAATCAATATTAGCATATAATGCACGTGTAAACATGAATAAATAATTGTCAAAATGATTATATGAAGAAAGGACGTCCCAGGTACCTGTAATTTGACACACAAGTGTATAGGTGAGTGGTATTCGATTGAAATAGCTCACCAATGTGACGTGGATAGTTATAAGTTCTCTTAATTCCACTGTGTCCTTGTTCAAAGGAAATGGGTTAGGAGGATATGAACGGCATGCATAGACCTATCAGCTGCACCCTTCATTTCTTTGCAGCTCTGAAGGTGTATAGCACTTTAAGCCTGTACAGTTTCCTTTGCAAATAAACACAATTACAAAAAATAGGAAATTGGCATGATGGTATCACAGGAGCAGGGAACAGCATTTGGTGTGCACTTATTTCCAAATCTGGACATGCCCCTTACTGTAACTTGTTTTATTGTGTGGCATGATTGTTTATTGTGACATTTATAACTTTTTTTAAACAATATGTTTTAATTGCTAACCTTTTATTATTAAAAATGGGGGTTAACTTGTAGCCTCACGGCCAAAAGTGGACAGGCGCCTAATAGGGTGCGTTGTCAAGCTGCTCCTGCTAGGGGGCGTCAAACCCCTAAAGAAATATAAATATACAAAAACAAGGGTGGAGCGTTAAAAGAGCTGGATCAATTCATTAATTGTCAAAAAACAATATAGGTATTTATTAATAAAATATATAGTTAAGGTATAAAAAGTTATAGATATAACAGTCAATGCTGGAATAGCATAAATGAACAATTAAAAGAATGTGGGTAGATACTTATAATACTAGTAGCCTGGAGTCCCGTTTGCAGTCCTTGCTTGAAAGGTTTTTAGGAGTTGTTATCCCTTGGGTGAGTCCATATTGGCTGAATATAGTGAGGGTCCATAAACCTTGCTGGATTTTTCTTGACACTGGTGGATGTGGGAGAGCCCCAATTGGATTAGGGGTATCCTCAACAGTGATATATATTTGTAATCCGCAGTGTGCAGGTGGTGGTTTCCCAAGATTACAGCTGGAACTCAGTTGCTGAGTCAAGGGTGACAAGTTGTCAGGTCTGTCTCCAAAAGTAGGGTGTCCCAGACAGGGCCGTTTCTAGAGGCGGACAAGCCGTGCAGCAGCCCGGGGCGCCGCACGGCTTGTCCGCCTCTGTTAACAGCCGGGGCGCCCGTCAGCTCCCCCCAACGCTGCTGCCTCCCTTCTTCCCCCTCTCCCCGGCCGCCACAAGCGCCGCTCAAGCGCCCAGCTGATTTCCCAGGGAAGGGGAGCGCATCGCGCGCCTCTCCTTCCCCTCGCTCACTGGGCTGTCAGCCAATCAGTGAGCTCGCGGGCCGGCAGCCAATCAGGAGCCAGCCCGCGAGCTATGAATGGCTGACGGCTCAGCTACACACAGTGAAGGAGAGGCGTGCGATGCGCTCCCCTCCCCTCCCCAGGAAAGCAAAGCAGCAGCAACAACAACGATGGCAGCGGAGGGGGAGACCCAGTCAGTGAGTTGTGCTGCTTCTAGCACTTTGGGGCATATGTGTGACACTGTGGGGGCATATGTGTGGCACTTTGGGGGAATATGTGGCACTGTGGGGGCATATGTGTGGCACTGTTGGGGCGTATCCGTGGCACTGTGGGGGCATATCCGTGGCACCGTGGGGGCATATCTGTGGCACCGTGGGGGCATATGTGTGCCACTGTGGGGGCATATTTGGCACTGTGGGGCATATATATGTGGCACTGTGGGGGCATATGTGTATGGCACTGTGGGGGCATATATGTATGGCACTATGTGGGCATATATGTATGGCACTGTGGGGGCATATCTGGCACTGGGGGCATATTAGTAAACGGCATCTGTTGTGCGGCAGCGGCGCGTGGGTCAGAATGTGTAATAGGCATTACGGTGTGGGGAGTAATTGTTTAATTGCCATCACAGTGTGGGGTCTAATGGGCATCATGGTGTGCGACATAATGTGTAATTGTCATCACGGTGTGCGACATAATGTGTAATTGTCATCACGGTGTGCGACATAATGTGTAATTGTCAACACGGTATGCGGCGTCATGTGTAATTGGCATCATGGATAAATAGTGTATAATGATTTAAGTAGCCTGTCATTGTTTGGCCTTGATCTGTGAAGCGTACTAGGGGCGGGATGTACTAATGGGAAAATGCGATAAAACACCCGTTTTACTGTATTTTCCTATGTATCAATACCCGTCCGCCCCGTTTTCGCTAGGCACGGTATCGCCACCCTCTGGGTGGCGATACCCTATAGAAGCCTATTGGTGTCTTTCGCCGCCCGCCGTCTGCCGTCCGCGCCCCCCCCCCCCCCCCCCTCCCATCCTCCTTTGATCTCCTCCCCCAGGTGTCACAGCCGGCAGGACATCCGGTTGCAGGGGGGAGGAGGAGACGCAGGGGGACACTGGCAGCCGCCGGGATGTGACGGAGACCCCCGCAGACCACATCACAGGTATCGCGGGGGTCTCTGTCACCGCAACCCGATGTTAGCCGCATATGTGTACCTATGTGGCAGCATCGCGGCGGCTGCCAGGCGAAGGGCAGCGATGTATATTAATACATCCCGCCCTACGTCACTGTATGGGCCTTTATATTTTTATGTCACTGTGTGGCCTTCAGCCCGCCAACTTAAGTGCGGGAGGACAATGACAATTCCTGCGGTAACCAATGTCGGGACATGCAGGTTGCAAAAGTGAGATGTAAGGTAATAGTTTTCCTGCTAGACCACGACCCTTATATTAAACCACACCCCTTTTAAAATAAACCACACCCCCTACTTCGACGCGCAATTTCTTCTATGTCATGTTATGTATTTGGGGGGGGGGGCGCATTTTTCTTTCTTTGCCCTGGGAGCTAAATTGTCTAGAAACGGCCCTGGTCCCAGAACAGCTAACATTACCCAGTGAATAAAATCAATAGGTGCTCCCTGACATGTTTCCCTGTCTAGCTGACAGCTTTCTCAAAGTTCACTGTTGAGGATACCCCTAATCCAATTGGGGCTCTCCCACATCCTCCAGTGTCAAGAAAAATCCAGCAAGGTTTATGGACCCTCACTATATTCAGCCAATATGGACTCACCCAAGGGATTACAACTCCTAAAAAACTTTTAAGCAAGGACTGCACACGGGACTCCAGGCTACTAAGTATTACACCCACATTCTTTTAATTGTTCATTTATGCTATTCCAGCAGTGACTGTTATATCTACATATAATTTTTACCGTAACTATATATTATATTAATAAATACCTATATTGTTTTTTGACAATTAACCAATTGATCCAGTTCTTTTAGCGCTCCACCCTTGTTTTTGTAACCTTTTATTATTAATCAACAATGTAAAGGTGCATGTATAAGATAAATAAAATCTAAGCTTAATTAAACATTTTTACAATTCATTTTTTATGGGATGTAGTCAGTATCCTGATGGTCACAATCCCAACCATCAGAACATCAGCAGCAGGACCCCAACAGGTAGCATACTGTAGTAACATAGACTGTGAGGTTGAAAAAAAGTCCATCGAGTTCAAGCTATATTTACCCTACTGGACCTCTAGCTATTCATAATAATTAATGGTCCAACCCTTTCCTAAATATATTAAGTGAAACAGCCAACACAACCTTTTCTGACAGATAATTCCAGATCTTAACTGCTGTAAAAATACAAACAACTTGAAGCTATAAGTATGGGGTTTAGGGTAAAGATGCAGGGGTAAGGTGGTGAAGGTTAGGCTGCATTAAAGTAAAGTTAGGCCTAGACCAGGGCTAGCCAACTCCAGTCCTTGAGCTACCAACAGGTCATGTTTTCCAGACCACCTAGCAGGTGTACAGGTGCACTTTGGCAAATTACAAAAGATCCAAAAGTAGAGATAATTACTTAACTTGTGATTCAGTGAGGAGACCTGGAAAATGTTAACTGTTGGTAGCTCTCAAGGACTGGAGTTGGCTACCCCTGGCATAGACTGTATGGGGCTTTACGCTTTGATTACTGAAAGGGAAGGTTAGGGTTAGGCTATGTGAGGTGTAGGTTAGGGTTAGAAAATTTTACTGCCGGGATCCTGTTGCCGGAATTCTGACGGTCGGGATTCTAACCATAGATATTCCGTGACCAACCCATTTTTCACTTTTTATATTCACTGAAATTGGGAATAGTTGTCACCCTATACCAATTATCAACTTTGCTAAATAATTCTTAGCTGTGTACAGAATTCCCAAGATGCTTTAATTGTCAGTCTGCATTGAGAGTGAAATATTAGATATTCTCTGTGGGTGTGATAATGGTTGTGAAGCAGTTAATTACAACCTGGCAATATTATTATTTTTGTAACCAGTTCCACCACTTATGCCACTAATAATTATTTGCTTTAATTAGCAAATGTAATCAGGTCTGCTGCAAAGTTGAATACAATAAGAAAAAGAGTGGTACATACAGTATGATGGATGAGTGCTAATTACAAGTACTCCTGAGGGATTCACAGAAGAGACTGACTTTATTCAGTGGTCAAAAAGGCGCATTAGTCAAACCTCATCAGTATTCTCAATTAGAGGCTATTATCTGTTACAGGAAAAGCCATTTCAGCAGGAGCTACACTGCATTAGTTTAAAACACAACTCTTAAAATACTATGAAGCTGTCTGCAAATGCTGCCTGTGTTTGAGCGTAAAGATTCGAACATCTGATGAAAGATTCATGAGACATAGTAAATGCACTGTACATATCATTTCACTTACAGAAAATAAAGCAGTTTTCATTAAATATAACAGACTATGCTGATTTTGTAATCCCTTTAATCAAAACTTTGAATAGTACCCATTTGTGTCCTTTTTGTTCCTAAACCCATCACTGTACCTTTCAAATCCTTTATCTTTAGAATCAGAAACATGTATGCTAAATTCAACCATTTTCTCCCCAAAATTCCTGGTTTGCATCACGCTGTATAATAACCAATTTTTTTTTTTAAATCCTTTAAACTGGGTACACATTTGGTGACACTGCAAATAATACGATGATGTTCATGATTTCCCTTGAACTCCTGGACAAGTTATATATATGATTTTTGGCAATCTGCGAAAAATGCGACTGCACTCCAAGGGCGGAGAGTCGGCGTTGCGGGTGCATTCTGGACAATGCAGGTATGTCTGGACCATTTCTGAAGAGGGCTGCAGCAGCTGCGTGACATCATACGCAGTCACTGTTAACCAATACATGGCCACCCTTTGCCTAGCTTTACAGCTAGTCTGCGCCGCAAGGGGGCTACTATTTATATGCAAGCGCTTCACAATATAGCTAATCGCTCGCATAATAGCGATACAATTGCAAAATTTTGTGATTGCATTGCGAGGTGGGAGTCGGTATTCAGGACAGCCTTTCCTTATGCTGGGCGGCCCCCCACATTTTGCCGCCAGGGGTTGTAGTTTTGAGAGTAATCACGAAACTACAACCCTTACTGAATCAGGCCGCTAGGACATAAACATTGAGCGATATCACAAAAGATCCAGGAGTATAGCTGTCATTAATATCTTGTACAGATGACAGAGGACTTTGCCAATGACGAGCTGGAGCACGCATCGTGACCCTATGCAAATTTGTAGATTCGTATCCACTATCCTGTCACACATCCGTACGCAATTAACTAACCATCTAATGATTTTGCCAGTCTGTGCAAATGTAAGTGTGACCCTTCCACACCTCTGTGAAAGAGACAGGCTGATTGAGGTCACACACATACCTTAAAACTCTTGGGCAATCCCGGAATTTTTTCAGACTCTGCCTGTAAACGTCCTGTACACCAACTTTCAGTCGGTCAAATGTCGCTATATTTGTCACTATGTTTGCTCACGCATGTGCACATTAATCCATTGTGTACTATACAATCTTTATTAACAGTTATTTTTATAGCGCTTTACAGAGAACATTTGAAAATTTGAATTCCGTCCCTGCCCCAGTGGAACTTACAATCTATATTAGACAATATAAATGAAAATGTCCTTATGCCTGGGGAACCCTTCTGGAACTACCTGTACATCCCCCATCTTTAGCACGATAGAAAGCTATGGGGGCCAGGGTAGAAAGTGGCATGCTGGGATGTGAGCATGTAAGGGGGCCACTTTTTGGAATTTTTTCCAGCACCATATTAAATTCACAATCCGCCCATGACACCAGGAAAATACCTCATATTGGAATTATCATAAAGGTGCATACACAATTGCAGAAAATGACACAAGGACAGCTGCAACTGTATCCAAACAAGAATCAGGCCAGATGAGGAAGGATCCCACCCCATCAATGGATTCCACCCCCTCAACAAACTCCGCCTCCAAAAGGGCTGCTTCCAGAAATTTCCTGGGCTGGTTTTACATCCCATTCTGCCCCTGCATACATCCAGGGGATACTTAATATCTGTGGCTAACCCCTAAGTGTTTTGGGGATATAGATTCAAATATTGTTTGATAAAGGGGACCCTAAATTACTTCATGTGTCCCTCACTAGTGGGTATTTATCAAAGCTTAGAGAGAGATAAAGTACAAACCAGTCTTTTATCAAACACAGCCTATACAGTTATAGTTAGTAGCCAATGAGTTTCTGCTTTATATCTATCCACTTACTCTATGTATTGGTAAGTGTCAACCACCCTATAGATATACATGAAGTACCCATCATTTCCTCATTGCCTGACATAGTAGGTGTTTAATAATTAAAATTGTTACTTTTACTGCTGTTGCACTTCAACTCAGTGCTATGCATAATATACACTCTCTCCTGGTGGAGACAGAGCAATGAAGCTACAGTATTGCAGAGGGAGGCACACTGGATCCGTGACTTGAATACTATTAAATCTTATGGTTTAAAAAAAAACAATTTTTCCCTAACATGCTTTAAAAAAATAATTGAATACTTAATGCCATATATAAAATCTGATATATTTTTATCATGTAATAAGTTTAAGTATTTGGCATATTGACTAGTACAGGGGTTCCCAATGTTTTTGGATCACAGCACCACGAAGCATCAGAAATGTTTTGCGGCACCCCTAGGTGAAATGTTTCTTATTAACAAAGTTAGAAACAAATATTACATTTAATAAATTGTGCTTATATCTTATCCTTAGGGTCAGTTAAGTGGTAATGGACAGGATTCACTTATGTTTATCTGCTATTTGACTATTATAATGGACATAAAAACTTGAATTGGTCCTGGACCACCAATCCAGGGCACCCCTGCAGGTCCCCCAAGGCACCCCAGGGTGCCACGGCACACAGTTTGGGAACCACTGGACTAGTACATTAGTTATAGACAATGAATGTGATTTTCTATTGTTTATAAATGTTGCCATGGTGTGCGATACACTATACTTGGGTTTCTGGACAACATAATAATAATACTATGTGCTTTTAAAAAACAAAAATTATGTTTCCAGAGAGAATACATTAATAAGCCTCAGTAATTAATTTGTCCCGTGTTACTTCAGTAGTTGTATTAATCAGTCTGCACAGATTTCTTTTATGTGTGTCAGCAATTGCAGTTGAAACTAATCTCAGCTGCATTTAATTAAAACATTAAAAGCCCACGAGTCATCTACCTTAAAATGTCATGATTGTTTTTCATTTTAGGATTCTTATTTCCTAATAACAGTACTTTTTCCAGTTTCTGATATTTGCACAGTTTGTATACAGTATATAACTGAAAAGTATAAATCAGTGAAATGAAATAATACATCAGGTACAGCAGTGGCTAACCAATAAAAATTGTTCAACAGTCAATGTTACAGACAGAAGTGGGGGTGGGGAGGCAATGTCAATTGTTACAGGTATAAGTAGAGTCAGAGCACCCAGGGCTGCCATCACAAATTGTGGGGCCCGGGACTAACAAAATGGGCAGGGCCCCATAGGTCGAAAGGTGGGGTGCATAGGTGGGCAGAGCTGTGGATATTGTAGGTGGAGCTACAGCGGGAGCATAGCATGTTTATGCTGTATGAGTTCCTCTGCTGAATTGTGCTTGTTTTATAATATGTTCCATATATATGTAGTTGTCCGCATATAGTTACATCATGGCTGTTGCTTGTCGGTGTGCACTGGCAGCCTGATACCACAAAGCTGCCATCTGACTCAAGTACCTAAAACCCCAACCAGCTCTTATATACATAAATGCCTATCACTCAATCCACTCCTTAAATACCTTATACCTATTACCCCCCACCCCTAATATACATGAATAACTATCATTAAATCCCACAAAAAGCATATATAGTATTTATCTACAGTATACTCAACCTCCCCTCCCATCCCCACCCCCCACACACTTCATAAAATACCTATAACCTCATTTATATACACCACCTTCAGTCTGTAGGGACCAGGGCAGGAGGCATGTTAAATGAAGATGCCGGAAGGTGAACTCGGTACACTGCTACTTATTTATGCACAGAACGAAGCGGGCACCCAGAGCACACCTGGCGGTCTTGGGGAAACAATCCCCCAGCCCTGCACTGTGAAGAAATGCTGCGCTGCTGTGGAGTCTGGGAGCTGGGAGGAGGAGGCGGAGCTTGTCACTAGCTCCCGGAAAAGACTCAGAGGAGATCTTGGCTGCTGCTGTCTGCAGAAAGCCACGGTGGGTCATATCGGCTCTTAAAGAGACAGCAGCGGTGCTGCAAGTATAACGCCTACAATGCTGCCATCCGGGCCCCATTCCCAGGACTCATGTACCCCCAGACCCCCCCTAATGGCGGCCCTGAGAGCACCAAGATGCTTAGTTATGAAGCTGACTGAAATCTTAAGTTCTAAAACATAAAGAAGCAATACATTGTTTCTAGGGTGGCCAACCTCGTGATTGGCAGGATCACTGGATTTTTCCCCAAATTTGCAGTGATTTAAATCCTGGGCATTTGGGATTAGACTGCGGATGTGCAGTTTTATGCCTGGCAGCGTTTGAGCACCCACTGTTCCCAATCCCTAGCGTGTGGCTCTCCGCCATCAACCTAGTACTCTTTTGGCAGCACCCCGCACAGTGGCACACCCCAGCCTCCCGTCTGCACCACCTGCTGCTGCACATGTAAGTATATGTGCGGCATAGTGCAGCCACTTTGGAGGGGATGGGGCATTTTTTTTTAAAAGAGAGAGCAATCCTGGGAATGTTCGGAGGTATGGTAATAGTATCCTCCAGTGCTCTGGAGTAGCATTGCTACTATATACGCTGATCCAATTTATGCTGCCCGGTACCACACTGAGTGTTCACGCTCATTCAGTCTATCATTTTCACCACCATACTTGGTGCCCAGTGTATCATATTCATATGCACTAATATATTTTGTACCCTAGGAAGGTGATACCATCAGATTACTTGCAGTGCTTGGTAGTAGAGATTTATATACAAACCAAGCCAACATCTTCCCAATCTACATTCATTTTAGAGACTACACCCCTTTTCAATAAACTATTACCTTTCTGGTTCCAAATGTCAGTACTGTTCTGGAGAAGTGTGATTTTTGGCAGCTATAGAATTTTAGGGCCAGATGTATCAAGCTTCAAAAGTGATAAACTGGAGAGTGATAAACAACCAGCCAATCAGCTGCTACCTGTCATTTTTAAAACCCAGCCAGTGACATTGTATGTAGGAGATGATTGGCTAGTTGTTTATCACTCTCCATTTTTTCACTTTTTGAAGCTTGATACATCTGGCCCATAGTCACACCATTAACATAACCCATGTACAGTACTCAACAAATTAAAAATTAATTCTTATTGAACATGATATTCTTTATATGCTATTTAAAATGGCCCAAGTCTTTTGTTTTACTAACAAAGTTGTTTTTAATACTTTAAATACTTTTAATATTGTTTACAGTGTAGGTAAATATCTACTTTTATGTGTTATGTGTAACTCTGTCTAATTTGGCCTGTAATACTGTAATAATTGTACTGTGTACAATGCAGGGGATCAAATAGGGTGATGGAGATCACTAGTCCAGTACAGTGAGTGATCTGTGTGGAATCTTATTAAATATTCTGGGTAAGGTTTAATAGGACTGTCTGTTAAAAATCCGAAAAAAATAACTTTTTACATTTTACTACCTGTTTTATGACCCTCATTATTGTGATTTATGTGTTTCCAATAGATCCTGTCAATAGTAATTGCTATGTGTCCCTTGTGCTTATAATGTATTGTATTTAACTTACGAATATGGTGATAAATTGCTTTCCAAGCAAAAGCCATTTCATTCTATGTAAATCAGCAGTGTCTACATACAATACTGTATGAGTTATTAAAGAAGCACAGTTGTTAGCAGGATAGTAATATATATTGTATGTATGCTGCAGCATCTGAAACCTGCTAGGCTTTTACATGTACTATGGATATTTTGTAGGTGCGTAAAAACATATCATGTACATCACATGCTGTAACTAAACATTATGGTCTTGTGTAACACTAGTCCCATCACCGATCTTGGTAAGAGTTAATAATAATAATAATAATAATAATAATAATAATAATAATAATAATAATGATGATGATGATAATAATAATAATAATAATAATAATAATAATAATAATAATATGTTTTTCTGAGATAGAAAGTCACAGCAAGGGTGTAACTACCATAGGTGCAAGGGGTGCAGCTGCTATAGGGCCCAGAGCTAAAGGGTGCCTATCGTTACTGTCTAAGTAATATGTTTTACATAAATTTATCACCCTCCGTTGGTAAATAGGGGACCCTTACAGACTTTTGCTATGGGGCATACGACTACCTAGTTATGCCCCTGGCGAACAGTAAAATGATTACCATATATACTCGAGTATAAGCCTACTTTTTCAGAACATTTTTTATGCTGAAAAAGCCCCCCTCGGCTTATACTTGAGTGAGGGTCGTACTTGAGTCAATAAGTTTTCGCAGTTTTTTGTTGTAAAATTAGGTGCCTCGGCTTATATTCGGGTCAACTTATACTCGAGTATATACGGTATGTGTTGCTGCACGATGGCATTGGCCATAAAAGACATACAAAAATTAGATTACAGTATGGGACAGTTCCAATTACACAAGTGCTAATCATTTACCAGCCAGTTGCGGTACGCTGCTCTTTGTGGGGCGGATTTAGATCCTGATGGAGGGCTGCCAATTATCAGAGGACATTGCATGCGCATGGTTTGAAGTGCACATGCGCCAGCCCTCGGTGCAGCCACAGCCAGTGACAGCCTGTGAATGCAACAGTAACAACACTGCCATCATATTTTGTACATATGTAATCACAGCTGAAGGCAGATACATGCCTTCAAAATAGCAATGACATTCTTGCATTTTTGCCATCAGTCACACATTAACTCATTCCTGCCAGTCACTCTGCGTATAAAATGTCAGACAATCTTACAGGTATCTTGGTACATGCAGTGGTCGAAGTGGGGCGGTATACGGGGGTATGGCATACCCCCACTTTAATCTGAAGATAAAAAAAAAAAGTTTTTTTTCCCCCTCAGGATACTCTCTGATCACTCAGCAGCACATATTGTGCTTTTGTAATACCCCTGTACAACGGGGCAGTCTGGCAGGGGACGTTGATGGACAGGGGGGTGTCCGAAGGTGCGCACTATATTCACTCTTTACTTTTCCATACCCCCACTTCAAAATTTCCATACCCCCACTTCAAAATTTCCACTTCGACCACTGGGTACATGTACAATGCTATCACAGTACATGCCCAGTCTGCTAATAAATGCTCCATTGCGAAGACTTTGACATTGCGTACAAACCTGAATTAGCTCTGTAATGTTAAGGACATAGATAATCAACATACATTATCACAAACATACACACACATACACAAACTCATACACACACACACACACTAAAGCTTCAGAGTCTGTCTAACATTTCTCTATTGCATTCTACAAAACGATAGACAGAATCTGATTGGTTCCAATGGGCAACATCTGCTATTTACATTTTTTTTTTAATTCAAACGTTTTTTATTGATTTTTTGCAGGTTAAACATGAACATCTCAAGGCAGAGATAAAGACAACAAGGAAAAGTACGATTAACACATATCAATAAGCATGTATAACATCATTCCAGAGGATATGGTGCTTTTATGGAATCGAGAGGATTATCCGAGGACTGTTGAAGCACCCGTCTATCATTCATTAGAAACCATATGGCATGACATTATGACATTGTGAAAATAAAACCATACAATTATAAAATAAAATAAAGTTTATCATTTAAATAAGTAACACAAGTGACCGCGTGTCTCTGGCCCAGTATCTACGCTGGCATTATAAGTGCAGATTCCGAAGTGTAGGTACCATGGGTCTCGAGTATGATGCATGGAGGGTGGGAGGCATGTTGACAGATAGGTCATGTCCCATGGGCCCAACAGTATGTCCCTTCCCGTACATCTCATTTAGGTTGTAGTCGGTAGTTTGAACTGAGGCAGCCCCTACAGACACGAGGGCAAGGCTGTAGCATCTAGGCGTCAGGAGCTACTATCCCTGAGTATGTGGATTCTAACCATCTAGACCATATAGAGTAATATTTTTTCTCTGCCTTCCTGGCTAGATACACAAACTTTTCATGGCTTATCACCTCATTCACCAGGGACACCCAGGTAGTTAAACCCGGGGCCTCCCCAGCCAACCACAATCTAGCTATACATACTTTGGCCAGAGTGCATAAGTTAACAACATAGCGTCTATCTGGGTCTGGTAACATCTCTTCACCTATGGCAGACAGAAGGCAAGACACTGGTGATAAGGCAACTTTTGGTATGCCTGTGAGCTCTAGAACGCCAATGACATTGTTCCAAAATTGCGTGATCCTAGGACATGTCCATACCATGTGTATGAAAGAGCTGTCCAGGGAGCCACACTTTGGGCAGGATGAGGAGGGAACGCCCCCGATACGACACAACAGCATTGGCGTCATATAGACTCTGTGTAATATAAACATTTGTATCTGCTGATATCTAATAGCAGTAGTAGACCGCCTTGGAGCCTCGAGTGCGTAGGACCATATATCATCTGAGAGGGATCCTAAATCAGCTTCCCGTTTTAGTCTAAGGGGGGTTAGCGGGTCAGAGTGATGGATCTGTTGCATAGACGAGTATGCAATGGAGACCAAATGCCCCTGTGGTCTGTCGCTTAGTAGTTTTTTAACTGGAGAATCAAGGAGACTCAGAGGGGATGTTTTAAATTGAGCATTAAGAGCATGTCGCATCTGTAGATATCTGTAAAATTGTGAGTTGGGGATAGGGAATTCCAGTTGTAAGCTATTTACATTTTTAAAAGCTTTAGTAATATACCACACAGAGATTTAAATGACAGTATTGACTATATTGAATATTAATCTCCCATTTCCAACGCTTGTACTAACTGTAGCTTTTGCCAGGGATAGGCATTTTGCCACTTTAACATGTACATGAAACCACGGCTACTGGCTTGTAGGAGATAAGAATGCTTTTTTTAAGGGGCACTCCTAGATCATGAAATGGTCACTAATTTAAATATTATCCTTTATTAATCATTAGAGATGAAATATGTTCCTCAATTTTTTATAACAAAAAGCTCAATATTGTGTGCAGAGCCATAATTAGGGATTGGTCAGGATGGCACTCATTAGGGGAGTTGGATGAGGGGGCACCAGCTGGCATAGCCCATCAGCCATAAGAGGCCCATATGACCAGGTTAATGGAGGAATGTGACTAGTGATTTAGAAGAATCCATCTGCCTCCAGCAATACTGCACATAGGACTGTTTGGTGCAGTACTGCATTGATGTTACTTAGAGTTTGTGGACTACAAACTTTTCGTTGATTTTGCTTCTAGGCCCGCCCTCCTCTCTACACTCTTACACACGTAATACCCTCTATGCATTATCTATTATTTGCCCTATGCTTGCAGATATACTACAAGGCCTCACATCTTGCCCCTGGGTCGTCCACCTTCTGCTCCCCATATCCTACTACACGTCTACTGTCCCCTCATGGTCCCATAATTCCTGCCCAACAAAATTACTCTCTTGCAAGTGTTAAGGCCCCCATACACTAGCCGATTTTGGTCAGATTTCATCCAGATAAGTCGGATCTGGCCGAAATCGGACCAAAATCGGCTAGTTTTGATGTCCCCTCAGATCCGATGCGCGGTCCCGTGCGCATCGGATCTGCGTCGGGTGGTAGGACCTGCTGCACGTCCGACCACCCGACTTGGGACCTAGTGGGGCGGCGAGGCGGTAGAGGGAGCAGGGGGGACTGGGGACGCTGCGGGGGACACAGGCGGCATAGAGCCGGGCAGGGGGAGCCGGCGGGAGCTGTCAGTATTGAATGAAAAAAAAAAAGCCAATACAATGCATGGGCGGCCTGTGATTGGCTGAGCGCTCTCTCAGCCAGTCAGCAATTGGCTGAGAGAGCGCTCAGCCAATCACAGGCTGCCCATTCATTGTATAGGCTTTTTTTTTCTAGCACTGACAGCTCCCGCCGGTTCCCCCTGCCCGGCTCTATGCCGCCTGTGTCCCCCGCAGCGTCCCCATCCCCCCCTGCTCCCTCTACCGCCTCGCCGCACAGACGCTGTCCCACGCAGCGTCCCCAGCAGCGGGGGACACAGACGTGTCCCCCGCAGCGTCCCCAGCCCCCCCTGCTCCCTCTACCGCCTCGCCGCACAGACGCTGTCCCCCGCAGTGTCCCCAGCAGCGGGGGACACAGACGTGTCCCCCGCAGCGTCCCCAGCCCCCCTGCTCCCACCAGCTCCAACCTCTGTAGCCCCCCCCCCTGCTCCCCGGGTTTTTTACATGTGATAAATCGAGACGATTTATCACATGTAAAAAATGGCACATCAAGTGCCAATCTAATCAAGCTCCCCCGGGGAGCAGCCGGGGAAGCTCAGGGGGAAGTCGGGGGCGACTTGTCCTAAGGACAAGTCGCCCTAGTGTATGGGGGCCTTTACTGCACACTCTCATCAACCTCAGTTTCCCCATTAAGCCACTAATTCCATTGTCCCACCTCCTATCAAACACATATTTCCCCTCTTTCTACATTTTAAGTTTTTTACTGGCAATAATATGCCCTATATAGCAGTGGGCGCTATTTTCTAAGGAAAATTATTATATGAGTGAGCGGGAACGGGGAGTGTCATGTCCCTCACTTTGGGGGTTATTTTGGTTCACTCTTTCTGACAAATTCCTTCTTAGATGGACAAAACCATGTGCACTGCGGGGGGGGGGGGGCAGATGTAAAAGCTGCAGAGAGAATTAGATTTGGGTGAGTTACTTTGTTTCTGTGCAGGGTAAATACTGGCTGCTTTATTTTTACACTGCAATATAGGTCTCACTTTGAAGTAAAACCTCACCCAAATCTAAGTCTCCCTGCACAAGTAACTTCTGTCCCACCTGCAGTGCACATGGTTTTGTCCATCTAAAAAGGAATTTGTCAGAAAGAGAGAACCAAAATAACCCCCTTTGCTAGAGGCCCTAGATACAGCCCTGATTCATATTTACCTACTTTTAGAATCTTCCCTGTGGGAGAAGTCTGGAGATGAGACAATTTGGGAGGCTGGGCCGGTCTGGCTTCACTAAGCACTGACCCAAAGAGCTACAATTCATGGGTCCATGTGAAGGGAGCAGGGTTAAATGACGTGGACAGGAAGAGACAGATTATGCCATTCTTTTCGGGGAGCAGCGGATTGCATGAGTCTCCCACAATTTGTGGAGGAGTAGCCAAGTGTAATATCTGGGCTCCCATTTTTCCTATGAGACCGCGGCCGCTCGCCACGCTTCGGGCACGGTGGCTCGCTGCACTCGCCACACTATATAAAATCAACTCCATGTGTAGTTGGATAGTAGGGGTATGGAAAAATGGGGTCCATTTAACATGGGAGCCCAGATAATACATAAGTACCACTTACTAATATCCACACATCCAAAAATGATCTCCTAATGATGTATCTATATTCGGTACTTATATGTTAGTTGGGTGCCCACTAAAATATTTGCTTAGTTTTCCGCGTACGCTCGCCACGCTTCGGGCTAGGTGGCTCGCTGCGCTCGCCACACTATATAAAATCAACTCCTTGCTGGCATGGATTGTGGGGTATAAGCGTACTAACTATAGTGGGTGCCCAAATAACATATAAGTACCCTATATTCATATATTAGCCTCCAAAACACTGATTTGTCAGTTATATATCCATATGCAGGCTTCTTCACAGATGTTTGGATAAAAGAGATGTACAGTATTTTGTGCAGAATCTACCCCATATAAGTGTTCTGTCAAAACAAATCAGTCTGACGACTGAAAGCTGACAGATTGCTAAAACATTGGATTGGCAGCTCTGCAAAACATTGAACAGCAGTTACTACAATGCCAAAAACAGGACAACTTCACCAGGGTCATGAGTAGCACTAAGGGAAACACCCAATGTTAAACAGAGCTGTCACTCAGATGCTTTGAAAGACTGGAATGTTTTGAATGAAGACATGAAGAGATGAATGAGAGCTAGGCATGAATTAGTTGCCCAATACGGCTGCTCCATTAACTGAGATATATAATAAAAAGAACTGCTCAGATTGGTCTGATAATGTGTAATGTCTGTGTTCATCTCTAGTCCTTCAAGCCTCAGATTTTGCATTACAAATTCTTACTTAGCCACCTACCTGTTTATTGACCCCTTGGATCTCAAACCAGCTCTGGCGCTCAGCGACAACTCAACATCAAAGAATAGTGCGCTACATAAAGATGTGAGTGATTCACTGTTCAGCGAAGAGTTCCCATTTTTTGCGATGCATTTGCAAAACTTTGCAATCAAATCTTGGGGAGGGACACGGTATGTACTGTGGTCTTGGGAAACAGAACACCTGGGATAGTAAGTTTCATATAGGAAAGGGGAAAAGAGCTTTCAGGCTCTGGGGGAGATGTATCATATATTGCAAATACATCCCACCCAAATTCACATGCCAGGACAGCTATTCCAACATAGGTCAAAACAGGAAAAAATAAGAAGACTGCTGTGCGTTATGGGTCCACAATGTGATAGATAAAAAAGAGGATAAAGAATTTTCAGTTAGGTCCTTTATTTAGGCAGTAGTCAAATGGAGGTACTGAGACCACATGAATAAGACAAATTAAATAAAAACAAGTCCGCCAATTTAAAAAAATAATATATATATTATAAAAATATGTTAGACTTTAAATATAACATCCTAACAAACAAAATAAAAATAAAAACGCAATCAATAATAAAATATTGCTTAGTGGGGGGGGGGGGGCGTAGCCAAGATGACAATGGAGTGGCACACACAGGGCTGTGCTCCTCCAAGATATCCGGCTGAATAACCAGGTGTTCTCCTTTCCCGGGGTTGGAACCTGTCCACTCCACTCGGGGACTGTGGGCTGACCCTGCTGACCTGCTCCCCCCGGTGCCAGAAGCCTCTGCTCTCCCTAGGTGATGCTATCCTCCTCCTGCCTGTCTATGGCGTCAGCAGGGACAGAGTCATTGCCAGTGCTCATCTCCGCTGCAGCTGGTCGACACTGGGTGGGTACTTGTGGGTCAGGGAGAGGAAATGGTGGCTGTTGTTATTATGGAGTATACTACTCTCCGCTATTCTGTGCTTTTAGATGCAGGGTTGATGATAAAGCCCCCTGTGATCCAATGACAGGCATAATGTCTCCGTGTTGCCCCAAGGTCTATATACTTGATGTTTGCTGAATGTTTCTACAATTATGCGGGGGCTGTTTATTGTGGTAGTTCCCTTCCCCTGGGTGGAGTTCAATAACACCCAATCCACTTGGGAGGAGATCCACATGTTGAGTTGCCAATATATCTTTGGCCCCCTCTGTTTTTTTGTCTTTTTTTTCTCTTTCTCTCTCTGTGTTTTCCCTTCTTGTTGCCTTTCTTTTTTTTTTTTTTATGGTTTTCTATAGAGTTAGCGACTAGCAGCTAGTATATTACTGGCTGGTATTTCCCAAGTTCTAGGATGTTTGTCTCTTGTTTGGGAATTCATTTTTTGTTTTCATTTGTGCTGTATGATGCTCTTGGTGTATTTGTTCTATTGCAGATTTCTCTCTGGTATTGCAATTGGATGAAGTGGTCGGTAGTGGGCCCTGTGCTCACAGATTCTTTTCTGTTTAGGGACCATGGCTAGGCTTACTTTCCTCAGTTGGAACGTACGCAGCCTGAACGCTTAAGGGCTCCCTGGTGCTAGGTCAACTTAAAAAAATATGCTCCCGATATAGTCTGTCTGAATGAAACACACCTAACGGGTACCAAGGTCTTAGCTCTCAAAAACCTTGGGTGGGTTGGGTGTATCACTCCACATATACCTCCGCCTCTAGAGGAGAGTCTATCCTGATACGCTGGACTGTGCCATTTTCTATGGAGAAGGCACAGATGGACCCAGCAGGGCGGTATGTGTTGCTAAAAATGTGCACTTATTACAATTCCAGTCATTCTAGCAGAATGTATGTCCCCCCACCCTACTCTCATGACCTTCTCAAAAAATTAGCTAGCTTTATGACTATAGAGTATAGACCCCTCCACTCCAATAATTTGTCTTGGTGACTTTAATAATGTCCTGAACCCACAACTTGATAGGTTAACTAACTCCGGCCCCTCCTCCCCCTTGAGCTCCACGCCATTCACAGAGTTACTCCTAGAGATGGGTCTGGTCGATGCCTGACGTGAAAAACACCCGATTCTGAGGCAATATTCATGCTTCTATCTCTCTTACTCCTCCTTTTTTTTTTTTTTTTTATATTAATATATTTTATTAAATTTAACATTTAATATACAGTTTACAATGTTCAGCATTGTCAATAGAAACATATATATATAGTTAGAAATATTCAGCTTTACAGTTTTATACTTTGCATAGAACATTGTGACATTTTTCAGAACATTGGAATTTCTATTTTTAACTCAAAATTAGTTACAAATCTTAAAATTATAAAATGACATTAAAACCTGACAGACAAACTAACAAAAAAAAAAAAAAAAAAAATTATAATCGCCCGGAAGATTTTATATATATATTTATATACATATCATATAAAGAAGATAAATAATATTGAATTAAGTGTTTCCTTTAAGCTTTCTATCCTTATTTACAGAGGACTTATATATTATTCAGAATACATACTGATCAAGTCTGGCACGTTTTCCCCCACTATGTAGCGATTGTGCATAAACAAACCAAGGATTCCAAATCTGAATAAATTTTACGGATCTATTTTGTAAAAATGCTGAAATCTTTTCCATTGAAGCAATAAACCATATCCTATTTGACAAGGTCTGAGAAGAAGGGGGTTCCAGGCATTTTTAAGGATCGACCTGACCCTTCTCACGAATGACCTCTTTCCCCGTATTAGTCAGGTTAAATATGAAAATAGAGGTATATCTGATCACTCCCCCATTACGCTGTCCCTTGATTTCAATTGTCATATTGGTCAGAGGGTATGGAAGCTTAATTATTTTATTTTATTTTATTTACAGTTTCTTATATAGTGCAGCAGATTCCATTGCGCTTTACAATAGTAGACAGTGATAAAACAAACTGGGTAACAACAGACAGACTTGGAGGTTAGAGGGCCCTGCTGCAAGCTTACAATCTATAGGGATATAGGAGGGAAACACAAGTATAGGCACCAGTAATAGCATAGCAGTCCCATCAAGTTACAAGTCCACAAGGGAAGCTAAATAATAGATAAGTGAGTCAGAGGGTTATGCGTGTTGTAACATGATTTGGAGACAGATTGAATGTGGGGAAGCAATGAGCTTGTGGGGTAGGGTAGATTGTTGAGTTGTCAGCAGTGATGGAGATATCAGGATGGTAACTGTTCTTAGTTGGTGGGAATATAAGTAATTCTGTTTTGGAAATATTGAGTTTGAGTTGGCGAGAAGACATCCAAGATGAGATGGCAGAGAGACATTCAGAGACTCAGCCCAAAACCACTGGTGACAACTCTGGGGTTGATAGATAGATTTGAGTATCATCCACATACAAGTGATACTGAAATCTGAAAGAGCTGATTAGTTTTCCAAGAGAGGAAGTATAGATTGAGAAAAGCAGAGGACCTAAGACTGAGCCTTGTGGAACTCCGACTGACAGAGGTAGTGAAGAGGAAGTAGAGTCAGAGAAGCGAACACTAAAAGAGCGATCAGATAGGTAAGATGTGAACCAGGAAAGGGTTGTATCATTAAGACCTAGGGAGTGTAGTGTAGTGGCTGGAACGTATGGGCCCTCCAATGGAGCTTGAAGCCACGTGCAGAGATTTTTTTCTGCACAACTCTCCTGACGTCTCTTCTATGACTCTCTGGGATACTTTCAAGGCTTTTGCTAGGGGTACTCTCATTTGAGCCGTCTCTTGTTTGAAGGCTTTGTATGGATAGCAAGAAGGAGATTTAGAATTAGCCTGTACTACCACCAAACTCACCTTTTTGTCAGACTGCTCAGAGACTCCACATCCACATGGCTTCAGGCTCAAAGGGAATGGATCTCTTATTTGGAGGACAAGGCCAAATATAAACTTATATTCTCGTCCCACTCAGCCTATGCTACTGGAGATAGACCAGGTAGCTTCCTGGCTCATTAAGCTAGAGGAGACCACATAAATAGTACTGTGGTTAAAATTCAACAACCTGACAGAACTAGAGCCAAGCACACTCCAGACATAGCAGATGCCTTTGTGCTTTTCACAGTAAACTGTACGAATACAGACTGGTTTGCAGCTCTGATGAAATAAAGGTCCTATATAGGTAGTATTCCTCTTCCTTGTATTTCGGAAGAGGCCTCCAGACTCTTAGACTCCCCCTTTACCCTGGATGAAATAGTTTCTGCTGTTAAATCCTTTCCCTCTAAAAAAGCCCCGGGTACTGATGGTGTCCCGGTATATTTCTATATAAAGCATTTAGATTTTTTTGCACCATGTTTACTTACCCTTTTTCAGCAGCTGTTAGAACAAGATGCCCTCCTGCCCTCTATTTCCGAGGCCCTGATTGTCCTCATCCCTAAACCGGGTAAGGATCCCACTCTCCCTGAATCCTATCGACCTATATCCCTACTACCTACGGATGTTAAGATCCTTTCCAAGATCCTTGCCATATGATTGAACCAGGTCATTGAACACATTATACATCCGGATCAGACTGGGTTCATGCCCCACAAATCCACTTCTATTAATCTGCGATGGCTATACACCCATCTGCAGCCCCCCCCTCCCTCTCCTCAGTTATAGTCTCCTTCAGGTGCCGCTAAGGCATTTGACTCTGTGGAGTGGGATCTCCTCTGGGAGGTAATGGGCTCCATGGGTATTGGTCCAGTGCTTATAAGAAATGTTAAACTTATGTACTCTGGGCCGGTGGCAAGGATCTCTGTCAATGGTTTTGTCTTCATCTCCTTCCCCTTATCTTGAGGTTCTAGACAGGGATGTCCCCCCACCCTACACTATTTGCGATTGCAAATGAACCCCTTGCTTGTCTAATTAGACAATCCCCTGTTATACGTGGCCAGACTATAGCAAATAGAGAAGATACAATTGCTCTATATGCGGACGGTGTTCTGCTGTTTCTACAAAATTATACACACTCTTAGCCTCCGCTTCTTGAACTTATTAATCAATATGGGAAATACTCTGGATTAGTGATTAACTGGGATAAATCTTGCATTATGCCACTATCTGGCAGCTGTCCTTCCACTTCGGAGGTGGCACTACCTTTGCAGTGGTCTGACACTTTCAAGTACCTAGGGATCTTCATCTCTAATGACTATCGCCAATTTATACCATTAAACCTCCACCCATTGGTTATGCTTCTCCATTCTAGAGTACACTCATGGACTAAATTAATCTTAACCCGGACAGGAAGGGTGAATTTAATTAAATTGGTTTACCAGCCCAAACTATTATATGTCCTCCAAACAAGCCCCGGTATACATCCCTCAGAAATTCTTCCATGTAATTAATGGTCTACTCTCCTCCCTTATTTGGGCCCATAAACATAAAACTTGCTGTCCTGACGCATCCTAGAGACAGGGGTGATCTGGCACTTCCGACATTCAGGACATATTACTATGCTGCTCAACTGTTGTTTATTTGTCAGTGGTTAAATGACTGTGACCCCGCTACTCTGCATTATCAGCTCCTCTCACAGATTCACCCTCCTCTCTCCACTTTGCAGCTCCTCCTTAGCGCCAACACTAATGTTACTACTATCCCTCTCATTAGACAGGCGATATTAGTTATCCTAAACACAGGCATCCCAAGGGATGTCCTTTCGCTTGCGGTATGTCTATTGGCTGCCCTTGAGGAGGACTCCTTAGATTTTCCATTCAGGTGCTATGTGATAAATCTATCCACCTTAGCCAAGGAGTGCATTGCCAGAATGTGGCTTGCTAAGAATTTCCCTACTAGACAATCTTGGCTTAGGCTGGTTAACAAAACTATTTCTCATGATACATTTACATATTTAGCCAGGAAGGCCGGCTATAAGTTCCAGGCAGTCTGGTTCAGGTGGCTTGACTCACAATATGTTACTAGTGAAACATGAGTCTCCGAGACCCAACCCTGAGGCCCGCTGCTGACCACAATTTCTGTATACTCATGCATATACAGTATGTAGCTATACATTTGATGTGAATTTCTATTTTCTCCATTATGCCCATCGTATGCGTAATTTATGGTTGCTCATGATCACAGTCAACATGCATAAATATTTTCTCTGTTAGCTTTATGTATACCATGTTCCGGCAATGAATGCGCTTGAACATATGTTTGCTTTATCATACCTTTTTTTATTTCTGTATTGTTTGTTTTTTCTGTATAAGCTACACAATTTACAATAAAAATGATTGCATTAAAAAAATATATTGTTTAGTAGATAGACATCAAAGAGTCCCATTTTGAACAAATGTAGTAATGAAATTTCTTCGTTAATAGGTATTAGAAATTTATATAGCATCAAGAATCCGCCCTTGCAATGGTCACCACGGGTGATTAGAGATAAAGACACTGGTAGCAGAATTCTCCACCTCAACTGATCAGCGGCTTCCTCACAGAGTATAAAAACCAGCTGGGCTTATAGGACAGATCTAGGGCGAAACCATAAAAGGTACAGTGTTATCTATTACTATCATGTCAAGCATACTAGACAAACTGGCTAATCCCACTTCTGAGCTTGTTTTAGGACGCATGCGTTATGTGTTAACATTTGTACCACCCCAGTAAAGTCTAATACATACTAGGCAACTTCGCCGACACCAATATTGGTGGTTACGGTGGCCCAGCGGAGGCTGCCCACATCAGCAAGTGCATAGACACTTGGCGATACCGTCTCCGAACACACAAAGTTGCAAAAAGCTAGTTTTAGGAGAACAGAATTACATTTGGTTTGTAAAATGTTACTATTATTATTAACAGTTTCTTATATAGCGCATACATATTACGCAGCGCTTTACAGAGAATATTTGAACATTCACATCAGTCTGTGCCCCAGTGCAGTTTACAATCTATATACCCTACCACATGTACATGCACACACAGACATTCTAGGGTTAATTTTTGTTGGAAGCCAATTAACCTATCTGTATATTTTTGGATTGTGGAAGGAAACCGGAGTACCTGGAGTAAACCCACGCAAGCACGGGGAGAATATACAAACTCTGCACAGTTAGGGCCATGGTGGGGATTGATCCCATGACCTCAGCGCTGTGAGGCAGTAATGCTAACCATTACACCATCCGTGCTGCCCCAACTATTGTCACTATGGTTCTACAGAATGTACTGTAGATGAATAACCATGGCTTCATTAGGGGTAATCCTGGTCTGATTCCCTCTATTTCTGTCTGTCTATGGACTTTAATGTATGGATAATAAAGTGGGGTTTTATTGATTGTGGAGATTTTACTTGGAGTGAAACGTAATATGGCAGTCTGCATGCTGAAATCTTGTATACATTATTTTTAATTACTTACCCCAATGAGCAGCTTCATGCTTGAATGAATTTAGATTTCACTACAGAATAATCCTACAGGTATAACATTTTCTAGAAGCAAGCTTGTATATGAATCTCTAGCTGCATGATAGTAAGGATGTCAGAGCCCCATGGATGTAAAAGTATTGATTTTAAACATATAGCCTATGGCAATAATAACTGTACCAGTGGCAGATTAAGACTTATGGCCTGGACACAGGGGTGATTTATGAGAGGAGGGTGCCTGTGTGCAGATTTCGTACAAGCCCACTCCTCTTTGAGTTACAGTAGACTTTAGCATTGTGTTAGTGCCACAATGCAGGTGTGGTTTTCAACCTGTAGAGGAAAACAAAATATGAGATTTATCAAAAAGTTATTTTGCAAACTACTGTCATTTTGTGTTGCTGATGACATTTCCACACTGCAAAGATGCAGCGGTGACAGCATTATCAGACGTTTCTGAATCCGACCCTCTAATAACTAATATCAGAAAGAATCAGAGTACGCTTTAATAGTGCTGTGGAGTATTTTCAGTAATTTAGAAACAGACAAGTAGAAAATGCAAGGTTCTAACCATGTACACCACTGGATAACACAACTGGTGGTTTAGAAGGGAAAATCACCAACAATAAAGTATGTGCTGTGGAGTACAGCAATTTAAGATTGGCAAAAAAAGATCTGCCATATATTTTTCCCTTAGATGTATCATCTGATCAATGGCTTTAATCCTTCCTGTTTAAACCAGCACAGATTATATTCTCGTGCCTGTGAAAAAGTTTTGTTGTACTTGAGCATTATTATCCTTCTGACATTGACCCCACTTGTTTCATTTTGATTTTTATGCATTTCTAAACCATTTCTGTTAGCTCGAACCTTGGCATGTATAGTCCAACAGTGATTATCTGGTAGCCAGCTGGTAGCTCGCTATTTTTCCCTATCACAGATACTGCAATATTTGTACTGACAGTAATCAAGCTGAGCACATTTTTTATTTGTTGACTTTTCCATATTGGCTCCCAAATGTGCCAGTAGAGGAACTTTATCTTTAATATTACAGGAACTACTCTGGACTTTAGGAAGATCTTATAAAATAATAATAATATTAATAATAATTATTATTATTATTATTATATTTACATAGCACTTTCACAAGCACAGATCAAGAGCATGCTTCCTCATTAAGTAAAGGCCCGTGGTAGGTGCAAGCAGGCGGAAGGGTTTGAGGCACGGTTCGCCGATCCTTCTGCAGCGGGGTGAAGAGCAATGTAATACTGGACTTGACCAAGTCTGGTCCGTAGAGATGCCTTAAATCTTTAGGGATGCAGGATAAAATGTAAGCTACAGGCTGAATTGTTAAATTGGAGCCAGGATTTGATCTTGTGGAGCTGGAAATTGTGATTGTGGAACCAGGATCAAGGTGGAGGTTGACCCATTTCCACTTCACCAGCACAGGTGGTGGAACTTAGTTCCACCCCATTTCATCCCGCTTTAACCCCAGCTTTCCCCCTATGTCCTCTTTACATTATCCAGCTGCCTCGCTGACATCTCCTCGTTGGATGTCTGAGCATTCTCTGAGGTTCAACATGGACAAAACAGATCTCACTATCTTTCCTCCATCCATAGTCTTCATCCCCCCCCCGATATCTACATATACAACCCCATTATCTCTCCTGTACTCCAACTCCATACTTGACTCCTACCTCTCCTTTGCCCTCTACATCATTTTGCATCAGGCTGTTTCTTTTCTTATTGACCTTCCCCAATACAAACTTTCACCACTACAATCCATCATGAGTGCAGCCACAACACTAATCTTCCTAGCCAGATGTTCATCTTCTGCAAAGATACTTTGTCAGTCACTTCATTGGTTACCTGTAATCTACCGTATTCAATTCAAAATACTTTTACTTATACACAAGGCCATAAACCAAACTACATCAACGTACATCTATTCTCTTATCTCTAAATATCTGCCAACCCGGCAGCATCTCTTCTCACAAGATCTACGTTTCCCATCCACACTCATTACTTGCTCCATTTCCCGATTGCAGGACTTTCTTCGGGCTGCACCCATTCTGTGGAATGCCCTCCCAAGCACAATAAAATTCTCCACCAGTCTCCAAACCTACAAGCATTCCCTGAAAACTCACCTCTTCTGGCAAGCTTATCAAATTCCAGAACCAGCCACTTAACCTTCATATACCATTTCTATCCACTAACATCCCCACTGTACATGCCACACATATCCTCTTGCTTTCTTTTTCACATTTTCCATCCTCCTGACCCATGGCCACACTGCTGGGTCACCGTTTCATACAGCACACCAGGAACCTTTGCATTCTGGTGCTGGAAACTTGACACCTTGAAAAAGCTCTACCACAGAGCAAAACGCGTTGGTGCTCCTACCTAAGTGACTGACCCCCAGCACAAGCCACCTACAGCTTTTTCCACCTGAGAGACCGGACCAGCCTCCAGACCCTGTTTTGGCAACAATTTGGGGAGAAGACCCAAAACCAGGCCAATTCCCTGGCACCCAAGGAACAGCAGGAGTTCCATTTACTCCACAAACATCAAGCTGCGATTCCCTCCCCCAGCCATCCAGGTCCCTCTTATTGGAGGCACAAATAGGAACGGATCCAAGTGGGCACATCACGTTTTGCCCCTCATTCAGCTGGACTCATTGCCAAAATATACGGTACCGTATGGACATATATTTTTTCAGTCACTTCAGGAATTTTTTTTATCTCCCCATATATTTTTTTAATGCAATTTACTTATTGTTAGTTTTTTATGTGCACAATATATGTAACAATATTTACTTTTTAACTCAAGCTGCTATATATGTTTATCTCTACATTAAATCATGTTTACATTTTAAATTTTAGGTTACTAGCATTTCAATTATTTTTTACCCATTTTCTTACCCATTTATTCACTTACTATTAGCGCAGTCTATTGTTCTTCTTTCTGGTGCTGGAAACTTGTCTTCCTGCACTTCCAGGCTCCTACTCGTAAGGTTACAGAGCACCTCCCATTTCCTGTCACTAAGTAGGAACCCGCATTTTGATGACACCCCCTGCACCCTTGTAGTGATGCCACTGCTTCTGACAGCCCCAGTTAAACTGGCACTTGTAGTTCTACATATGCCAGCATGTCCAAATAAATTGGCTGCCGTGACGATTGGATTCATTCATTAAGAGTTATTACCTCTGTTCATTTATCTCCCTATTGAAAAGCTGAGGATTGCTTATTACCTCACGTCAGGTGGGCTAAACAACCATTTCACCTGCTTTTTCAACTTACGGGATCCCTAATGAACTGCCCATCTAACACTATGCCCTTTGAGTATTCAGAGACTCCATTTACTCATTAATTAAAAAGTTGGCACCACTCCGGAGCTAATACAGCATAAGACTATCAAACAAAAAGAAAATAGCAAGTAACTTTTCACCTTGGCAAATCATGGCAATGGACAACACATGAATAAGTCAACATGAGTTTTTCACAATTGTTTCACATCCATAGGCCAGGAAATGGTAAAGTGTGCCAAGAGCAGTGCATGCATGGGTACCGGCTACACTAAGGGAAATCTTTTCACGAGTAGTGCTCAGTGTCATGTAGTTACTAAAGGCTAATAGGAAACTAGCCTGTATAAAAAGAGGTATGGTGTCTAGGGACACAAAGGTAATTATGCCTCTTTATAAAGCATTGGTCAGACCACACCTAGAATATAGAGTACAATTCCGATCCCCTCACTACAAAAAGGACATCATGGAACTGGAAAAAGTCCAAAGAAGAGCAACAAAGCTTATAAGAGGGTTGGATAAATTAAATTATGAAGACAGATTGGACAATTTGGGATTGTTTATGCTAAAAAAGAGACATTTAAGGGAAGACATGCATTTATCTTGTATAAATATATCAGGGGCCAATATAATGAACTGTCAGGCACCCTCTTTACTTTGAGGAAGGACTCTAGGACACATGGACATGAGTTTAGACTAAATGAAACCCTTAAAAGAAAAAACTTTTGTACGGTCAAGGCTGTCAAATTGTTCCTGAAGAAGTGGTGTCGGCAGAAACAATAAATTATTTTAAAATAAGGTTGGACAATCATCTATTGGGCAAAAATATCCAGGGGTACAAATAACAATAAAAACCTGTATATAATGAAATCAGATTTCAGTTATATAAGGTATGAATAAAATGGATCATGCACTTTAATAACAAAGGTTGAACTTGATGGACGTACGTCTTTATTCAGCCTTAACTACTGTGCAACTACTGTATGCAACTTTCCATGTCAACATGCGAATAGCTTAGCATGCTGAACTGCGAATAGATTAGCAGCTGTACACATCTATTCGGACACTTAGCACATTAATTTGCAAGGGATTTCAGTCTAGCGGGTGGCGTTTACCTGATCGCTGGCAGCTGCAAATTCACTGCAGTGCGATCAATTGGTTCAACGGTTCCTTTATTTCCTATAGCAGAAGGAGGGCTATAATTAGAGGTGTGCGACTGGTTGCACAAAGAGTACTGAACTCTGTAGGTGACACCATAGCTGCCCTACAGTCCTTTCTTCTACAGTATCTAACATTGTCCTCAGGATGCTCCAGTCAGTGCCGCAGAAATTGGCGCTGGTGCTCGTGTGCGCAGCACAATGATGTCCTATGCAAGTCATGATTTTGCATGCTCAGTCCAGGGCTCAAGTGCACCCTGTGTTTGCCCCAACCACTGAACACGCAAAACCACAACTTTACTCCATTTTCAGTGTGGTGAACATGATGATATCAACAATCAGTTTGACTATTTGTCTCCATTTAAATAAGCTAAATGACTGGTTAGAAGATTGTAGAAGACGTATAATGTGAATTCAATAATTCATTTAGCTTGAAGTTTCACTATAATCCATAGATCCTGCTGGGGCTTCTATGCTGACAAGTTTTACTGTACCAACTCAATAGGCTACTTACCGGTCATTGGAATCCTTGCTGGCAATAGCGAAGGACACGTGCAGTCAGCAGAACATGCATGGGTATTATTACCGCAACATCTCAAAACAGAGGTGATTACTGCCAATGGCATTACACTGCAAACTGTTTGAACCCTATGCATGTTGTCAGAATGCTCGGGACCCCTACTTTTTTTGTCCTCGTTATTTTTATAATCGGGACCGGTCCAAGAGCCTGGTGCTGGTTTTGGATATATGGGGGACATTTTTTATTTTTTTACCCCATATTTCTGCAACCAGGTCCAGCTCAAAGAGCTCAGGGCGGGTTATGGTTTTAACATTTTTACGAACTTTTACTGACAGAATCATGCACAGATCTCAATGATCTGTCAAAGGCAAATTCCATTGCCAGAAACTGGCTTTTTTTTTTTGTGCAATTTTTTTGTCATGTTTATTTATTTATTACCAGTTTGTTATATAGCGCACACATATTCCGCAGCGCTGTACAGAGCAGAAACACTTTGACCATTCACATCAGTCCCTGTCCCAGTGGAGCTTACAATCTATATTCGCTACCACAAATACACACAATCAGTCTAGGGTTAATTTTTTTGGAGCTTAGGAACACCCAGCGTTTTATGGGTGCCCATTTGAAAACACTGGGCATTCCTATGGGTACGCTGGCGGGCCAATGCCTGCCTTTGTTGGGCAGCTGACATAACAGGACGTCAGCCTGACATCCCGTTCTCAGAGCCGCATTCCACAATTATAGGTCAGTCAAGAAGACTGATATACAGTATATCTGTGAACCGGGGGCCGTACTCGCCCATGTGAATGGATGTTTATGCTAAATAGCATTGCGTCGGGGATGTTTGGGGGGGGGGGGGGGGGGCGTTAGAGGGCAGCAAATTTCAGCTGCTTAGCTAGACAACTTGAATCAGGCCCATAGTAACATAGGCCCTTATTCTGATCGGTGCGGGCGGATCCGATTATGCGTCCAGGACCGTGTGTGCGAAACCCGCCTTCCATACGGATCGCCAACTCCGTCCGTATGCGGTAAGAAGCTGGCCGAACGGACCGCACGTGTATTTTTCACGGAATACGCCTCCTCCATCTAAGGGAACCTCCCCCATCATTTGATGGTCGCAGACCATCAAATGCAGGACCGAGTGGTCCACCAGCTCCCGCAACCTCAGACCACACGGACATTTCTCCGAGCAAAAGCAGGGATCTGGGCGGGCAGCTGACATCTGGCGATGTCATATGTCCGCCCCCTACACGTGCGTCACGGCCGCATTACCATACGTACGCCCAGCGTTTGCATGGGAACGCCCATGAAACGCGGGGCGTATGCATATGGTAATGAGCCCAAATAGCCCTTCACACCCCTCTCCACCCCCTGTTTGGAGTGTTCACATATCATGCGGGATTTGGCCGTACGCCCCGCTCGCACATGCGCAGAGACGCCTCTGCACATGCGCAGACACAAAACATCGGCGGGCCGAACGCACGCCGATATATCCGCACCGACCAGAATAAGGGCCATAGTTTGTGAGGTTAAAAAAGACATAGATCCATCGAGAACAACCTATTTACAAATAATACTATGTTGACATTTTTACGTATCAACCTTTTGCATGTTGACCTTTTGCTTGTGTCAACATCTTGACAATGTCCAATGTCCAATGATTTTTGGAGAGTATTTTTAAAGCAGCAATCATTTACATGGCAAAATGAACCTGGTTGATTGCCTTTTAAAAAAAATCTATCCATCTTTTTATATATTGTAGTTTTCTAAAATATATTAAAAGGTATGTATGTGACATGGCATCTTCATACAACTACTTACAGTATGCCCATGACCAAATCAGAGACATATTCTTCATGGTGTGTTCCTACTGTACGCCACATCGATCATACATCATAGTTTTAAAAGCTAATGACATTCATTAAGTTTTAAACAGAAAACCTCTCACTTAACTAGACAGAGTTTAATTGTTCTTCCAGTATTATTTACACTTAAAGAGGCTCCAGATCTGCCACACAAGGTCACACTGCATTCAGAAGGGACCCCTGACTTCTGCCTTACAAGGTCCTTACTTCCCAATCCTTGCAGAGACTCTTCCAGGTCATCTACAGTGTGTCAAAGATGAATAAATGTCATACACATTTTTTTTTAATCACAGCTTCATACTGTATGTATTTTTCCATTTAGGGGCCCATTTACTACTGGATCGCATATGTAATGCGATCTTTGCAGCATTTAGCCCCCCAGGATTGCATTGCAATATGCAATCCTTTCTCCTGTATGTATGTTCCTGCAGACGCAGTGCAGTCAGTAGCCCAAGGGCGGATTAAGGTGTGTGGGGGCACTGGACAACAAAATTGTGGGGGCCCCCACAAACCCCCCCCCTCCCTGGGGAGGCTGGTACCTGGGCAGTGCAGGCAGTAAGATGGTCCCTGCAGCGGTCTGGGCAATCAGAGCCAAATTATCTGACCACAAGTTGTGTGTGGTGGGCAGGGAGTGTGGACTGCGTACACAGAGATGTTACGCCAGCGTGTACACCCTGTGGGTCAATGGCAGCACCAAAACTTACTGGCAAGTAGCCCTCTGACACTCAGGGGGCCTGGCGCTGAGTAAGAGCAGCAACCCTGTGTGCACTGAAATGTGTTTATGCCAAGCGGTGGCCATGCCTGTTATCCTATACAGCATTAATGATCACCTCCACCTACTTACACTATGCACCAGAGATACGGCTGGCATAGGCATTGCCCGCCGATCCAGGGGTGCAGCCTATTACATCTATTTAGGTGGATAGTGAGATGCTATGGAAATGCCTACAGCTGCACATCGTCTGCCCTGGAGTCCACTCAATTCCCAGAGCACCATCCGCAAACACAAAAGATGTGCCCATCAAACAGGCACAGGGTCAGGCCCTACCCTGCCGTTCTTACCTCTCTGAATAACGCTGGCACATAGGGTACAATAATTACCCAAACAGCAAGAACAGCATTGCCAGTAATTCTAGTGCCTGCAGCGGTCTGGGCAGTCAGTGCTGGGGTCACTGCAGCTTATGAGAAGTCAACGTCAGGGTACCTGCAGCAGATGGGAACAGCAGTGGGCTTCAATGGGGCAGCACAGCAGAGGACACAACTGCAGGGGTGTAGTAAGCAGAATGAGCAGCGCAGGCCCTTCCCTCTCTTTCAGAGTGGCCAGGTCCAGGACAGCTGTGCCCACAGTTCCCACTTGATGGTGGCCATGGTGACTGACAGGTAGAAGGCAGTGAGTATAAAAGGGTGATGAGGAGGCAGAGGGTGGAAGGAAGAAGAGGTGGGAGATGGAGAGGCAGTGAATGACAGGGAGAGGCAGTGGGTGGCTGGTGAAGAGGCAGAAAGTGACAGTGGGAGAGAGGTTTAGGCAGTGGCTGGTAGCCTGGCAAGGAGATGCAGAGTATGGCAGGGAGAGGCTTGATTAATACAGAGGGTGGCAGAGGGTGACTAAGGAGAGGCAGTGGGTTACAGTGGGAGGTAGAGGGTGACAGGAGTGATGGAAGAAGATGGCAAAGAGTAGTGACAGGAAGGCATTGGGTAATGGAGGATGGCAAGGGTGATGGGGATGGCAGAGGGTGACGTGGATGGAAGAGGGAGGCAGTGGCTGGCTAAGGATGACTGGGGAGAGGCAATGGCACCGGAAGATGACACTGCTCCATGCTTCACTTACTTCTTCACAGCCCTGGGCTGCTGGCTACCTGTTTCACCTGCAAGTTCCTACAACCCAGAAGCCCCAGGACCGTTTTTGAATCCCTGCTGTGAGCTCTGTGCACAATATGGAAGTCTGCATGTAGATGAGGGAGCAGGGAGTGCTGCCTGCTAGTGGCAGCATCTGCTGCTGGATGGGACAGGAGAGACAGAGCACTGGGATGGGGGCAGAGCAGCTTAAGGAGTCAAATCTCTAAGCTAGCGATGCAAGGAATCTTAAGTAACAGACAATTCAACTATTTTACGGATCACTGACTGAGAGTTCAAATAAATCATCAGCCTTATGGTCAGCAACATGGAGTGTATACGATTAATGCACATTTTCAGGCACTAATTAGATTTAGATCCATGTTTAATAGATTAAAGGTACATGTTCTTGCATGCCAAAAAAAGGGGGATACTAGTCATTATTTTTTGCTATTTCCTTGAATGAGCCATTAACCATCTTACAAATCAGCATTTCATCCCATATTTTTTCTGTCCTGTTCATTTATTACATACCACACCAGCCAATATGTCAGACTCAGCCACTAGGTCACATTCCTGTAATGTTCATTGCGAAGAACATATCATGGTTAATCAGACGCCTTATTGCAACTATTGGAACAAGGAACACTGTGAGAATGGGGAACTTGGTGTGCGCCGACCTCATAGTGTGCATGTGACTGCATCCATATAAGAGGGTCGTCATATACTCACCTGTGAGTCTAGTGCTTCTGCAGTACTGGACCAATGTAAATCTTCATACATTCTCTTAAAACAGCTTCGCATTGGGGTGGCACAACATTCCTGGTTTTCAGTATAGCAAAACAGACCCCAAAATAGCATCTGTCCGACCTAAATCCATTGCTGCATTGTAAGAATGAGAGGATGGTTTGGATAATATAAAGCAGTGGTAGCCAACTCCAGTCCCAGAGAGCTACCAATAGTTCACGGTTTCCAGCTCACCTCGCAAGTACACGGGTGCACTCATTACTGACTGACACATTTTATAAGTTCCACAGGTGGAGCTAATCACTTCACTTGTGATTCTGGGGGTTATTCTAGTTCACTCTTTCTGACAAATTCTTTCTTAGATGGACAAAACCATGTGCACTGCAGGTGGGGCAGATTTAACATGTGCAGAAAGAATTAGATTTGGGTGGGGTTTTACTTCAAAGTGAGATCTATATTGCAGTGTAAAAATAAAGCAGCCAGTATTTACCCTGCACAGAAACAAAATAACTCACCCAAATCTAATTCTCTCTGCACATTTTGCATCTGCCCCCCTGCAGTGCACATGGTTTTGTCCATCTAAGAAGGATTTTGTCAGAAAGAGTGAACTAAAATAAGGCCCTCTGTGAGGAGATATGGAAAACATTAACTGTCGGTAGCTCTCGAGGACTGGATATTGGCTACCCCAGATATAAAGCATCAAAGCCTTCATGTGTTTACATAGAACTGAAATGGGCTCATACCAAGGGCGGGATGTTATAACATCCGCGGCCCCCCTTCGCCGGACATCGCATTTTTAATAACGGCATATGCTATAACATATGCCGTTATTCATGCAAGGGACAGCTCTTGCGGTAAGAGCTGTCCCTTGCGATGCGGTGCCGGCGCTGGACTTCCGGGTCTGTGACCCGGGAGTCCATCTGCGCATGCGCAGACCCCGGCGCCGGCCGCAGGGCACGCTGGGAGGGATCCGTGACGGATCCCTCAAACAGCGCTGCGGTAAGAAGCCCATAGGCTTCTGCAGGGATTCGCCAGCTTTAGCTGGCGATTCCCTCCGCAGCGCTGACACTGCGGAGGCGCCATATAGCATATAGAAATGCGGTAGAAACCCCGAAAACGGGGTTTTTACCGCATTTCTGCTATATAGCATCCCGCCCTTAGATCTAGTAGTAGAGTCTGATTGTCAAACAGATGTATCTGTGCCCAATTTGGTCACACATGTGGGACAGACAGAAGTGGAATGACTGGATCCCACGAGGCTCCATTAATGCATTTAGTTATTGATCCTAGACACATTGTAGAAGAATCTGTTATTATCAATGTACAGCATTTGGTTTTGGAAACAATTGAAATGCATATAAATTGATTTTTCACCATTCGCATCCGTGCGGTGACAGCAGAGTCTCTCACAGACTAAAAGTATTGACACCACACTAATAAGATAGCTAGCGAGGGTTCAACAGGTCTGTTTATGATGCAGAGATCAGTTTCTATTGAGAAAGAGGTTAACATCTGAGAAATAGGCATCGACCTCTAGTTATTCTAACAAGCTAGACTTTTTGCAGTAAAGGTGGCCATTCACTTTCGCGACATATCGACATAATAGGGCTACACATGGTTTGATTTTGTCTTTTTTTCTATTCGATTTTGCTTATATAAGCAATATTGATCCGAAATCAAATGCTTTTGATGTCGATTCTATCCCAATGATAACAGCTCTGGTTCAGAAAGAACAAACCAATCGGGCGCAATCAGTGACCACACCCCCTTTTGGGGAAAAAATAGTCTATCCCAATGCGCGGCCCTGCGGCATTACATTAGTCCTGCACAGGCTTATCACAGTCACCCCATTTCAGATGAAAACCAACTGGTGGTCATGAAGGGCTTGACTCCAAAGAAAACAAAAAACAAGCCACACAAAGTTTTAACTATAACATAGCTGTAGAATTCACATATTTAGATTTGACTGCCTCTTCCATGATACTGATTTATTTATTAATATGCCTAGCGGTGGTGCTACATGCCAAGCCCCCACACATGGCCCATAGAGCAGACAGTAAGGCCTCCAGAGTAGGTCAGTTGTATTTCTGGACATTACAGCATTCATGGACTGTTCCAGTGTTAGATACAATTTTGATGCTTATGATAAAATTCTATCATGGAAATGGGTTTAGTAGCTTGGTCCTCACTGTTCCTACAGATGCTCTGGTTAAACATTGGTGAATGTGTTTATAATGAATGCTTAGAACCAGAGCCAGATTAACAGAGCAGTCAGGATGCTTTGCTCAGGGGCCTCCATACACTAGGGACCTTATTCAGATCCCTTTGGTGGACCGATGTTTTGCATCTGCACATGCCCCATTAGAATATGGGAACACCGCTGGGCGTTCTTAGGCTAATGAGGCCGTGACGGACATGCGGGGGGCGGGCAGCTGACATCACCAGATGTCAGCTGCCCGTCCTGTCCTTGCACAGAGCGCCCGTAGTTTAGAGTGACTATATAGGTCTCTCTGAACTGCGTGCGTGGGAGTAATCATTTGATGGTCGGCGACCATCAAATGATTTCTCCCTGCCTGCGAATGAATGACGATGTAAATCATCCATTCGCAGCCGTGGGGGGGTGGGGGGGTAGTACTGCGTGTGAGGGGGGGTGGCCGGCACTGCGGGCGGATGGTGGCGTCTGATGGACTCGCAAGGCTGCAAATTTCTCAGCCTTGCAAGTCAATCAGATTACGGTCCTAGGAGTCACAACCCAAATGGCTACATCACCGGATTAGGAGCACTGTGGCATAATATAGGGCAGTACGGATGGTGTAATGGTTAGCATTACTGCCTCACAGCACTTTCCCACCATGGCTCTAACTGTGTGGAGTTTGTATATTCTCCCCGTACTTGTGTGGGTTTCCTCCGAGTACTCTGGTTTCCTCCCACAGGCCAAAAATATACTGGTAGGTTAATTGGCTCCCAACAAATAAACCCTAGAATGTCTGTGTGTGTGTGTACCAGTGGCGTAACTATAAATTTTGCTCCCCCCTGCCAAAAAGTTTGTGGCGCCCCCACCAGGGCTCCTCTCCAGTGTGTTGCCATAACGGAGAAGCTGAAGCAAGAGAGAGGAAGAGACCAGCAGACACTGCTGCTTCCCCTGGCTCCGACGCATCCCAGGCCGCCCCAGCACACCCATCCTCCCGCCCATTGTGTACACAGTAGCCAATAGCCGGCTCTGTGTACAGTCATTGAATCAGTGGGGGATTTGTCATCTCCATGACACGCGCTGCGGATGACTCCGGTGCTCAGCCAGTGGGCAGTGGAAGGTAGCAGAATGTCAGTGCATCCAGCGGGTGCTGGTGCCCACATAGACCCCACTGTGGCTTGCTCCCCCAAGTGGCAGCTGGGGCTGCCTTACAGTAGTTACGCCACTGGTGTGTACATGTGGTAGGGAATATAGATTGTAAGCTCCACTGGGGCAGGGACTGATGTGAATGTTCAAATATTCTCTGTAAAGTGCTGCGGAATATGTGTGCTATATAAGACATTGTTAATAAATAAATATTGTGAACTGGGGTGCATGTGAGGCATAATGTGAATTGGGGCACTACAGTATATTCAGCACAGTGAAGGTACAGAGAGTATTTACACATTATACTTTTTAATAGCAATTGGCAGTATATCATATGGACTATTATATTGGTAGGGGACCACACAAGTTAGCTGTCCTGGGTCCCCACAAACCTTAACAACAAGTATAGTATAGCAAAAGCATCAGTTTCTGGCTTAAGCAACATTATTTTACTGGTTCAGATCATTATTCTTAATTGTCTAAAAAACAAAAATCAAAGATTGTATAAAAACATAAATAAATAAATAAATAAATACATACATACAAATACATATCTTTCATGTGTTGTTTGGCTATGCATTATGGTGCATCTGTACTAATGTTAAAAGCATCATGGATACACAAAACATTGGTGACAGCACTCTAAGTATACAGAAGCACTTACAGCCGAATCGGAAGGGACCATATCGTAGAAAAGCTTCTTACAGCATTTGTTTCATACATCCGTGGCCCATAATATAGCATGTATTATAAACACTTAATATATTATTTACATTCTATGCAAATTGAAGATGTTTTTATTTTATTCGTATTTTTTACGTTTACCAATGGAAATGATGGAAACTTATTCATTTAAAAAAAAAGATAAAAAGAATCTGCCTGGTGCACATTTGTCTTTCATTTAACCATAATATCAGAATTTTGTCATGACACAGAGTGACCGCATATTACCAGAGTTTGGAAAATATGAAAATATGATTATGTAGTTAAATTTCCTATATCATAATATTCTAAGCTCAGTCTTTCCATCTTAAATCCATCTAAAACTGTCAAAATACTGAAAATGTTAAATATCTGTTGTGGAGTTCAACCTATTTAATATCAGGAAACCACATTGTCTGAACCACAGCCCTTAAATAAAATGTTGTGTCTGATCTCTGAGCTTTTACCAGGAGAAGCAGCACAGAGAGCAGACTGGCTTCCTTTGATCTATCGATTATGCTAATGCTGTTCCTGCTATTAAAAATGCAAGACCCTTTTCAGTTAACATATTTCACTTAACTCCAGTACAACATGTTTAAATTCAGAGACTGCAAACCTAGTATCTGCTAGTGAAATCCACAGGAGAGTTCCATGTACTGGAGATGGGCATTAGAGACTGTTCATTTGGCGAACATGTTCTTGCAGATGATTGAGGAAATATATTTGGTTGCAAACTTTCTCTCACAAAACATTGAAACATTGCAGAGGCTTCCTGGAGAGTTTTATGAAACTTTCTCCTATCCAAGTTTTCTTTATAAAAAATATCTTTTGCAGATTTTGCAGCTTTAATTGTACCTAATAATTATAACATTGTACATGCTCATTTCTAAAATTGTATAACTAATGTAGTCATTTTGTTGTTTTGCTATCTCTTTGTACAGTATGTTCCATTCCATATGCCACAAAGCCTTAATCCACACAGAACTTTATTTAAATTACCACCTTAAACTAAGTACCCAACAATTCAGTTCAGCCTCGGCTACTTCCCCTCAACTGGCATAATACTGCTTCCCCGAGATGGACACCTTGTCCTTCAGTGAGGTACAATAAAAAGTAAAAAAAAAAACACATACAAACCAAGTCAATGCCTGGGTGGGCATTAAAAACTGGAGGGAGGAAGATTGTTCCTCTGCCAGTTTACATAAAGGAATGGAGCCCTCCCACTAAAATACCATTGGTTAAATAATAATCCATTTTCCTAATCTAACAATTAAACTGTTCCCTAGCAAAAGGATTGATTGCATAAAACAACCTACAGTAGGAGTTTAGCCTCACAATTATGTATTCAGTATAAATAAATGGTTGCAAAAAATATGATTAGGGCTTTGTTTTCATCTATATGATTAGGGCTTTGTTTCACCTACAAAAGGTCAAATATTTTACATATATTATAGTAAGTAAGTACGTTTTATTTATATACTGTAGCGCACTTTCTCCAACAGGACTCAAGGCTCTTTACAGACATTAAAAATAACAATGCACATACTGCAATACAAAGGGTTATCAGTACAAGGAACATAAATAAAACAAGTGCATAGGCAAATTCTGCTTAGCATTACTAGGACTAGAACTTGTACCTAAACGAATTAGGGGTTCCAAAAGCCTGGAGCAAATTTTTGACCAGGCATGACTCTGGAACCATAGACAAAAAGCCCTCTACAGTATGTGGCTCTGTCTTTATGGTTCCATGGCCATGATTTACTAGTATGCAAATAATAATAATAATAATAATAATAATAATAATAATAATAAAAACCTGTAAAAATAAAGCATAAATATAAAATGTCCCTGTCTCGTTGAATGGCGCGCCAAGAAGGGAGTACATGGCGCACTATTGGGATTAATAAGAATGGCTCCATCTGTATATTCCCTCACATGAATCTACAGCTTAACTGCTTTAAGGCATATTTTATATTACAATTCACTGCTGAAACTGAATACCTGCCATTTATTTTTGAAAAAAGCTACAAACTATCCATAATAGGAGAACTGTGACACTTCAGGACGCAGTGTTTTTCATATATTTTGTCTTTCATACTTTTTAAAAAAAGAAACATTTTAATTTGGACACATTGTAATATGCTTACAAGGTGTACTGTAACATATGAGTGCCAACATAGGAAGAACATGGGAATATATGATTTCAAACATTTCGGTTATAATGGTCAATTCGATGATGGTTACGGAAAATACCCATGTCTCTGGCCACAAGATAATCTGGAAAATGATGAAAGGCATATGCTTCAGTGAGCTACACCTTAAACAAAAGTAGAGTTTGAGTCCATTGTATAGTTTAGTGTATAGGGGGGAGACCACTGCTGCAATGTACTCTTACAGTCCACTCCAGCAACAATAGGCATAAAATTTTTGTCATTTGCCATCAGGTGACTGACGGGTTCCCTAAACCCCAAGTTACCCATTTAGAAGTCAGAGAGAACGAACAGCTGATAAACAATTTTGCATAATTTTCCACATGGGACCAACACCATCTGATTGTCGACCAATCCCGGAGGCATGGAACAATGTGGCACTTTGGACAGGTACTGTAGATGATTCTGTCATTCCAATTGCAATAGCACATGAGGGTGATCTGTATCCTCTATAGAACAGTTTATAGGTAATTTCTCTAAATGAGGTAGCAGGTCTAGTATTTAAGGAATAGGGTAATGGGGCTAGTATGTCTGACTGCTGAAGGTGTGGAAACTGTGTTTGCCAAGTCATAATGCTTGCTTGAAATTAGAGTAGAGAGGGTTGCGTATGAGGGAGTAGAAGAAAGGTATTGGTTTAGGCGGGTGAGTTGGGAGAAGTTGGTTGTGTCTAGAAGGTTAAACAAGAAGGTTGGTTGTGTCTAGAAGGTTAGCACTTGGTATAGAGCGAATAAATTATTATGGGTACAGTCAAATTGTAAAATAAATTGTGCTTTAGTGAAAAGTTTGCATAATTGTGTTTCTACTAGGCATCTGACAGAGGATAGGCCATTTTTAGAGCCATGCCAAAAAGGGAAGTGTAATTTTCTGTCTTGCAACCATAAAGGAAGAAATAATGAGTGTAATTTCCAAGACCTGCACATTTTAAGCTACACTGACCTCATAGAAGTTAGTAGAGGATTCTCAAGGAGTAATGGGAGGATGTATTTTCTAGCCATCTGTAAGAATGCTGTCAAGATTTCTTTGGATGTAAGCTGTTGCACTAGTTCAAAATTAGAAAATCATTTAGTGGAAAAAGAGCCAGTTTGTAAGGCAATGGCATATAGCGCTTTGGTTGTAGAGTTCGAGATGGGGAAAATGTATGACTCAGTGTTTCTACTTTTGTGGAGGATTTTGAGGCTAATTTGGGGTTTCTTGCCAGTTCATATAAATCTACAAAAGGTGCCTTGAGCATTTGTTCATCCCTTGGGGTAAATAATAAGGGTAGAACCTGTAAAGGATACAGTAATTTGGGAATTAAATAATATTTATGAGATGAGCTTCAGCCAGAAAGGAGAGTTTTAGATTGTGCCAGTTCTTTAGTTCTGTGGTAATTTTTTATATTGTTTTTGAGATGTTAAGATACAGTAATAATAGTTATTTTGGCAGTTGGATTCCCAAATAGGGGCCCACGTGAGATTACTTGCCCCAAAGGGGCAGGTGATCGAAACTGTCACCGCTTTCACATCGCACCTAATTACTGGGTTCATGCCAGTTTCTTGCCGGTTCAACCCAGTAATTGGTGCAATGTGAAAGGTTACAGCTAACCGGTAGCAACACGGCAATACGAACTGGGTAAATAGAAGGGTTCATTGGTGTGTTGCTGTGCAGTGTGAACAGGTTAACCCGGGTCAAGCGACCTGTTTCCCTAACAAAGGTCAGTCACGGAGTATTCTTGGCGTGAATGAAATCCGATTGACATCAAACTGACCAGTCTTCCCTTTGTCTTCTTCCACATATATATATCCCCCCCCCCATTAAATCTTGGGGGCTTCACATTGGTCAAGAGAAGGTTTTAAAGAATCTCTACAAGCGCAACTGTATACACCATTTCTGGCTACATTGTATCTATAAGGAGTGGTAATCCTTAGGTGGCTACAGTGCAGCAGTCTCTTGGCGCGATCGTTTCAGAACTATCTTTCCGCTATTTTGACGCTATGAAGGAGGCTGCACTTGGAGCAGCGCCAGCTCTAAGCGCTGCCTCCTCCCCCACTCCCGATGATGCGCCGACGATCCGCCTCTCCCCCAATTGATCTGAACAGACCGCACATGCAGGGTCGCACTGGGACTGGACCGTTTAAAGTCCCGGTGCAACCCTGCATTTGCGGTCTGAAAGTGGTAAGAGGGTTGTCGAAGAAAAGCAGATCATCAGCAGATTTGTTGCCAAAGTAGTTTGAAAAATATTAAGGGAATCAATTATACAAATCAGGGGGTCTTGGCATAAATCAAACAAAAGGGGCAACAAGGGGCATCCCTGACGTGTACCACTAGGGAGTTTAACAGTTTTAATCCTTTGATTGCCAACATCTCTGTAAGAGATGTTCAAAAATATCTGCTAAAATGCCAGCCTCGTTCACATTTGTTATATAAATTTAAATAAAAAATGTTGTGTAAATTATATTTCCTATAAAACATTAAATGACCTGTAATGTTAGATGAAAAAATGTTTTCTCTGCAATTTTTACACCTACTATATTTTGACAAATTAATTTGGCACTCAAAGGGTTAATGTAAAGTTTTAGTTTCTTTGAGGGTTTTTTTTTTCTATCTTTTGGAAACTTATGGAAATTTATGAAAGCTTGAATGTGATTGTAATTGATATGTAAATTTCTCTCAAGATCAAATCAATATTATTTTGATGCTTTGCCGCGGGGCCCCTAAAAGGTGTGGGGCCCATAGTACGGTGTATACTCTGCCTATTTGGTAATCCGGCACGGCTAAAAGCATGTTATGGATTCTATTACTCTATTTATTAGTGAATATTATTTACACTCCTGTTGGGAATACCCTCAAGCATTATTCGGGGCAAGTCCCTTTCTATCCCCTGTCTCATGTCTGGGCTTTTTTCATGTCTGGGCCATTTTATGCATTAGTCATTTTTATGTAGATCTGTTATATCCAAAGTGATTATTATTTATTGTTGTTTAAATGATAAGTACCGTCATATTAGGCCATACTTCTATTAATATTTAATCTCTCACATCAGTACCTGCCCTACTGGTGCTAACAAGCTACATTAATAAGGAGCAGCACTTTCATAAGCACCCAAGCCGTTAGTTGCAAGATAAGTACCCTCCTGCTTTTTATATATATATATGCAGAAATATACATAGATATACTGGTTGCTTTTCAGTGTATTTTATATGTATGATGTATAGGTGTCAGAGATTTGCAGCTTGGCTTCATTTACATAAATCAAGTCTAAATATGCATGTATTGTTAGAACAGAGCTGGAAGGGTTTATATTGATACATATGTATCTGAGCCGTGTATTCCTAATTATTTTGCATGCAGCGATAGCATAATGTAACTAATCCCCATTCACAGGAAAATGAATATACTACATCATTATTAGCTTCTTCACTTCCCAAATCAATAGTGTGGATGCTTGCAGAGCGAGCTAATTAGTCTCGCTGTGGGGCTACAGTACAAGGTCGGCAATAGCTCGCCGCTACAGTACCCTGATTATTGATTGGATGCTAACAATGTACAAGACATCTGGGGTTAAACCTTTTAAAGAAACAATGGAACTTAGCTCAGAAAAAGATAACACTTTAATTGTCCTTCTTAAACTAATCCAAACATGCATATGGTGGATGTGTAGTGTGGTAAAGACAAATTCTGGGATAATAGGATTTACAGCTTCACTAGAAACACTCACATCAATGTACCTGTATGAGTCAGTGTAGGTTTTTATTAAAAACATATTGACTTTATGTTATGTCAAACAATTTTCAGGTCTAATGGAGCCCACACACGCACCGATCCCGGCGTGCGTTGTGGGCTTAACTAGCACACATAGCATCGCATCGTATGCCTTGTGCATACGATGTGCATACGATGCGATGCTATGCTAGAAAAAGCTAGTACAAAAAGTATGTGCAGCACATACATTTTGTACTGTACGATGAGGTGCCGCGGGAGCGCGCACCCCATCGTACAGCATCGCACCGCTGGCAACGGTGCGTGTGTGGGCTCCTTAAGGATATTTCTTCTTAGTAAGTAATGTAAATGTATCCAAAGATTAGGAGTGTATTTACTGCATGCAGTTATAACAGCCAAAACAGCATGATGTGAAGGTACATGCTTATACGGTATGTACCAGTGGGGGGCAGGCAAAGCTCCAACAGAAGCTCACCGGAATGCTAGTACTTTGACTCCACCAACCAGATGCTCACATCAGCAGCCACTGATGATCAGTGATCATTGGGGGATTGGGAAAATTAATCATGTTAAAAATGCCAATTCCCTGATCTCCACCAGGATCAGCGGATTTGGATATTTGAATAGATTTAATACCCCTATTCCCTAACGCAACCATCCGGGGATTGGGGGATTGCTCCAATACTATGCAGAGGTGCCACCCACATTATTTAAGAAAATCCATGCCCTAAATCAATCCAGTCTTGGTCGTAACTTTTCACGATGTTAGACTTCAGAGGAAGTAGAAGCACTCTTGACAGATCAACCAGAGAAAAAAGCAGTATTAATGGAAAAACAAAACATTTTTTATACCTCAGTGTTGAGGTAATAGTGTCCAAATACACCAACAAAATGGCTAGATGGGTCCTTTTCATGGTTAAAACCATGTTAGCAAACATTGTGGTCCTTTTCAGGGTCAATAAAAAGGGAGTTATAGGCAAGTACATTGTAAAATACGAAAGTCTTCAAATGTACTTCAAGATCCATTCTTCAAACCGAGCAATGCCAGGTGATACAGAAACAGAATGCGATTATTCATTTTTATGGATGTGGTTCCTTTCTAACAGAATATCCATAAAACAATACTTCTTGCAGTTTGACAGAATTATACAATGCATAATTTTATTATTTTTATTTTATAAAAATCATGAAGTTTGAATTAAAGCAATTTGATTTGTGGTTTGGGCTTAGTAAATTGCCTTTTTTATAAACTACATTTCTAATGTGTGTGAATGTGCATATTGCATACAGTTACCACAGTGCTAATTCACACATTTTCTTGAGCAACTTTATGGGCTGCTAGAGAAAGCTTTAATATTTGTGGATGATAGTTGCTGCAAAAGGTCTGAACTTTGGAAGCTGAAGGCCATTGTTTTATCAATTTAACTAGCACTTCATTCTGGCACCTTCTTGCCATGGTTATGGTTGAACACTATGGCCAGTTGAAAGCGTCTAGTTCGATGCCTAAAAATTGCAGGTAGCGTATAGATGAATAGTAACAGAAGATCAATGCAAGTGAAAGGTTGTCGAGAGCGTGGACTACAGTGACAAGGTCAACACAAGTTTTTCAAGTTTATTTGGTGTCTATGTTGACATAGGTCGTCATGGACATGTCTAAGTATACCCAGCTCCCTTTGTGTCCCCTGCGTCAATCTTCCATATTTAGGCATCTAACTAAACGTGTTTGACCATTAGTCATTGTCAATCTAGACCAGGGCTGGGCAATTGCGGCCCTCCAGATGTTGATGAACTACACATCCCAGGATGCTTTGCATTAGTTTTGCTATGTGGCCATGCTGAAACTGATGCAAGGCATACTGGGATGTGTAGTTCATCAACATCTGGAGGGTCGCAATTGCCCAGCCCTGATCTAGACCAATGATTCTCAAAATCAGTCGTCAGTCCCACACATTTCACATTTTCCATGTCACCTAATGGGTGCACTCATTACTCACTGATACATTTTTAAAAGATCCACTGGTGGAGCTAATTATTTTACTTGATTCTGTAATAAGACCTGCAAACCATGCACTGTGTGGGGTCCTGAAGACCAACTTTGAGAACCTGTGATCTAGACACAGACGATCTGGCGACCGTATATGCTTGCCACAACTTTACCCTGGATGCATGTAAATCCATGAGTCTGGGGCTACTGTAAGAATGGCATTTGGCACCGCCAGGGCTGGATTAAGGGCCTCATGGGTCTGGAGCTGAAAATGTTCAAGGGCCTATTATGAGAAGTGGAGGAGGTGAGGCCAATGCCATGTAGGCATGTAGAACCCATACACTATAAGTCACAATGTCTCCCTAATTCTATAAAAGTATAAACATTTGATAATATTGTATGTAAAAAGAAATGCTATATTAATACCTATGATTTATGGCCAACCATGTGGCCAGCTGGTGATCATGCTGTCATGATATTGGGCCTATTTTTATGTGGTGGCCTAGAGCTGCAGCTCCATCCTCCCCATTATTAATCCGGCTCCGGGCACCGCTTACCGATGTGCTGCAAATAGAACTGGCCAGCACTGATACTTTAGACATCATGGTATTCTTTTCATTTACTAGTGTTTTATTTTGGTGTTGTATTAAATATTGAGTAGCTGTTCTGTTAAGAAATAACTATGTAGACTGACCTATGTTATTTAGGTATGTATGATTGCTACCTGCATTGTTCAATCACAATTGTAACCTGATATTTGAGTGTTTCCTGCTGTCATAAATATAATTAAAAAATACTTCATATTTCTGTATTATTCATGTCTGAAACAGGTAATAAAAGAATCCCTTTTCTTAATTTCAGATGTTATATGTTATGTTGTGCTTATAAATGGTTGTTTATATTGTTCTTTGTACTGTATTTATATAGCAATAACCATGTTCAGCCCTTTACTAACCATTTATATCAGTCAGTGGAGCTTAAGCTGCCATACACTCGTACTCTTCCACAGGTGAAATCAAGACAAGAATCTTGATTTCCCCTGTGGAAAACGATGAGGAAGACTCAGCATGACTGGGAAGTAAAGGAACAGGATAGTGCTACCATTAGGAAAGTATATATTACTATTTAAGCTAATGGGATACCTCCAATTGCTTAATTAGTTGTGTGTGTGTGTGTGTGTGTGTGTGTGTGTGTGTGTGTCACAAAGCAAGTTCCAACTATTTTTTCCTAAAAAGACAAGAATTTAAGGAAAATGACTGGAATTGTTGGCGAATAGTTGGAAAATATGTGTTCTGGGTGGATTCTGAACACAGTTGATTCGTTATCTGTGCACAATGTAAGATGGGTAGCAGAATATTGTTTTCTTTATTTAAGATATTTGAAAAAAGTTATACTGTCTATGTATTGTACGTGTAGAATGTTTCATTGGAGTGCACATTAGTGTGTCAGCACAGTCACTGAGAGCACCTGCTAATTCTTCCCATCCATCTGTGCTCTGCATTATGTAACTTATTAGACTGGATTCTCCATAACACTACATGTTATTTATCAGAATACAGAAGAGCTTGTATTCACAATTGTAATGAAAAATGAATTAGAATGGCTCAACTGTCTGACACTGCGGCTTTGAAGATTTCAATAGATGCAATTTCTCTCTAGAGGTGAGTTTCATCCCTGAAGGATTAAAGATGTTTTAAGTTTTTATGATGTGGGCATATGTCAATTAAGAACGTTGTCAGCCTGCTTCATAAACAGCTTTCTGCGGACAACATTCTTCTATAGCCACTAGGGATGTGAGTTGGAAGAGAAAACCCTTTGGAATCCCAGATATCTCATGGGAATCTCCATACACTTCACTGATGTCTTCATTAACCCTATTCCAGCCAGTCTATTAGCAACATGTCCATATAGATTTTGCTACTTGTAATCCAAACTATTGAAGCATCTGGTAGCCCTTACATACTGCATTATTGTACTTGAAAATTGCTGCTTCTTTTAGTATATATCTTATTTATTACAAGTTATTGATATAGAGCATACATATTCCGCAGCGCTTTACAGAGAATATTTGAACATTCACATCAGTCCCTGCCCCAGTGGAGCTTACAATCTATATTCCCTACCACATGTACATGCACAAACATTCATTCTAGGGTTACTTTTGTTGTTAGGAGTGAATTAATCTACCAGTATATTTTTTGAATGAGAGAAAACCGAAGTACCCGGAGAAAACCCACTCAAATACAGAGATAATATACAAACTCTGCACAGTTAGGACAATTGAGGGATTCGAATCCATGACCTCTGTAATGCTAACCATTAAACCATCCATGCTGCCCATATATTATTATAACATTTATTACAGTGCTTTTTATTTTTTATCTCTATGAAAGAGTGTCCAGTACTGCAAGAAAAATGTGCCAGTTCTCACCTAAAGTTACAGTACATGTTAATACACTGTTTAGCAGCTTCTAGTGTACAGATAATTATTTTATTTCTGAAATGACTTCACTGACTTCAGGTGCTTCACTTGTGATAATTGATAACCATATTACTGTACAGTAGGTTAAATTGTGTATATGCAGAGGAGCTCTCAATTTGAAATTCTTATTATAATAGCACAATATTTAATCTATTACTTGTTCAATTACCAACCCTTACCCTTAATCCAGATGCAACCCTAACCATAACCCTAGTCTAGCTCTTGCCCCTTAGTTGCCGCACCCTGGTAGAGGGGACTGGGTGGGCCAGGTGGTTTTTGTCTGAATGCTTTGTTTTTGTGCCACGAGCTAGAGATGTCCATACCAGTTTACAGCCACCAACAGTCTACACTGTTATTCACAGGTCTCTTCCAGTCCTGTCTCTGTATCCTCGGCATATGAGACCACCCCAATTGGTTTATGTTTTTCCTGTGGGGGCCAATGTGTTTTTCTCTGTGGCTTATCTGATGGTGTGCTTTTGCAATCTTCAAATTTTGTTTGCTGTGCCATGAGTTGAAACCTACCCTAAAATAACCATAACAAAAAACCCTAAACTAGCCCTAATACCCTAACCCTAATACTAAAACCTTCCAGGTTATGACCCAGATCCGTCACTCTCACATTAAACCCGGGTCACCCGGGTTATAACAAGGGTTAAACCTTGGTTGCCCTCTGTGTAAAACAGAGGGCAACCAAGGTTTAACCCTTGTTATAACCCGGGTCAATTTACTGGGTTTGTTGACCCGGGTTATGAGCTGTGGTTCTTTCACACCACACCTCAACCTGGGTCCATACGTCACCAACCTGGCATTAACCCTGGTCCGATGTGCAATGTGAAAGAGGTATTAGATATTTGCATTGCATAAGATAGCAAGCAGGCTGACTCACCGGACATGTGTCCATTTCAGAATCAATGCTCTAAATCTCTCTATAAACACTATTATGTGCCATGATATAATTGTCCCATGAACTATTCTCAATAAACTCTGATTGATTACTGAAATTACCCTGAAATGTAGCTTTAATCTATTAAAAATATGTTCTAAGAACAACAAGCAGTGTTTGTAGTGTCTCTATTTGACATACATTGTAAATGAATTTCTATGAAACCGTCAATTCTGACCAAGGCTTAAATTCATCACTGTTTTCCCAATAATGGTGCATATGGATTTTAAACAAATTAGTAACAGAAAAAAATGAGGACTGCAGCAAAGGCTTTGAAAGACCAACAGCAACTGGCATCCCATGCTCTATGAAATACACTTTTGGAGACTAATTTTGAGTTGCGAGAAAAGCAATGTACAGTAAGTGTACACCTTGACAAAACCCTGTTGTGCTGCAGATGAAGCAGATGTGAAATGTGCATGGAGATTGTAGTGTGGGAAGTGAGTGTTCAAAATCATGTCTAAAGATGGCCATACACTTTAAGATTTACTGTCTAACCAACCATTTCGCTGGTTGGTTCAAATACGGTCATTCATACAGATTGGTTAAATCCACTTGATAAAACCAAATTCTCTGAATTACAATTTTTGTCTGTTTTCTGGTGTTTGTTAGCAAATGTTGACTGTCATTTGCACCCATACTGTACATTACGTGATTTTCATTCCAACCTAGAAAATTGGTTAGTTGGACAGAAAATGTCAAGGTCAGGGGTTCCCAATCTTTTTCGAATCGCGGCTCCCCAGAGTATCAGAATCTTTCCGCGGCACCCCTAGGCCCCCAAAAAATATATAAAATGAAGTAGATTTTGTTTATATGTGATTCTAAGGTGCAGTTATGTGTTAAAGGGCAGGATTTGCTTCTGATTGTACACATATTGTATGATTGGCAGCCACTAGCACTGATTTTGTCCATATATAATTGATCATAAATAATTTGAATTGGTCCTGGAGCACCAACCCGTGGCACCCCTGCAAGTGTCCCGAGGCACCCCAGGGAGCCACGGCACACAGTTTGGGAACCACTGGTCAAGGTGTATGACCAAACTAAAGCTGTCAAGCTTTTGCAGGCTTCATGCAAAAGCAACCCGTATTTACCTTGCATGGAAAATGTACTACTAAATAAATAAATAGATGTATTTGCCCCTCATGCACTGCAACATGGTCTGCTCCAGATAGGACGTGACTTGCTTTACTTGATATGCTCCAGCTCCGCACCTTACAGTGGTGACGGGATGTGATTGTTCGGGTGGTGCATGTTCTTACTTTGGCTTAGCTCCACTCTGAGATGTCAGACATAAGACTGTTCTCATATGATGTTAAGCCCTGCAATCACTAAAGCTATTAATCAAAAGCCCTTCTTACCGATCAATGCATTGAGTAATAATTAGAATGGTGAAAGATGCTGCTTCACTGCTGCTCGCACTCTGGCTGAGAAATACTGTATGCATATTATACATATTGCTTCACACCACAGTTCCTAGGAGCAGGCAGCGAGCTGCTAGGGGACTTTCATGTATGCACTTTAAATTCTAATAATTAGATTTCATTACCTGCTTTGTGCAATGTAAGTTTTGCTGCACTCGCCAGTCAAATTCATCTTTTAAATCGAATACAACTTGAAAAATGTAAAACAAAAATAAAATAGAATGCACGGCACAATTAAATAAGAAACAGTTTTGATTTGATTGGGTACTTTATTCTGAAGATCGTCTTTCTTAGTCTCTGTGGTAAGTGGAAGTAATTTGCCGTAAGGTGGGCAGAGCAGTCAGCGTGTCTGGGGGGAGGGTGAGTGGAGATGCTGCATCTGGCTAGCAGCAGCCACTGCTGCAGTAATGGTTGGCATACACCTTGGATATCCCAGCCACACACTCTGCAGGCTGAACAGCCGCTCCAAGCATCATTAGGGACTGCACAGTCCAGCAGTAGTTTCTCGATAATAACATACTGTATATGCCTACCCACCCTAGAGGGAGCATTCTTATGTTGTATGCGCTCAGAGGAATGGGTGGTGGCTGCACCGGGGGGAGGGGGGGCAACTACTGCTGAGTTACCAGGATGGCCATTGCCAATATGCTGATGCTATGCAATAAACATGCAATTACCCAGAAATGTCGACAGATTGTAATATATTAGAACTGCAAAAAGAGGTCAATAGTCTAATTTTTGCTGGCCAGGTAAACTCATTTTATTTAACCTAAAGTTCAAGAGTCTAGATATTTAATTTTATTAATATTCCAACATGAGGGCACATGTATGGGGCCTTCCCTGGTCCCCAGGAGATGGCAGATGCTTTATTTTCACTATTAACTAGAACTTGTTTCAGATTCACTGGGTTGAAGCCAGACCTTAGTCAATGCTATAAATGTGACTGTCCAGGCATACATTCCAGGACAAATTGCAATTATACCAATATAGTTAAAAGGTACTTGTTTAGTTTCACGGCGGCAGCATGAGACGCTCTAGCTTGAATATTGGCAGCTTGCCAGACTGATAGGTTTGAGCGCCTCAGACGCTCCAGCAGCAATGCAATGATACCCTCCTGCCTCTGACCTCTGAGTAGCTATTGCTGAGATGTATGATATGGCAGGTTTGAATGTGTTCCTGAAACACCCCCACCATCCACGCCATCCGGAAGCGTGGCGAGCCCCGCCAGGGGCGGCGGTACGCATCCTACCGACCTTTTCATACCCCCACCACCCATGCCAGCGTGGAGTTGATTTTATATAGTGTGGCGAGCGCAGCGCGCCCCGCGAGGGGACATGGATAACTTCACATGTATTCCACGTAACACAAACATGGAACGTCTCTCCGCCGGCGCCCTCATGATCCCCTCTCCACAGGAGAGGGCATATCATGTGGGCACAAGCGCTATGTGAGAGGTGCTCACTTGACAGGAGGGTTAGCAGCGCTGGCCTGCCACGGAGAAGTCAGCGTAAGGCGGCACGCGATGTCGCCCTGAAACTAAACAAGTAGTCTGATACTGTAAGGCGGCTAGGCAGCTGGCAAGCTGCCAATATTCAAGCTAGAGCATCTCGTGCTGCCGCCGTGAAACTAAACAAGTACCATTAAAAATATTAAATGGTATTAAAGTAACATGGTTTCCAGCCATTATCCATCCCATGCATTTGCCTGTGTCCCAGCAATCCCGTAGAATACCATTGTTATGAGGAAAGTTCCTGAAAGCAGAATGTGCCATGCATATACTGTACAATGCGTTGTTTGAGAGCAGACTTTCTGTTTCATAAACAGCCTCCTGTGTCTAGCCTCATACATAATTGATTAGTATAATATAAACTGGTGCTATACACACATGGCGCAGAGGAAACAAGAGTATGGCACTAGCACTATGTAAAAGAAAGCAGAAATGTCGTTGCGTATGGGCTTTTAACTTACACATATGATTCAAAATCCTTTTAATTCAACCAGTTTGTCTGATCTAGTGTACGGGTAGGTATCCGAAGATACCAGATTTTGGGGTCGATCCTCAACACCAGCGCTGACTTAAAATTATGAACCACACCTCCCTTAGAGAATGGTGGCGTCTCCTCTTCTCCAAATATAGAATCACTTAATGAGAAAACCAGGCACCAGTCAGGTCATCATCTGTCATTTCCACTTTTTCAATAATTCCCTCAAGGAAGAGAAATGACATAATAGTGCAAAACCTCTGTATTACAATAACATGTATAAAACAAAAGAATCCAGGAGATAAAAAGGGTGGAATTTACCAGACAAGCTGGAGAACCAGATGGATATGGCTCTCAAACAGGCATAAGGGATGGTGAGATGTTTTTCCCGGGTCAACCACCGCTACAGTCCCAGTTGTATGGATCCAACCTTCTCAATCTCCTGGTCCAAACGAAACACAGCCGCTCCAACGCGTTTCGGACACCAAATGTGTCCTTTTTCAAGGAGTATAACTCTGGCTGTGTGTTCATCCCCTTTTAAAGCAGGGGAATCATGGCAACTTCAGTCACCCGACGCTCCCGCGACTTCTGGTGACGGACTTCCGGTCACCTCACTTCCGGTCGCGGCTATTGGAATGCATCTTGCGTTCCACTTACAGGATGTTCTGCAGTGTGTCCCCGCTATTTCGTATTCATAGTAAGTGCAACACAGTACTTCATTTCGGTTCTGATGCTGATCATAATTCCGCAGTGCAAATGGCTGTCTGATATATACAGCATTCACTTTTCATTAGGATTTTATTGGATCCCAATGGTGATAGAATAGAATATGCGTCCGGAAGTTCACTATAAATATACAAAAGTGCAAATGAGTACAATGTGTGCAAATAGCATATAAATACATATAAACCACATTGTAAAAATATATATATCATATAAAACCAATCATATATATATATAAAACCAATTACGTAAAAGCAGTTACTTAAAATTTTATAAAAACCATTTCACTTCAAAATCGCAGTTCAGGTCCTTTGGTTTCAATGTATCAAATTTATAAATTAATTTCATCTCCTCCCTTGCTACTTGCTAAACAGGTGGCTTGATTTTTATTTCTGGGGCCAGTATGTGCTATTTTTATGCCAAAAAACCTGATAATGGCTGATGGTGAGGAGTTATGAAATTGTTTAAAATTTTGCGATAAGGAATGGGACTCTAGTCCTTTCCTTATATTATTTAGGTGTTCGCATAAACGAATTTTAAAAGGGCGTGAGGTGCGACCCACATAGAATTTATGGCAGGAACATTCTATGCCATACACTATGTTGCTAGTGTTGCATGTCATAAAATCATTTAAAACAAACTTAACACCTTTGATCATAACATCCGTGGTTTTACTGACCCCTCTGCTGTTGATTTCCCTGCACGCTTTACATAATCCACATCTGTGGAACCCCTTAGTCAAAACCCTTCCTGGACGTTTTGACAAGGGGAGCGCACTACTGACCACTTTTGTTTTTATGTTTGGGGCTTTTCTATAGATAAAACTTGGGTGACTCACCCAAAACAGGGTCATGTTTTAAAATCTCCCAATTTTTGGTGAATGAGCGTTCCACCATTTTATGTTGGGCATTATACCCTGTTATGAAGGCCAAGTGGAAGTCTTTTTTGGGTCTTTCCGAGGGTATTTTCATATCAAGCAGAGAATCCCTATCCAGGGCACCTATCTCCTTGACCAGTGAATCAATTCTTTCCCCCTCATAACCACTGGAGACGAATTTCTTTGCCATATTTGCCGCCTGTTCATTATAAGTATTCGCATCAGTGCAATTACGTCTCACTCGTTTCAACTGCCCCCCCCCCCCCGGTAATAGAATCTAGCCAATTGTGGTGATGGCAGCTGGTGCGATGAATATAAGAGTGAGTATCTGTGGGTTTCGTAAATGTTTTCGTTTCCCACTGACTGGTCCCCTTTTTAATCGTAATATCTAAAAAGTCCACTGATAACATACTCTTATTAAAAGTCAATTCTATATTACAATCGTTGGTATTTAAAAAAGTACAAAAATTTTTGAGATTATCTTCTCCTCCCCTCCAGAAGAATAAAATATCGTCTATGTAACGTACCCACGACACCAGGCTCGACCCAAGCCCCGCCCAACACCAAACATGGGACTGCTCCCACTTGCCCATGAAGATGTTGGCGTAGCTCGGGGCGAACCTGGTGCCCATGGCTGTCCCAACCTTTTGTATACAAAAGTCGGACTCAAAGGTAAAATAGTTGTTGGTTAAAATGAATTCCACACCTTCTAATAAAAACTGCTGGAGGTCTTGCTGTAAAGTGCTGTTTGTCAAGTATTCTCGTACCGACTGTATACTAATTTGGTGGTCGATAATAGTGTAAAGAGACTTGACGTTTTAACAACTAAATCTCATTTGAGAGACACTAAAGATCTTCTCAATATTTTAAAGAATATACCCTGTGAAGAAGAGATCTGGGTAGTGACTGCAGACGTCAAGTCTCTTTACACTATTATCGACCACCAAATTGGTATACAGTCGGTATACGGTACGAGAATACAGTTTTTTCAGCATTGTGTGGATGGAATGAAATGTGTGTACTGTAAAACATACATTTGTGCACACACATAAATGCACACACATAAATCTATGGCGGGATGTGCTTAAGGCTTAAGCTGAAAAGTGCTCAATACTCTGAATTCTCATATGTGCTAAGCTTTAGAATGTACCACATTCTGGAGCTTGTACACGCTAGGCCAGGCATGTCCAAACTATGGCCCTGCAGCTGTTGTGAAACTACAAGTCCCACCATGCATTGCCACGGTTTTGCTATTAGTGAATGCTAAAACTATGGCAAGGCATGCTGGCAAGGGCGTAACTACCATAGGTGCAGGGGGTTCAGCTGCTATAGGGGCCAGAGCTAAAGTTATATACATTTATTACCATCAGTTGCTAAATAGGGGCCCTTACAAACGTTTGCTATGGGGCCTACGAATGTCTAGTTACGCCCCTCCATGCTGGGATCTGCAGTTTCACAACAGCTGGAGGGCCATAGTTTGGACATGGCTGGCCAGATTGTGGACATGGCTGCGCTAGGCAATTACATCTCTAGATACCATTGTCTAATAAAAAACCTGTGGCCTTCTCTTCGCATTGGTCCTGATTCAGATGTGTACAGAGTTGCTATGGCTGCTGCTTACATTGAAGCAACAATCATAACACGTAGATATTGAACCCGAGATCTTAGTGCCTACAGAAAGTAATACTAACCTCTATGCCAACTGTGCCGCCAATAACAAGGCATTAAGCATGCTGTTTGTTGCATATTAACCATCTGTTCTAATGTGTGCAAAAATGTAGAAATCTTATTTCATGCTGCAATCTAATCACACAGATTTAGTTATTGTGAATATTAACTCTGAACAGACTCATCCTGTACAGTCTATAACTCTAGTGAAATCCTCATCTAACAGTAGGTGGCATCAAAGGGGTTAATATTATTTTCTGCAATGCAACGTTCTCTTCCTTTATTCTACAAAATAATTTATAAGCGGAGACCCCAGAAGAGGATCTCCAGACCCTCATATGCTGTAAGCTTTTACATTTTATCTCTCTATGTACCCAGACACCGCCGCAGAGACTGGTATACAGGATAATGTATGCTTCAAATGCTCCTGTATAGCGCAGGCTGGAGAGCAGTCGTCTCTGCGCTGTGTGTCTCAGCTGATACATGTCTTGCTCAGCGTGAGAATGATACATTCATAAAGCTAATAGTATTCCTGTCCGGCTATGTTATGAAAAACTTGCTTTTATTTCATACTGAATTTCAATCTTTCATCTATAAAGAATATAAATGGTCAATGTCTAATATATATATATATATATATATATATATATATATATATATATATATATATATAAAGTTGTATTTCATATATGGAATATCTACATCCTACATCCTTACATGCATTAAAGTTACTTGTTTAGTTTCACGGCGGCAGATAAATCGCATGCGATTTGATGCGATTTTGTACCTGTTCATAACCCCACTATCCACTACGCACGGAGTTGATTCTATATAGTGTGGCGAGCGCAGCGAGCCACCGAGCCACGGAGTCCGAAGCGTGGCGAGCGTAGCAAGCCCCGCGTGGGGATGCAGATTACTTTACATGTATTCCGTGTCCCCTTGCGGGGCTCACTGCGCTCGGCACGGAATACATGTAGAGTTATCCACGTCCCCTCGAGGGGTTCGCTACACTAGCCACGCTTCGGGCTCAGTGGCTCGCTGCGCTCCATGCATAGTGGATAGTGGGATTATAAACAGGTACAAAATCGCATCAAATTGCATCCGATCGCATTGCATGCAATCGCATGCGATATCGCATTCGATATATCTGCCGCCGTGAAACTAAACAAGTACCTAAGTTTCCATTATGTGCCAAATTTCATTCATTGCTGTCCTCATCCTGGCAGTTTTACCTGTTATACTGTAATATATACTGTATACTGTAATATATATATATATATATATATATATATATATATATATATACTAATTCTTCAGAAAGGAAATTCATTATAAAAATTAACATTATAGGGATCTGTTACTCACTGTAAGTAAGATTCCCCAGGCTCCCCTTTAACCAAACCCTACAATGCACAGATATATAATGTGTCACTCATATAATCATTGTAATAATGATCGAGTATGGGTTATAACCAGTGCCAAAATTGTCAAGTTAGTGATTGGATTATGGATTGGATGATGAATATACATCTTTTTCTATTAGAATCCCACAAAGTCTAAAAAGTGCATACTCTAATATAACCTGCAAGTACCTCATCTAAATACCACCTACATACATTCTAAAATGACAAAGCAGTCCACATGCTTTTTGATTTGGTAGATGAGAGATTGCACTAGTAGATATTTTTTATGGGGAATAAAAGCAATTGGACTTTGACTATAACACCCCTATCCATTACACCACAAGTTCTCAAACTCAGTCCTCAGGACCCCACACAGTTTTGCAGGTCTCCAAACAGAATCGCAACTGAAATAATTAGCTCCACCTGTGGATCTTTTAAAATGTGTCAGTGACTAATGAGTGCACCTGTGCACCTGCCAGGTGACCTGGAAAACCTGAACTGTGTGGGGTACTCCTTAGACCGAGTTTAAGAACATATTGCATGCTAAGTGGCAGGTGTAGTACAGGTAAGCCTTAAAAAGATATAAACCAAGGGTGACAAAGAGTTGTAAACGTACAGCCAATCAGCTCATCGTGTTTCCAGCTGAGTTTGAAAAATGACAGTTTGGGGCTGACTGGCTGTGCGTTTATCTGACTGGCTGTGGCTCTGTTTCACCCTTGCATTTATCTCTTTGGGGTGCATATGTATTAGACCTGGTGAAGAGACAAAGTGGAAAGAAAGTGGAAGTTGATAACGTACCAGCCAATTAACTCCTAACTGTAATTTTTCAAACATAACTGATTGGCAGGCGCGTTATCACCTGGCCGGTGTGTTATTAGGAGTCTGGACGTGGAAACATTAAATGCATAGGCTGGAGTTAGAGTACACTTAGTATTACTTACAATTAATAATTTAACATTTATAGGATATCCCCCAAAATGGGTGTTACCCATAAATATCCCCAAGTTTTCAAATATATCTTTGAGGTACCCCCATTTTCAGTCACAAAAGCAGAATTTACAGAACGTTTCTGTTTGGTGGATGCTTATTTGCCGCATAGTTGAACTTGACCCTGTTAGCTAACACCATTACCCGACGGCATTATCCTCTGTAGCCAATGGGCTACATTCTGCAAAAGTAAATGGGAGAGGGTTCCCATGGATTCACTCATACGTGGTCAGTACTGCGTCATCTCTCGCATACAGAAAACACTGCTTCTAATACTGTATGTATGCTGCCATTATGGCCCATAGAGATAGCAATCTCTATAATATGACTTTATTGATTTGTACTCTAGGGCAGTGGTTCCCAACCTGGGGTACTAGTACCCCTGGGGGTACTCTGCAGACCAGTTGGGGGTACTTGGAAATAATATTGGTAATGGCGGAAGAAGAAAAAGTCTCCCAATGGCAAAATAAGTCTGCCATTGACATGGAAACAAGCCACGTTGTGTCATTTCCAGTTCCATCTGCAGCGTCATCGGCGTCTCCTCGTGCTTTTGCCCAAACAGCAATTCACTGAGAGCTACCTGTGAACATCTGCCCCGCACTGACATGGGTGGAAGAAGCATTAATCCTACAGGCGTTAGCGGGGACTAGGGTGGCCAATCCCGGGATCGGGATCGGCGGGATCCCGGGATTTGGCCCCCAAAACGCCGGGATTTCAATCCCGGGATTGGAGTTTCCAATCCCGGGATTTTCGGGATTAGACTGCGCATGCGCAGTCTAATGCCGGGCAGCGTCTGAGCACTCGCTCAGCCGCTGCCCGGATACTCCCATACCCGGCAGAGCAACCCTGCGCAGCGTGACGAGAGGTCACGCTGCGCAGGCAGGCAGGCAGAGATGAAGCCGCCCGTCCACCTAGACAGCCCACCCAGCAAGCAAGCAACTCCGCATTATGAAGTCGCCCACCCGCCCGCCCACCTAGCCAGCCAGCCGACCCAGCAACCCGGCTCCCGAAGTAGGAAGCTGCCCACCCGGTATCCCGGCTCCCACCCTGCCGCCAGCCAGATGAAGCTGCCCACCCGGCATCCCGGCTCCCACCCATCAACCCGTTTTTTTTTATTAGGAAAGCCAATCCCGGGATCCCGGGAATCCCGGGATTAAGCATTTTTCAATCCCGAATCCCGGGATTGAAAAAATGTCCTGGGATTGGCTTCCCTAGCGGGGACTCAGGAGACAATACACAGCCAACGGCCAGACAAAGACGGACCTGATTCCAAACCATATACTAGTCCACGGCTACCTCCACGCATACTGCTCACTTCCACTCATAAGTACTGTGGATATTTCAAATTGAGAGGAGGGTACTTAGAAATGAAAAGCCTAATCAAGGGGTACGGGAGAGAAAGAAGGTTGGGAACCACTGCTCTAGGGCATCCAATCACTGTTTACAAGAGTCTTAATGTGAATGATTAAACTTTCTTTGTCAACTTTCCTTGGCATCACCAAAGTGCAGGATGGCATTAAGTTTGTGTCACTGGGTCTTTAGCACCCAGTGACACAAAATGGGTCTACTCTGTAACAGAAGTGGGGCACAGTTTATTTTTAAAATGTAATCATTGTATTTGTAGAGTGAACTTCGGAATTTACCATGGCTGCACTGTTAAATATTACATTGGCCAACAGGGCATTTCATACCTGCTTTGTGAAACACATTAAAAGGCTTTGCAAGAGGTATTAAAATAAAGACACAGACTGACTTTTCCCTATGAAAACTATTACAGCAAACAAGGAATGAAATCACTCTGTCATTAACTTTTAGTTGTGACCTGTGCTAATACAATCTCTATAGAGAGTGTTCAATGTTCCTTTAATCTCCCCTTTGTGATGAAGAAGTTTGTTTTGTCTACACTAAAATTAAACCTCCCATCTGAGTCCCTAAAGTGATTTATAAACCCTAAACATTTTACAAATATTGGTAGCAAATGGGATGTTTAATCTGAAACAGAGGACTATGCAGCACACAGTCTAATGTGTGAGTGGACGGCTGGTCAGCTTCACAGAAAACATATCATATTTATAGGAGATGACAGATTCACAATATAATAAACAGGAATGTGGTAACTAGTTACTCTCAGGAATAATAGATTCTTTTTGCACTAAGTAAGGAAATATAATTACAGTAATTTCAGTTTGGCAACATTTCATGTTCAATAAGCCATTAATTTTATTTTCACATGTTTTTCTTTATTAAATTTCCATTTACATACATCCCTATTAAAGGGAAGGAAAAAAATTAACATAATATTGGGGTACAGAAAAAAAGGGGTACATTCCAGGGGTATACAATACAATATTCATTACACCTCAGTATAGTTTTCACTATTACTTTAGGGGTCATCCTGTCCACCTTCCACAGCTATTTTTCCTGACGTTCTAATGATTTAATTTCCCTTCTAAGCTAGCCTACCTCCTTTACCTTGTTCGAGTCAATTAAATTTTTCCTGGTCGTTTCTAATTTTACATCTGAGTCTCTCTTTCCTCTTCTAAGATATATTTGCCCCATTTGCTCCACTTTCTCTGTAGTGATCTGGATGGTGTAATTCCTAATGTGGTTTCTGTTTCCATTATGTATTGGCAGTGAACCTTAGAGATCACTTTTTGGATATGTGGGGGGGTGTTTTGTTTCCAACATTGTGCTAGTGCAGCTCGTGCTGCTGTACATATATGTCCCAGTACGTATCTATAGTTCCCTATTACCGCTGTAGGGTACATATGTAGCAAGGCCAATTGTGGGGAGCGGACTATCCTCATTCCTGTTACTTTATTAATAGGTGTGAACACTTCATCCCAGTATTGCTGGATCTTTGGGCAGAGCCAGAACACATGGTAGATATCCCCCACCTCTCCACATTCTCTCCAACAAAACTGTGAGTTTACGGGCCAGAATAAATGTAGTTTGTTAGGGGTTAGTTAGGTACAGTCTATTTAATAATTTAACCTGCATTTCTGCATGGTTCAAACATTTAGACATGCTGAAAGCTGTAGTATATATTGTTTCCCATTAATTTTATATATATATATATATATATATATATATATATATATATATATATATATATATATATGCAATGCAAATATATAGGTGCGCTGACACTAATAAAGTCCGTTCCCTTCAAGGAACTATAAAGTTCTTTTGAAAATCCACACCAATCCGAATGTAATGGGTGCAGCTCCCCTCCAAATGACCCGATTCCCACAGGACCTTCAATGTACACACCACCTAAAACAGATAGAGGGGGCGCTTCATGGTGTATTAACGTTTATTAAAAACGTGGAAATCACTTTAAAATTTTCTCCCACGGAGAAGATAATACCCGTACCGAATATTTCATCCGGTGTGGGCTAAAATACCACAAGGTTTTGTCACATAATCCACTGGCTCAACAGCATGCTCAAAAGTGTGCAGTGTACAACTCACGATAACGGAGGGGAAACACCAGCAGGCACGATCGTTCCACAACACACCGGCGCCTCAGCGTCTTAGCAGCGGGCTAGAGTCCAGCAGGTACAAGGATGCGTCACACAGACCACGCCCCTACGCGTTTCGTCAATGGACTTCGTCAGTGGGGTATATATATATATATATATATATATATATATATATATTATGTCATGTCACAATTATAAAATTATTTCTATAACACTCTATTTTGCTGCATACAGTGCTATAGTTCCCACTGGTACTGCTTTACAGTTCATTCCACACAGTATAATATGTATTTCTTTCCTGTAACCAGGGGTTAAAGTAGGTGGAACTGAGTTCTACCACATGTAATGGGGAGGTGGAACTAGTTCAACCTCCACCTTGTCCCTGCACAGTTATTCTAACAGGAAAGCATTGGATTTTGCAGGGGGGTTCCAAAAACCTTACCACTGATACTGGCTTTCCAAAATGGGGGAAGGAATTAGGTGGCAGAGGGAAATGAGTTCCACCACCTCTCCAGGACTGCTTTAACCCCTTCAGTGGTGTTTTGTTTTGGGGGGAGCGAGTTTTTTATGGGGAGCGCTCACTTAAAAAAAACACACCACTGCCTCCCTAGGTCCGGGCAGCACCACTGAACTGTCAATTAACCGCTGCCTGGACCTGCGCCCCGGCACCCCGTCCCTGTCCCCGGCAGCCGGCTTGTCATAAGTCCAGAGGTGAAGGAACCAGGGGCCAAATGTAATAGATTGCTGCTTTAAAAAACATGGAAAAGCAGTCCCAAAATCTATCACTTTCTGAAACTCTCAACCTATTACATTTGGCCCCAGGTGTCAGAAGGGTTGCGGCACCCTATGATTTCTGTTGGGTGTGTTTTGCCCCCTCCCCCCTGAACTTCTGCACAAAAGCAAATGGAGATTAATGACATGAAAATAGGGATGAAGCGATAATAGTTTTATTTCAACCAAGTATTGCCGCTTTTTTTTTTATACCAAAATGATCTTCCTGTGTGTTCTGCCGACATTTTCATCACGCATACGCTGCGCTGAATTTGTATGATGTGTTGAGAGATTTTGTAACCAGGAATGAAAACATATTATTGGCAAAGTGTAAAAATAGGACCTTCATGCTACTTTCTGAAGGAGATTTTGAGCTCAAAGTAGCTCAAAACAGGCAAAAGTGAGCTTTTTTAACCCTTTGAGTGCCAACGTTGCTGTAAGAGATGTTCAAAATAACTTCTAAATATGCCAGCCTTGCTCACAGCGAATGTTTTTTTTTTTTTGGGGTGGGGGGGGGGGGTGGGGGGGGGAGTGTTGCACATTATTTAACTAAAGTTCAATTAATTGGCTTCAGATCATTTGCCGGCAATAACTAAAGTGATCCCTTTTTTAAAGGATATTGTGCACATCTCTTGCAGCAATGTTGGCACTCAGATCAATATTGCCTAGTGTGTATGGGCCTTAATTGTCTAATAACCATCAAAACATTCAAAGTATTTCATTTATTAGTCACAGAGAGCAACATTAGTAGGTGAGACACCGCTATTAAATGACACTTTCTTGAAATAAACATTTGTACAAGTTTGCATGAATCGGGTAACAATTACAGATTGGCAGCCAGTGAGAGATAGCACCTTGTTTCATCCAGTAGATAGACAGACGGTAACCTTTTACAGTGGTCTGCAGAGTCACATTTACTTGCAATCACCTTGTACTGAGACAAGTTGGTTCTGAGGCCTTAGTTGCAACGCACAAGTCACTTGTGATGATGGGCGAGAGGCAAAGCTCAGCTCCCAGGCATAAGCTTCATGTGAGGCCTCAGTTTTTTATCTTTGAAGTGACCCCCAGGAGACTGACCACCTGGGCTCCGTTCACACAACATATGCAGTGTTGATTTGGTGTATGTGAAAACAAGTCACTTGATAGCCCTGTACAACAGCAGTCATGTTACACAGCTTGTGTAATCCTGTCACTGTGCACTAAAAGATACAGAATTATCATATGCGCATTTTGTCCAATGGTATCAGCTTGTGAAATGTATCATTTTCAATAGATACAACTCATTCAATGAACATTCTCACTTATGACTAACATAAAACAGCTCAGAATGTTTCATGTAGATTATGATTGGACATTATCATATCTTTTATATATACGTTATTCCTGATTCATTATGCTTTATTAATTATATCCTAAGGTCTATTTCTTCCATGCACTAATCTGTACATTATGCTAACAACTTCTGTCATTGTTTGATGTCATTTATGTATATTCGCCATCTTATTATTTCATGTGATGTCATACTTTTCCATCTATTTCCATCATGTGATGTCATACTTTTCCATCTAATATTTAGGTGATAAAGTATCATCATGTCTGTAATGTACACTGTACAGTAGGAGCAATGCTGATTCTTTTCATTGGAGACACAGTATGCTGGTACAACCAGTGGAAGGAGTAATGCTCACACAACAAAGAGGCGCAGTCCTGGTATATTCATTGGGCAATCAATGACAATCAGTGAGTGATGATCATTTATGTGCAACTTTTTGAAGTGTAATTTCTACAAGTAGCTTATCTCATACTGTAAGTTTTGTTATTAATAGAAAAATATTAACGCTAAATCTTGTCATATTTTCGCCAATCAAATTCAAAGGAAAAATATAAATTTATGGTGTCCTTTACCCTTACATGCGTTAGGCCACTACAATGGTCAAGTGTCTTTAAGTCCTTATCTCTTATAGAAATTCTCTCTTGACATCTCTAGCACATGATGACCTCTTCTTTGGCCATCTACCAAACATAGAAGGCATGCCACCTAGTGGCAGCTTTTAATTCCTACAAAAAAGGTAAATGGTCTGAACAAAAGTTCACCAGCACCAAGTACTTCAGGTATTTCTGTAAACTGTTTTCACTCAAAGATAAATAAATTCAAGAAAAGTAACATGTACTGTAGGGGATATTCTAGTAGGTTATCTGATCAAATACTTAATTTATTTTATTTTCCGGTTTATTTTTCAGTATGTCACTTTAGAATCCAGCATTTTTCAACCACCATGCCAAAGTGCACTATATACTTGAAGTGTTCCAAAGTGTGCCCCCAGAGCTTGAGATGTCCACACTAGTTTACAACCACCACAAGTTCAACTGTTATTCGCTGGTCTTTTCCTGCTCCAGTCCGCTAATCATCATTGGTTGGTGGCAGCTGTTGTTGCTCCTTTTCTCACATGGATGGTTTCAAAAAGGAATATCCAAGATAGGATGGTGTCAGTGTCGGTCCCAGTTAAAGGGTTCATTACTTAAGAAACTGCCCAGGGACTGCATAGGACATCAAATTTAGAGAAGTTGAGTCACAGGGAACTAAGTGAGGAGTTGCATAGGTATTTTGCTCTTATACTGTACCCACTAGCTCCCTAAGAGAACATAATGGCATTTTTAATTGCAATCCCTGGGGTACTACACACTGTGAACTCCTGGCATAGACATTAGCTGCAAGAGGTTAGCCTGGCAAAGACTGTGCTGAGTTCATCTGGGGGTCAATGTGTTTTCTTTTTGTGCTTTATGAAGGGCAATGCAATTGTTTGGGGTTTTATGTGCAGATCAATGTGATATTCATATGGTCCACAGATTTGTTTTTACCTGTGGGGGACAAAGTGATTTTCCCTGTGAGGGTCTGAAGATGTGCTGTGGCAATTTTTAAATCTTGTTTGGTGTACAGCAAGTTGAAAATGTTCCCTGTTTTAGAATGTAAGCTCTCACGAGCAGGGCCCTCTTCCCTCATGTGCTTTTCCTTCTCTTACTTAAACATCTTATTTCAGTGACCTCTACTGATGCAGCACATTTATGGTACCCTGTACTTTTTGTTTATAGTATTCAACTGTAAGTCACTGTTGTGCTTATTAGTTTATGTACTCTGGGCACTGTGGATCCATTGTGGTGCCATACAAATAAAGGATAATAATCATATGTCCACTTCAGGGGACTTAATGCACTACAAAGATCAATACTGTGTACAAGGCTTATCCTGGCATATATTCTTAACCTATTTATTTCCTATTTAATAGCTATATATGATTTTGTCAGCTGTTAGCTTTTAATGTATCATACGTTTTTAAAATGTAAAATATTTCAAATTAGTATAATATGCAAATGAATGTGTTCTCATGGACCAGTGTGTGCTGATGTACACACATAGATGTAACAGGAGATGGTACATTTGGATGTTTTTTTCCCTTTCTTGATGTGACTTAAGTCCCATACACACTAAACATGGGTCTTCAACCTGCGTCCCTCCAGATGTTGTAAAACTACATGTCCTAGCATGCATTGCCACATTTTTTCCTACAAGAGCATGCCAAAAACCCTCAGGGCGGTAGTATTCAGAGCCGGGGGAGGGAGAGGAGGTGCAGCGGACGGGGGGCAGGCTGACAAACAGGGGAGGGTTGGCAGTAGCGGATTTTCCTCCCTGCTCCGTGCGACGGTAGTATACGAAGCAGGGGAGAGGTAGCAACACAGCAGGGGGGAGGAGAAGGGCAGGCAGCGGGGCGTCGGGCTGAAAGTAGCTAATCTTTCAGCCCGGCTGCCGGGCGTACACACACAGTGATGATGGCTGATAAACCAGCCATTATCGCTGGCATGCTGGTAAAACCAGGAGACTTTGCTAGCGATGATGCAGGAGCGCGCATCATCGCTAGTCTCCCATCGCTGGCCCATAAACACTGGGCGATTTTCAGCTGAAAATCGCTCAAAGCGGGCAAAATGTAAGATTTTCAGCTGAACATCGTCTAGTGTGTATGGGCCTTTATGTAAATTCAAACTGCTGTATAGAATATCTAGATTCAATTACAAGAATCAGTTGAATTTCAAGCATCCATTGCTCAATCAGTGATTAATGCTGACTATATTGAGTAACGTTGAATAGGAAGACCAATTGAGACCCCACCTTTATTGTAGCAAAGGGCCATGTGAAAGGCTCCTCCCAAAATCAGGTTCATTGTGGGAAATCACTGGCTAAAGTTTTAGGGGGGTATTCAATCCCTGCCACTATTTCCGAAGGGGGAAATAGTGGCGGGTGCCTATTCAATGCTGTCTTGACAGACAGCATGGAAGAGGCAGGTCGACAGAACGGGCCCGAGTTTAAAAGCTGTCTGGCCCGTTCTGCCGAGAATCCATGGCTGTTTACGCAGACCCGCCCCCTTTTTGCCGATCTTCAAGTGGGACATTGAATCCCACCTGGCGATTTGCAGTCATGCAAAACATAAATGGGCCAGGGGTCACAGCACAAGTTTAAGGATGCAAAACATGCTAACAGAAGAAGGCAGATACAGAGACAAATAATGGGGGGGGGGGGGGGGGTGTTACAATAGTTGAAGGTGTGTAATGTGTAGGGACACTGATATTTGTGTGTGACAGAGGGAAGGTGACAGGAAGAGGAAGATGTTGACATTGTGAGACAGTTCATTATGATGAATAAAAATGTTTGCTTGGCAATTTCACACACAAATTAATTTGGTACTAACAGGGTTAACATCTGCCAAATCAGTGAAGGGGGCAGGAAAGGGGGGTGCCTGCCTGCCTGCTTCAATCAAAGGGGGAAGGGCACACACTGACTGGTGGCCAGCCTGCTACAATCAGTTTGAAGAAGGTAGGCCCCAAATCAGTGCCTTGCATAGGGCCCCATGAGGTATAAATTGACCTCTGATGCTCAGACTAAAACTGATATTGAATTTTTTTTTGGGTTTTGCACTAATAGTAATTACCATCAATTTTCTACATCGCTGCTGCCATCATCACGGGTCTTCACATTTGCCTGTTATTTTGGTTTGTAGTGGTGTGTGTGTGTTTGTGAATGTGTGTGTCACACCTTTTTTCCCCCTCTCTCCTGTAGTGTGTTGCACTGCTTGTCCTCTGGGCTTTGTTTAGGGTTTTAGTTGGTCTTCTTTCGTCAGTTTTCCTGGTGCTGGTTGGTCTGACAGATGAGAAATAACTGCTGGGGTATAGCAGGTACAGAAGCATTTTGGCTATTAGCTTCTCTATCCAGGGGAAAGCAAGTTCATCTAGCCAGGCATGGAGAGGTGTTGCCTTAGAGCTGGGCGTTGGGTGGCAGGACACTGACTCACTGATAATGTATACCCTTTGAGGACACTGTGGGGCAGGGCCTAATAGTATATGCTAATCTGCTAGTCCCACTTCCTTGCCACCAATTGTTCTGAATTAGTTGTTAGCAAATAAATTAATGAACAGATGTAAATACTACCTGTATTTAAAAAATACCTGTTGTCTGTGTCATTATTTATTGAGTTAAGTTGCTATTGTTATATGAGGTGTTGATTTAATATAAGTGCACAAGTCAGCATTTGCCGTAACTAGTCTATGGGTCCGATTCAGACCTACTGGCTGGGCTGCGAGTGTTCAGAGCCCATCAAGCAGGTTAACGCCACCCCATCGAACGCACGCCCCCCCGTCATCCGAGCCACTGTGCAGGGCTGAGCACCGATGTGTACAGGTACACATCTGGTCGCTAGTGCCCGCACTATCGCAGGATTTCTCCTCTTCTCCCCAGCGCTTGCTGCCGCCGCGTGAGCCAAGAGTCACTCAACGGCTGCTGGGTTTGGAGCTAAATTGGGGCGGGCCCCAGCATTGTGTGTCGCCCCAAGCAGGGCCTGCATTTGCTTGAGCTCGCAAAGCATTTCTATGTGCATTCCCATTGTTTTTGTGGGCACGCCCATAAAACTCTGGGGGACCACCCAGGCAGACCCCATCTGTCAATCAGGCTGCTAATGCCTTGCCAAGGGAGAAATTGCCCGAAGGTGCGCACAGCCAGGCCCTGCACATGCGCATTACTGTGCAATAGCATTGGAGTTTGTCACAATACAAAGATGTACTCTAATTCTAATGTACATGATTACCAGCCCTATTTCAATACATGAGGTCTGTGTAAGGAACCTGAGTAAATGGATCCGCTGCAGGCAGAAGATGTGTTAAGCATTGCAATTCGTCAGCTTAACGTCTCCATGTTTAGACACTTTCAGCCCTTATTTATCAGAGGCGATAAATGAGAACAGAATCATTCATTATTCTACAATTGCATGAAGAACCATTCTGGGGATTCCTTTAGTGAATTGCCGTTTTAATTAGAGATGCCAAAGGCTGTTTACACTGCATTCCTTTATTACCAATGAGGAAACTGTGATTATTATTATTTTTTTGCCAACGGTCAGAATACATATTAAAATCCCTTCCTATCAACGTGTCTCACAACATTTGGTAACGAGACATAAAAAATTGATAGATCACCAATACATAAATCATTACTTCTCTGAAGCTACAAGTCAATTTATTTTTTTCAGAATTATTGTAACTGCGGGTTATAAACATAGGAGAAATTTTTTGCAGAAATATATTTTATGTTTAATTTCAAGATTACACTGAGAGGAACAGGCCTTTTACTTAGATCCGGAAGCTCAATTTAAAATGTGTTTTTATTACATCAAGAACTTCAATTATTTACTTTTGTTACCAGCCAATCAGCTCCCAACTGTCTTTTTGAAACACAGTTGATTGGCTGGTGCTTTATCTCCTTTTACCTTTTCTCCACTTTATCTCCAGTTTATCTCTTCTCCAAGCTTAATAAATCTGCTCCTCAGTACCAGGATGTCTGCTGCTCCCATATTCAGTGTCACGAAGGTTTTGGCAGCAAAATATGCCAGCTATGGTTTGATATATCCTGTATTGTAGAGCAGATGTCTCACACCAAACCGCCATAGTGCTTCTGATGGAAGGAGGTGGAGCTCAGTGTGCCCACGCCAGGAATATTTCCACTAAAGGTTAATTTCAACAGTCAGGGGAAGGAGCCTAGCGTGACCAGGGCGGGGTTATGGGTGACCATGGGGATCTTGAACTGGTGCGCATTGGACAGCTTCCACTGACCAGGGGTGGAGCTTAGCAGAGCCAGGGGCGGAGCTTCGGTGTCTGGGAGCGGAGGTTCAGGAATCCTGTGTGAATAATCCCAACGTAGCCTGCCTTAGTGCCTTGGTGGCCTGGGGATTCAAGGTAGGCTGATGGAAGGGGAGGAGGGTGCACTAAGTGGCTGATATTAGGAGCAGCTTGGAGCTCCTATAATGACAGCATGCGAAAGCCAATCTCCAAGTGCTACAGCCCTCTGCAAATCCTAGGCCTGGAATGCCCCTTGGCATTTCAAATGCCCTATGCCTAGGGCCGGCTCTGTCACTGAGCATTAAACATATAAATACACATTCAGATCAGCAGGGCTGGGTGTGGACTGCAGCTCTGATATCCTACACACCAGTGTTTTTTAAAAACTGTGCCGTGGCACACTAGTGTACGATGAGCAGTTCTGAAGTGTGCCGCTGGAACCAGGAGATGCCCACACCAGTGTACAGTCACCTCCATCAATTCTACTGTAAAAATTTTTATTATTCAATGTTTTTATTGAAATTTTCTAATTTTTACAGGTGAAAAGAAGACAAGACAGAGAACAAAAGCAAGACAAAGAGCATCATGTAATTAACAGGCAGTCAACATTCCTGCCATTAATCTTTGTTTCTACATTGGATTGTTTGTACATTTTTCCATGCAATAATATACATATTGGGTTACATTAGAGAGTATAGATGTTCCGCTAATCAATCTGGACAAAGTGTAGTTATTCAAGTTTCCAACCAAATTTAAGGTGTGGAGAGACACAGCATTAACCATGCAGTTTGAGCCTGCAGTTGAATGTAAGGGAAGAACGGAATGTATCAGGCTTTACCAGAGTGACTCGTTATTGTAGGTCTCTGGTTCAGGCAGAGGGTTAGCGTGTTTTGGTCTGACTAAGGGCGTTTATATAGGGGGGAAGAAAGCCATCTGTCCCAGACTCGTGTATATTTACCCTCAGCGCGTCTAGACATATAATCAAACCTCTCATGGCAAGCTGTATCAGTAGTTAGTGATATCTATGCAGTAAGAGATGGGCCACTAGGGGCCAGCCATGTCCTTGCTATACAGACCTTGGCCAGCATACAAAGGCTGTTAATATATCTTTGGGTGTCTGTGGGTACTGTGGGTGAGAACACGTTGGGGGGGGGGGGATCCCTGTAGATGTTATAACTTGGGTGACGTGTTGCCAGAAAGTCATAACCACAGGGCAGGTCCATATTAAGTGCCAGAAATTGGCATCTGAGTTGGCACATTTGGGGCATCTAGAGTCAGCCATTCCTCCTATATTAAAGAGGCGAGCTGGGGTGAAATACACTCTATGCAGGATGTAGAGTTGAATTTGTTGGAAGCGTGCGCAGGAGGTCGCTACACAAGCACTGGCCATAGAGGGCTTCCAGGATCCAGGTCCTCCTCCCAGTGTGCCTTCAGGGTTGAGAGTGCATTATTGTAGTGGGAGGTGAGTAATGTGGTGTATATGTTGGATATTAGGCGTGAATCACCCAAAGTTTGCAGTAGGGATTTAACGGGGGCCGTCTGAAGGTCGTGTGGGTTTTGGGGGAATTGTGCAATGCTGGCGTAGCATAACTGTAGATAGCGGAAGAGGTATGTGTTGGGTATTGGGTGGTCTAGTTGTAGTTGTTCGAAGGATTTGAATACAGTGTCAATGTAAAGTTGGCCAATGGTGGTTATGTTATATTGTCCCCACTCCGCCCTTAATTGTTTCTCATTTAATTCTTTAAGTCCCACTGTACCATCTATCGGGGTGTCAGGGTCCCATCCTGTAGCTTGCATAATATAGTTTGCCCATTTCCAAACTAAAATGGCTTGTTTTACCAGGGGTAATTTGATTAGTGTGCTGTTTCCTGAGAGAAGGAGCTGGAGAGGTGTGAGACACCATTCGCGAGGGCAGAGCCACTCCGGAGGTGTCTCTGATCCAGGAGTGCAGGTGGGAAAGTTGTGATGCAAGATAGTAAAAGCGGAAGTTAGGTACCGCCATGCCCCCGGAATCTTGTGTATGGGTTAGGGTGTTCAGGCTGATCCTTACTCTCCTGGAACACCATATAATGGAGGATAGTATTCCAGCCAATTGTTTAAAAATGGAGTGGGGAAGGTAAATCGGGGAGTGTTGTAGGGTGTACAGCACTTTGGGTTGTGCAACCATTTTAATGAGGTTGATCCTGCCTGTGACAGTTAGGGGTAGCTTTCCCCAGACGACGACCCTTGACTGAAGGTATTCTAGCTGACGTTGGATATTGTGTGCTATGTAGTCTGTGGGGTTGTTGGAGATCTAGATTCTTAGATATTTGAACTTATCTACCCATTTAAGTGGGAGAGCAATGGGTGGGTCTCTTGGACATGGGCCTGCATATGGCATAATGCATGACTTGTCCCAATTAATTAATAGGCCAGAATAGCTGCCAAAGGAATTTACAATGTCTAGTATCAGGGGCATGGTGGTTACATATTCTGAGACGAACAACAGTATGTCATCCGCGTAGAGTGCTATTCTGTCCGGCACGGAGCCGGTCTCAAAGCCTCTCACTGCCTGGGTGTGTCTAATGAGGCAGGCCAACGGTTCCACCGCCAGAGCAAGGAGAGTAGGAGAGAGGGGACAACCATGTCTGGTGCCCCTGAATAGCGGAAATGAAGAGGATATGTACCCATTGGCCGACACACTAGCGTGCAGCGAGGAGTATAGAAGTTGTACCCACCTAATGAACCCGGGCCCCATACCAATTTTTGACATACAGTAGTTCCCCACAGGAACGCCCACTCCACAGAGTCAAACGCTTTCGCAGCTTCAAGAGAGACCACAATGGATGTTGGGGCGTCCCTGCAGGGAAGTTGTAGGAGGGTAAATAACCTGCGGAGATTGATGAGCGTGGATTTCCCCGGCATAAATCGGATCTGGTCATTGTGTATAAGCTGCTCAATGACAGAGTTGAGCCTTATGGCAAGGACCTTTGCTAAGATCTTAATGTCTGTGGTAAGGAGAGAAATGGGACTGTAGGATTCAACTCTGTGCGGGTCCTTGTCGGGTTTCAGCAGTACTATAATAAGTGCTTCCGCCATAGAGCGGGGGAGGGTACCAGACTCAAATATTGCATTAAAGGTTTCAAGCAGTCTGGGAGCATAAAAGGTAATGTGTTTTTTGTATAATTCCAGGGGGAAACCATCTAGTCCCGGGGCCTTGTTTCCAGGAAAGGATTTAATGGCTGCTTCTCTTTCATCAACCCGGATGGGGGAGTCAAGAAAATCTCTTGCCTCAGATGTCAGTGAGGGCATGGGTATGTGAGCTAGGTACTCCTCTATTGCTCTGTTGGTGTGTTGTAACTTGGTGCTATATAGCTGGCTGTAGTACAATTGAAATTGTTGCACTATGTCTGGGGTGCTATCATATTTGATTCTGTCATTGTCTATTAGTTCAGATATGGTATTACTAAGGTTGTTGGCCCTGACCAATTTTGCCAGAAAGCTGCCATGCCTGTCAGCCGCCAGATAGTGGGAGTTTTTGTTAAACAGTAGCTTGATACAGGTTTTATCTTTCAGGCAATCGGTCCACTCCTTTTGGGCCCTCAACCAACTGTCTCTAGATGAGTTGAGGCCGTCAGCCAGATAAGCAATCTCAAAGGAGCGGCAGGAGGCTTCCAGGGCTGACTCGTTTTGTTTGTATGATTTTTTAAGGGTGACGATGGACTGGATCATGGTTCCCCTTAGGTATGATTTAAATGCATCAATTCAACTGCTAATTAATCACTTCCTGTTCCAATTCTGTGTATCCTTGGCAGATCATGAGATCATCCCTCTCTGATGTCAGTGTGTCCAGATCTGGACACTGGCCTTGCCTCTTCCTGTCATCCACTATCTATCACTGGTCAATGGTGGCTTCTGTTGGTCCTTCTTTCACAATGATGGTGTAGTCCCTGTTCAAGGATTTGGTGCTCTGGGTTTGTGCTGACTGTGTTACAGAGATAAGAGAGGACAGGCCACACGGAGCAAGATGAGGAACTGCAATACTGTCTGCACTAGCTTGGAACTTCTATACTGTCTGCACTAGCTTGCTAGGAGCACACCGATGGCAGCAGGGCAGTGAGCACTTGAGGGCATTTTAAATTGTGCAGCCTGGGGCACTCCACATTAAAAAGTTGACACTGGCATAAGGTTTCTTATGTATACTGCAAGCAGATGAGGCTGGCACAGACTATATATTGTACTGTACTGTACTGCGTTTATCTGGGTGGCTAATGTGTTTACTTTTTTTGTTCTATGGGGTACAGTAAGAATTATTGTTTTTTTTTGTGGGGGCTAATGTTATTTTTTGTTCATTTGGGATCCAATATAATTTGTTTTTGTTTCTTTAGGGAAACAGTGTGATTGTTTTTTTGTTTGTAGGGGGTGGGGGTGGGTTTCCACCAGGAAGACTGATGGTGCCATTTTTAAACTCTTGTTTGGTGTGCTGCAAGCTGGTGCAAATCACTGCTCTACACCTATGGGGGTTATTCTGGTTGATTCACAAGGTTGCAAATTCACAGCCTTGCGAGTCCACCAAACCTTGCCCTGCAAATGCCAGGCTGCGAATGTAAATTTAACATAAACATCCATTCACAGGCTGTGGGGGAACATCCACATTGGCGACCATCCAATGATGATGAAGGTGCCTGCATATAAAAGTGACTCATCCGATGATGTCAGCTGGCCACCCCCAGCACCTGCATCTTTGGGGCATTTGCATAAAAACGTTTCAATATGTAAATACCCCGGCCCACCGCTTCACGCCCCCTCCACGCCCCCCACCCGTAATGTTGGGTGCATGCACCCGGCGGCCAGTTTGACGAAAAACATCGGCCCCGTACGAACGAAGGGGACGATGCGAACAGACCAGAATAAGGTCCCTAGAAACAGTTGGAAAATGTTTATTAAAATTTTTATACAATGTTGCCTTTAAAATATGGATGACATCCAGATTGCTTATGTGAGCCTAGCGCGTAATAAAGGTAAATGATACTCATGCACATTAGCCCTGTCATAATGCATAAATGTAGTGTTCTATCTTTAAGGAGGATAATTGTTTCATAATCATTACCAGTGGTCATTCCATTTCTTTTTGTGTGAAAACTTTCTTTATGGACCATTAAAAATAAAAAAAAAAACTCAATACAGGGCAGCACATTCTCATCGTATTTTACATTTACAACAAAAACTAAATGACCATGCGGGATCAAATGCCTCCATGTCAGGTGTCTGATTGTGGTGTATGTCTGGTGGCTTTGTCATGTCATTGTCATTATCAGTGATTAGGCAACATGCAGCAAGGTTTAAGATGCAATCCGCATATGCACCCTGCCCAATATGCGATACATTCCAGCGCTGGCATGTTATGGGCAATGCCATCTTTAGATCATAGAAGCCATTTTTATCCATTTCTGAAGCAGTGAAACTGTTAATGTACATTACTGAAAGAGTCGTGAAATTTTGATACAATATCATATTGACAAGAGAAGTGGGGAGACAACCTCAATGATAAAGAATAAACACTTTAGACTGACATAAGTCAGTCATAAATCTAAAAAGGGGACAAGGGTCAGGATTGGTCTGTCTTTTTTATGGCATGTAGGAAAAGGCAGGCTGGCCGTTTTTACAGTATAGAATTCATGTTTAGTGCACTTTAAATCATAAGTAAGATAACAGCCTGTGAAGCATTTGTAGAGATATATCCATGCGTGAAGGTGGATATAACGGCAGAGTCTGTCTCAATTCTTTATATCTGTGTATCCAAGTAGAGAGTGGAAGCAAAACTTCTGTCACACCAAATTTTAAGAACAAACATACAATACTGATACCTGCAATGTTTACATAATGTAACATAGACAATATAATTACAATATCATTTCAAGACATATTATCAGTAAGACAAGAATTAAAATGGTATTAATAAAAATTTTCAAATAAATAAGATTGTTACATTTGTCTCGAACATTTATAATCCTTAAAGGCGACAATTGTAATAATAATAAGAATAAAAGTGAGAGATTCTGAGAGTTTTCCCATTTTATTAAAGCGGCAATTAAATGACAAAATCAACAATTTTTTTTTGTGTGTGTAAATGATTACTGCTCTAACAAAATGGGAAAATTCACCCAAAATCTCTAATTTTCTCACACTCTATTACATTTAGCCCAAGGGTGTGGTATGTTAGGACGGTTGTGGATTGATAGATCTACAGTGTCTAGATAGGCCGTCAGTAGGTCGACCCAAAAGGTCAACATGCAATAGGTCGACAGGGTCAAAAGATCGACAGGGTCAAAATTTCAACAATTAAAAGTTCAAAATTCAAACATTTTACAGGGTCAAAAGGTTGACAATCAAAAGATTGACATGAGTTTTTCCCATTTTTTTGGTGTCAATGTCCACACCTGTTAGCCACCTTGCCTGAAGCATGGCTTTTCTCGACATATGTCAGGCAAGTTGGCTCGCTGTGCTCGGAACACTATTATATTCTCCCTTTATGCCGACATGGATGGTAAAGTATGAAATAGTCCAAAAAAATGTAAAAAAATTATGGAAACCTCATGTAGATCTTTTGAATGCCTACCTTTGACCATGTTGACCTTTTGACCCTGTCGACCTATTGCATGTCAACATTCTGCTGTTGACCTACTGACTGTCTATCTAAACACTGTAGATCTATCAACCAGTTGGTCATCAGTTCTCAGAAGGACATGCATCAGGTCGACATGAAAATGCTGCACTGGGTTTTTGTGAATTCGCACAGAATTAAAGAAAAAAATTGTTAGGTTCATTAAATAACCAACATCAGTTGTATTTGTTTCATGGTTGTTGGCGCCCCCAGGAAAAGTTCTGAAAACTCAAACTGGGAAGACTCTTCTGGGGTACTCTTTATTTACTTATTTAATTATTAAAATATAACTTTTATTTTTATTCCTTAAAAAGAACAATAAATAAAAAAAGAAGAAAAGTGATGGTTTCTATCACCGCCTTATTTGGAGATTGGGCAATATATCAGATTATTATACAACATTAATTTACATAATTCGTATAGTAATTATAATTCATCCTATTTTTTAAGGAATAAAAACAAAATTAATATTTTAATAATAAAATAATAAACTAAAGAGTGCCCCAGAAGAGACGTACTCAGTCTGTTTCTCGCTCCTCCTAACAAGGCCCCCCTTCCCGACATGAAAATGTTGACATGATTACAATTTCAGTGACATTGACCATGTCGGTATTTTTTTGTATTATAAAGTACTGATAAAGACAAAAAGACCATTTTATCTGTGTCTTTCCCATTTATGGCACATTTCTTTGGTTTCAAAATAACCCTTAGCAAGTCATATTGCTTAATTGATCGATCATTTTATTTTCAACTAGAATTTGACATACAGTACTGGAAGTATTCACAAGAAAAAATAAAAACCTGGTTATGTCTAGGTGATACAGATTTTTATGGAGGTTGTAACTGGAGGTTTCATGGACTTTCTAACACGATATCACATAGCATAAAGAAAGCAAAGATAAGGATAACATATTTACAGTCTCTGTCATTACACAATGAAAATATTTTTCATAGATTCATCTGTGTAACATATACTGTGGTTTCCAATCAGGCTTAAGGTGAATATTTATCAAGCAGTGAAATAATAAGCATATTTTTCATACACTATTTAATAGTTGCGTGCAAGGAATTTTATTTTGTTGTTTGAACTTTGACGAGGTAAAAGGGAATAAAGCGTGTGAGTGTGTTTATGTGAGTATCTCAGTATGCAGACATACAGTATGTGAACTGTAGATGTTTTAGTTTAGAGCACGTACATTTAGGGTTGCTTGGGATGGACGGTGACAGTAGAAATGCTACGTAATTGCCACTGTATAATATCATTGGCCCTTATTCTGAATCGGACGGTACGGCCCGCGTGCGGCCGTACCGCCGATGTTTTTAGTCTGCACATGCGCAGAGGTCAATCTGCGCATGTGCAGCCCCATTCGCCGCAGACGTATTTCGTCCGCCGCAAAGGGGGCGTATAGGGGCGTGAGGGGCTTCATACCCTCATTTCCCTATGTATACGCCCCGCGTTTCATGGGCGTTCCCATGCAAACGCGGGGCGTATGCATGCTAATCAGGGTATGACGCCACTGATGGGGGCGGAAAGCTGACGTCGCCGGATGTCAGCTCTCAGCCCCCATACAAGCTATCACACGGACGATTGTCCGTGTGGTCTCAGCTTGCGGGAGCTGCTGTGGCGTGCGGCCCTGCCTTCGATGGTCGACGACCATCGAATGCAGGGGGCAGCTCCCACCATGGTGGAGGCGTACGCCCCACCATTTTTATGCGGATCGCCAGCCGTCCGTGTACGGACGGCCGTGGCGATCCGTCTCGTGGGCGGGGATTGGTTTGTGCGGCCGGAGCACCGTGTGCGGCTCCGGCCGCACCAACCAGAATAAGGGCCATTATTATGAACTTCAGTAATAATTATTTTCAGAAATGGGGCCAAATGTAACAGGGTGTGTGCGTTTTGTTTTTTAGGTAAAGTGAGATTTTTTTAGTACTGCAAAGTACAGGTTTTTTTTTTGGGGGTTGAAGTTAAAAAAAACAGCACGCCCCCTCCCGACAATCATAACTAGCCCTGGCTCTTTTAGTTGGTCCTGTTTGCAGAAATACAGGGGGAAACGATGACAGGATACGGTCATTTGGTCTACAGTATGTTGGTCGACAAGCACTGGGTCGACACCATTAGGTCGACATGGGGATATGTCGACATGGGTCAAAGTCGACGTGGGTCTAGGTCGACACAAACATTAGGTCGACAGTGTCTAGGTTGACAGTCAAAAGGTCGACACTGGGTTTTTTACTGTTTTTTTGAGATGACATGTGCCAACAGGCGGTATTTCATGCCCTACCATCCACTAGGGCATGGTGGGAGAATAAAACAGTGTGCCGAGCGCAGCGAGGCACCGTGCCCGAAGCATTGCGAGCGATGCGAGGGGATGTGGTGCACTTTAAACTGTGTCCATGTCGACTGTGTTGACATTTGGGTCAAAAACAGTGAAAATCCCCATGTCGGCCTTTTGACTGTCGACCTAATGCTTGTATCGACCTAATGTCCTGTCGACCTAAACCCATGTCGACCTAGACCCATGTCGACCTTGACCCATGTTGACCTAGAACCATGTTGACCTAGAACCATGTTGAGCTTTCCCCATGTTGACCTAAAGGTGTCGACCTAATGCTTGTCGACCAACATACAGTAGACCAAACTATCTCAACCCAACGATGACTGGGGTTTCCTGGATTTTCAAAACCAAAATCTTAGACCGGTCCTGGTTTAAAGAATATGGGGGACCAAAGCAGTAGGAGTCCCCTGTATTTTTGAAAACAGCACCAGGTTTTAACAATCCGCAGGGTAATGCCACAGCCTGGGGACACTTTATTTTTCAAGCTCACCGGCCAAAGCATTACCCCCTCATTGGTCAGCCCTGACTGGGGTCCCAAGTGAAGTAGGGACCCCTCCCAATAAAGCGTTCCCCTCCCCCTGGCCACCCAAGGCCAAGGCTGAAGCCTGGGGCTATCCCCAGCACCCTTGAGTGTTGGGTCAGGTTGATAGTTTTTGTGTAAAAAATAGATTTTCAATAAATAATGGGTTCTGCTGTGGAACAATGGGCGAAATTTAATAGGATGAGAGATTCAGAAAGTGAAAGATTTGGTGAGAAATCTCCAGTTTTTTTTAAAGCGGCAATCATTTACACTGCTAAAGCAGTTTGATTTTGAAGTGTAAAGGATTGCTGCTTTAAAAAAACTGGAGATTTCTCACCAAATCTCTCAATTTCTGAATCTCTCATCCTATTAAATCTCACCCAATGTCTCAGAAAGGCTCATGCAGCTACTTGGAGAACCATAAGTACCTGCATGCGGGGCATTAAAGGGCAACCTGAGACCTGAAGTTCCACAGCAGGGCCAATATTAAATAAAGACAAACACACCATTGTAAATAAAACTTTAATTACATAAATGCACTTTCACACACAGTGCTCGAAGTGGAAATTTTAAAGTGGGGGTAGGAAAAAATAAAGGACTTATATATGCGCGCGCTCCGGGAAAGGGGTGTGGCCACTGAAAAAGGGTTGTGTCTTTAAGTGTAGCGTACCACACCACATACCCCTTATACACCACACTAGTAGGACCCCTTATACTATCTAATACTAGTGCCCTTAATTGTGCCACACGGTATGAGCCAAAACTCAAGGACAGCAAGGACAAAGGGACAGAGAGAGTGACAGCAGATAGAGAGTGACAGCAGGGACACAGAGAGAGCCACATATGTATATTGAGCATCACTGTGTGTGGCAAATGTATAATGGGCATCACGGTGTGTAGCCTATGTATAATGAGTCCATTATACATAGGTCACACACTGTGATGCCCATTATACATATGCCATACACCGTGATGTCCATTATACATATGCCACACACCATGAAGGCCTTTATACATATGCCACACACCAGGATGCCCGTTATACATATGTCACACACTGTGATGCCCCAGTACTCCTGCTTATACATATGATGCCTCCAGTAGTGTGCTTCACACAATGCCCAAAATAGTGCCCCTTACTTAATTCCATTTACAAATAATGCCCCCAAAAGTGCCACTTCCATTATCTCCACTGCTGCTGTGGGGAGCTGATGCTGCTGATGAAGATGGAAGAGCACAGCACAAAGCATGCACCTGCTCCCCTCTTGGCAGACATTTCAAATGTGCTCCCGCCCTCAGCCAATCAAAGCAGCCGCAGTTAGCAATTGATTGCCTGACTGTTCGCTCCGATGCCATAATTGAAATGTCAGCGGAGAGAGGAGCATGAGTGCGTTCTGCGCTGCGGTCTCCTCCTGTACCTGTCTCTCAGCTCATCATCAGTAGTTCAGCTGCTAGCAGCCAGTGGTGGGTAAGCGGTGCTGCCAGATGGTGTTCCCACAGTGCACGTCCCTGTATGGAAAACAGATCAGGCTTCTTCTGCCTCCAGCAGTTACAACATAAGAATCACTTTTTTTTTATCTACTGTGATTATTGATCATCAGTATGTATAGAAAACATAGGTACACTCTTACAATGATTTCTACTACATTACTTCTATAAGTTTACAGGCTTGTTGAATATTTTAGAGGGATACATATGGATGACCTGCAGTCAAGATGTAGGCAGTCAGAATACCGAAACCAGCATCTCAACCCTACCACCTCAACCCTACCTTCAAAAATGTCCCTACATGGGTCCATGTGTAGGGGCAATAGTGATAGCGATGCGCGGCCCCACGCCTAGCTATCGTCAGGCAATTAAGATACAGCATGCTTGATAAATCTAGTTAATCACCTGTCAGAGCCAGTGTTCTCACCGGAGAACACTGGCCCTGTCAGATCACTCAGCACACATTGCTGACATATCGCTGTACAGCGATGTGCACTGAGCAATCTTGCTGAGCGATTCTGAGTGATCTACATTGTTCAGATAGCTCAGCAACATCTCCCCGTGTATAGGCCCAATTGCTGTCAATATTTTAAAACCATTTAGCAGCTTAGCAGCTCTTCCAACACACCCATGAGGTGGCTGCCAGTTGTCGTTTTTTTTTTGGGGTGTCGCCAGTAGCCCTAATCCCCAGATATCCTTGGTGTTCCCCTAATGACGCCACTGTGATCTGGAGCCGTGACTACACCTATCGGAGATGCATGACTGCTCATATACGTTAGAGTCTAATCATACCAGACAACTGATGGTACGGCTGCACCTGAGAGTTGATGTTGAGTTGCAGCTAATAATACCCGGAACGTTTCCACCGTTTGTTACTTCCACCTTCTTCAAGGTGTTTCCGTTTCCTCGATTCTGGAATTGCTGTAGATTTTCCAGTCTGTAGGCTGCTGTCTGCATCAAGAGTCCCCGATTTATAATGGCATCTTCTTTTCCTAATTTTAGGAAATGGAGTAAAGTTTCCAGTCTCCAGGCACTGTATAAGATGTGGCGTCATTAATGCATAGTTGTATCTGCAGCTGGGGACACTGCCAGTGAAGAGGATCTGCACAGCATTGGCTATTGAATATAGTCCACAATCCGCTGTGTTCGGCCTCTGTTGCTCCACATCCAGGATTTCCAGGCTTTGCAGCAGTTTTCTTGGCACAACATTCCCATAGAGTTCTCGCAGTTGTCTGCTAGCACAGGGGGTAATTTGCCATCCATCACTGTCCGCAATTTGTATTTGTCCATTATGATAACAGGACACGTAAAAGTGATTGTGATCCGTATCTGGGTGGATCTGTACTGCTGGCCCGGAGATGGGGGTGAAGGAGCCAGACACTGCTCTCACTGTAGACTGCAAACCTTCTACATTAAATTGTTTCCGCAGTATTTTCTGGGCGGCATCAATAACTCGGTCACTCAGACCAATGTCTGATAGAATTTGGAGTCTATCTGTCCATGTCAGCCTTAAATAAGGCAGCCACAAGTTCTGTAAATATGTATGAAAAACAGGCGTTAGAAAAATGTAAAATAAATGTTAAAATAATTCAAGTTTTTTTGTATGTACTAAACCAATGTCACTTAATTCCAACAACAAAAAATACACGTGGGTTTTCGGCTCTGAATCAGCCCTTTAATAAAGAGGGTTTCTGTATTAAAATATCCTCTTAGATTTAATTATGTAGGCCAGGAGTATTCAGCATGTAGTCCTCCAACTGGTGTAGAACTACATATCGCAGCACATCATGCAATCATTTTGCTATTAATGCATGTAAACCTGTGACAGGGCTGTGTATGTGTAGTTCCACAGCAGCTGGAGGGCCACATGTTGAATACCCCTGATGTATACCAAACCAGCCAAAGAATCAAATCGAAACAATTTGAATAGTAGAGGAAAAATGACAAATCTTAAACAGATTCAAAGGGAAAAACTAGATGGGATGTTGCCCATAGCAACCAATTAGTTTATACGTTTTATTTATTTAATAACTTCTAGATGCTAATAGATTAAAATGTATTGATTGTTACGGACAGCGTCCCGTCTTTAATAGAACTCCCATCTTAGTAAATTTAGCCCATTGAGTCAAAATTAAACAATTTGAATATGGGAACAAAAAATAATAATCCTCAAGCACATTCATAAGGGAATATTTATAATATTTGCATAGAAAATTTCATTTAATAAGAAAACACTATTGATAATGATGAGTTGCAACAAATGAATTATAAAATAGAACAAAAAACAAAACTCTAAACTATTTTGTAATATTCAGATAAAAAATAAGCTTACCTTAGACTTCCACATTCTAAAACAGCGTTAAAGCGATAAGAAAACGCGTATGTATTGCAATACAAAAATAAAGCTTCTACACAGCTCACTCTCATCCAATAACTGATGATCCTGTGCCAAGCACAGCCTTTTTTTATCACACCTGTGACATCACAAAGGCTGCCTGTGACTTCATCAGCCTCACTCCACCACTGAATGTAATGATTTATGTGCTTTATTTAAATGTTTATTTACATGTAGATCACTATCATGCAAAATATTTTTATTAAAGATCGACACTGATTATTATTATTATTATTATAATTATAATTTTATTTATAAGGCGCCACAAGTGTTTCGCAGCGCCGTACAAAGGAACAATACAGGGAGACAAAACTTGGCATAACATTGAATAAATAACAAAAATACAGTACAAATAAAGAGCACCACAGTTCAATGCACATTACAGCTTAAATGTAAGTAGTGAGGACCCAATCAACATACAACTAGAGGCTTGAGGCCAATGATGGAGATGAGTATGAAGATGGTCACTGAGTGTTGGAGTAAAGGAGAACTGTGAGTGAAATGTGAAGAGAAGTGGGCTTTGACAACAGGAGGGAAGAGGGCCCTACTCGGAGGAGCTTACAATCTAGTAGGAAGGGGAGACAATTAAGCAGGATATGATCTACAAAAAGTCATTATATAGCAAAGTAGAATAATTAGCTTTGTACAATTATTTTATATGATTAACCAATAAATAATATACATTTCTTCCAATATTATTAAATAAAGAAAATATTAATTGTCAAAGAAATATATATATATATATATATACTAATATTGGTGGTACTAGCGCTGAAATTCCTCGTGTAGTTAAGTCTCTAGTTCTCCCAGAATCAGATCCCCTGATTCTCGTAAGTACACTATCCCTTTTCTTTCAGGGCAGCAGCTCCTTCTCCTCTTGGTTTCTGTTCAGGAAAACCTCTTGTAAAATCTAAAAAGGGGGGAATGAGACAGGCGCCTCCTAGTGTAGTATTTTCAGTTATTTCAAGGGTGGTCCCTCCACCACAACAATGACACAAACGGCACCCCACACACAGAGAAGTACCGTTTTCAGTGGTCTATCCACCACTGGTATATGAGCATGAATTCAATAGAACTTTTCCCCTGGACTTTTAAAAAAGATCCCAGCGATCTGTTTTTCTCCTCACACAGAGATTCCCAGGGAATGGATAAATGTGGGAAAAAACAGAAAGGTAGACTAGTGCAATATTGTTAAAACACTTTAATGTCACCACAACATGACAATTATAATGCGTACAATATGTAAAAAGATTTGGCGCTTATCTGATACAGCTTCCATAGGCTCAGTCAGTCTGGCGTCCCATCTGGATAAAAAGCATCTAACTCAACGCGTTTCGTCCTTGCAACAAATTGCTCTGGACTTCCTCAGGAGTTCTAAATTCTGGGTCTCCCTATGCCCTTTTTATAGCACTGGTGATTGAACAAGTGATCAGCGGGTTTTCCCGCTCTTCCCCACCCCTCCTTCCAGTTTCCGGGTGTTGGAACGCAAATGCGTCACCGGAAGTCAGTGTTAGTACTGGACTTCCGGTTTCTGTGGAACGCAAGGATGCCAATACCTTCCCAGGTACCTGCATTCTTGCGTCTCCTTCAAGATATAGGCTATTCCTCTTCACGCTGTACCACATACTAGTGGTTCAATGAAAAACTACTACCGGGTAGCGTCCTTCGTGTAAAACACGCTGTCACCCGGACTTCCGGTATACGTAGGACACTTCCGGTTCATCCGTGTGCTGTATACAATCCTCCTCTATTCCTAGGAGGCAGCCATACTCCCGGAACGCACGGTAGTTCCTGCTTCCGGAACGCAAAAAAAACGGAATCTTATTCTTACTGACTCCATGGAGTTCTCTCTCCATGGTAACCATCCTAACAGGCTTTATTTCTGCAGAGATAAGGCAGCTAGAGATAAGGCGCGGGCTGACACGAGCGCCGGAGCTCTCTGTCAGCCTGCACAAGAGGCTCTGCCGCTGCCCATGGCTGACACAGTGGGAGACTCGCAGCAGGGAGCGGGGGAGCAGTGCAGTCCGCGAGCATGGTGGAGGAGCCGGTGGCAGTTCTTGATTTGCACGGCTCCGGCGCCCTGTGATATTTTAGTGACCAGAGCTCATGCTCCGCTGGCTCCGCTGGCTCCGCTGGCTCCGCTCCTCCCTACGCCCCTGCTTAGAATATATCTTATAGTGTACACCAAAGACAGGAACAAAGTACTGATCTCTGTGTTGTTTTGGAGGGCGGGGCCTTGGCAGTTGTTAGAGCCCTTAATTGTTGCAGAATCCCTGTTGAAGTGAGAGAAACTATCATGTGTATCCTTGTAAAAGATTAAATGCCAGCTCAAGATACACTGCACAATACTTTAAGATCTGTAATGTGACTGAGCGGAAGGCTACTGAGCCTGCTGCTGTAGCACCTGATTTGGATTTGTATACAAAGCCGATGGTTTATGTGCACAGATGATGTTTGGGAGTCAGCATATGTACAGCTCCCATACTGTGCAGAATGGGTCCGGCATGATCGCTCACAGACTTCATTACCAAGCTGCTGTGTTTGGGGGCTGTCAACCATGAAAGTTCAACATGTTGCAGGCGTACCCAGCCCAGGACCACCATTATTAGACGCAGATATCCCGACCCAGCAGAGGGTTCCCGATGGCCAGTGTGATGGTTGCCATAGTGATCTGTTGCTACATTTTTAGACTAGTCAGATCTGCATGCTGGCTGCAGGCATCCATTTCATACAGACCCCTCCTTACACCTTCTTGATTATGATGTTTCCTTAATCCCTCTTTGCTAACAAGATCTGAACTGAAGGGGAGAAGGATCTGAAAGCCTACTGTGTAACTCCCATTGCACCCTCCACTTCGCTCCCTCACCACCAGCATCGGTTGCCATCTCTAAAGATCACGCTGGGTGCACACATTAGGCCTAAATCAGACCTGATCGCAGGACATATTCGTTTGCAAAATGGCCAAAACCATGCTGATCCACTGCAGGTGGGGCAGATGTAACATGTGCAGAGAGAGTTAGATTTAGGTGAGTTATTTAGCTTCTGTGCAGGGTAAATACTGGCTGCTTTATTTTTGCACTGCAATTTAGATTACAGTATGAACACACCCCACATAACTCTAACTCTCTCCCTGCACTTCTTACATTTGCCCCAACTGCAGTGAACATGTTTTTTTGTTACTTACTGCATTGCCTATCGGCTGCCTTATTTGACTTACTCAGTTGTTTCATTGATGAGTGCCGCAAACCGTTGTGTTATATGTGTTTCTCTGCTTGCGATTGCGGGCACCATACAAGTTGGACAGAGTTTGGGAGAGTGCTGGGCATATTGGCTATATATATATATATATATATATATATATATATATATATATATATATATATATATATATATATATGGAAAAAAAATAGACGCCTCCTGACGAAGTCTGTAGTGACGAAACGCGTTGGGGCGTGGTTTCCCGACGAGTCTACTGCTCCATCAGCTGTTCCGTCCGGTCTTGATCTTTTGTTTGACACGCTTGATACCGTTCTTCCGCCTGGCTGACTTCCATCTGTGGGACCCACTGTGACCACCTCGCCAGTGCTGCTGACTCTGCTGCCCTTGTCCAGACGTGGCTTGCGCAATATGATACGGTGGATATGCTGATTATTCTTTACCTCGATGTATGTACTCTTATTACCTTTTATTAGTAAAAGTCAAACTGTTATACTCATTGGTGCGCTCCTTCTATTTTTTTTCCATGTCCTTTACTCTGTGAGGTACAAGCTAACCTCCATTGAAGTCGAGCTGCACCTATCACCTTTCCGTGGACGGAACCCATTTGAAAATATTTTGGGACTTTGCGCAGATTGGTATACTGTCTGTATATATATATATATATATATATATATATATAAATATATATATATATATATATATATATAGATCGCTGGGGAAGGCACTCCATTCATAAAGATATGATACTCGCCGGGGTGCTGCACGCAGGGTGAATGAACAGGCGGTGGAATCGTGGCACTCTCACGGACTTTCAATAATGGACTCAGTACACAAGGTACAATGGCATTGTACCTTGTGTACTGAGTCCATTATTGAAAGTCCGTGAGAGTGCCACGATTCCACTGCCTATATATATATATATATATATATATATATATATATATATATATATATATGGGGGGGGGAGGATAATACTCACCTTCTTCTGGGGTAGATGGATCCTCTTGGATCCAAGAAGGCCTCCCATGGGTTACAAATAAACAAAATGAGTAACTTGAACCAGGAGATGCATGTTGGTTTACACATTTAGCTCCTCCACAAAGCTTAAGAAAAATCCCATTGATGGTGAAGGACTCCCCTCAGCCAATCAGGAATGAAGTCCAAGAATGAAATCCATAGGCTTGAAGTCATTATGAAATGAACATGGGTTTCTATGGCAATTCGGTACTCTTTACCTAGAACGGCGCCCATCGCGACCATCGTATGCACTAAAAAACGGGTGCGATGCGATGCCCGCGATGGCCGCGATTTCCCATAGGGATCAATGTTAAAAGTCAGATTGGACGCGATTTTAGTGTTCAATGCCTCAATGCCCGCGATTTTTCCATAGGAAACAATGTTAAATGGGCCACAGAGCCCAAATAGTGACCCTAAAGTCTGAAATGGCCCCCACAATTGTTAAAGCCACCCCACAATCAACGTGAACCCGAAGCCTGGCGAGCGCAGCGAGCCCGCGAGGGGCGGCGGTACGCGTCCTCCGACCTTTTCATACCCCCATTATCCACGTCGGCGTGGAGTTGAGAATAGAATAGTGTGGCGAGCACAGCGAGCCACCGAGCCCGAAGCGTGGCGAGCGGACGCGGATACCTTCACAGGTAAACGCGTCCCTTCGCGGGCTTCACAGGTATCCGCGTCCCCTCGCGGGGCTCGCTGCGCTCGCCACGCTTCGGGATCGGTGGCTCGCTGCGCTCGCCACACTATTCTATTCTCAACTCCACGCCGACATGGATAGTGGGGGTATGAAAAGGTCGGAGGACGCGTACCGCCGCCCCACGCGGGCTCGCTGCGCTCGCCACGCTTCGGGTTCACGTTGATCGTGGGGTGGCGTTAAAAATTGTGGGGGCCATTTAAGACTTCAGGGGGACTATTAGGGCTCTGTGGCCCATTTGACATTGTTTCCTATGTAAAAATCGCGGGCATTGAGGCATTTAACACTAAAATCGCGTCCAATCTGACTTTTAACATTGATCCCTATGGGAAAATGGCGGGCATTGCGTCGCACCCGTTTTTTATGTGCATACGATGACCGCGATGCCCGCGATTTTTTACCCCCAACGCCCGCGATGCCAATCGCGGGCGCCGTTCTAGGTAAAGAGTACCGGCAATTCCTATCATAAGAGCGTATGTTATGAGAATAAAATGGGCTCCTACTGTATGATGGGAACCGTCAAATCAGCCTGACCGCAATGTTAGTTTGGAATCACCTTTGTGGTTTCCCTCAATGGACTTTGGGGTCAGGCTGATTCTCATAACTGGGTCTGATTGAAACACCTGATATCAGTTATTAAGAGGTGTGGCCAAATACATTTGTCCATATAGTGTATAGTGGCCATAATAGATTTATGTATTGTTAGGTGCCATGGAACCCATGTGGCACCATATAAATAATAATAATAATATGGGGTTACAGTAAAAAAAATGGACAGCAGGAAATACAGAAAAGAGTGTGATAGAGACATGGTGGGAGGATGGAAACATAAGAGATGAGCAAGATGGGTAGTGATAAACAATGGATCACTTGTAAAGAAAGAATAAGGGAGTAATGCAGTCAGCCAAATAAGCAACAGAACAAGAAGTGAAAGGCACAAAGGAAAAATGGTATAGGCATGAAAAAGGGAGTGGGGATACAATGGAGGGAAAGAAAGGAAAACAGAAGAGAGAAATAGAGAAATTTGTGGATTTATATTTATTTATTTATTAACAGTTTCTTATATAGTGCTGAAAATTCTCTTTTACTTTACAAATAGAAATGGTAATAAAACAAGCTGGGTACTTACAGACAGTCCTGCTTGCAAGCTAACAATCTATAGGGAAATACTGTAGATATACATACACAAGCATAGGTGTTAGCAGGGCCGGATTAACAATGGGCCTGATGGAGCTACAGCTCCTGGCCCACTCTCCATATAGGCCCATTTTTTAACTGAGGGCCAGGGCTTTCCAACGAGCCCAGCCCTGTGTCACTAAACTCCCGGGAATCGGAGATACCACCAGGCAAACCTGGAACGTATTCACCATAGGATAACATGGGACCGCTAATTCCGATCCCCACCCGGTTCCAATGGCTGCCAGTTCCCCCTCCGGCATCACAGAAGCTCGAGGTTGAACTCATTCGAACCCAAATCGCTGGGCCTTCTATCTGATACTGGTCCATATGGGTTCATTGGCTCTAGAGATATTGCGGGTAAACCGATTCTTTCATTTTTGAAATGTCATTTCATGGCTGTTCATGTTGTTGGAGGACAGATTTCTCTGGAGCCAAATGGTCCAGTTTCACAGGACCAAAATCATTCGAAGACCACATGTTAATGAGTCCGAAGATATAGCTGGTTGTTTAAAGGGGGGGTGTGTGGTTTTCTCTCCCCCTCACACCAGAAAATGCAGGGACTAGGCTGGTGTAAAAGGGGCCAGCCCGGGACTGTCCCTGCATGATCCTGGGACCATATTCCTGGGTATGTCCCTGCATTTTCTGGTGTGAAAGGGATATTGTTTCAAATAGCCGGGACCTGCTATTCTGAATACAGCCGTGCAGCCCCCTTCTCTTTGCCCAGCTGTCAATGGCTGTCATTTCTGCCCGACGGCAGCTGTCCCCCAGTTACCACGAGCAATGAGAATGTAATCCCACATGGCAATGAGCATGGAACCCCTGGCAATGAGCATGGAACCCATGGCAATGAGCATGTAGGTAAACAGCATTTATGTAGCAGAATTTTTAATAGGCATTATGGTGTTTGGCATAATACGTAATGGATATTATGGTGTGTGGCTTAACATGCAAACAAGGGAAAGGAAGACTCTCTCTTTTTTGGGGCACTCTTAGTTGATGATTACGAAGCTGTAATCAATTGAAACGATGGTAGAAGTATGTAAATATTATCGACAATATCTATTAAATGCGACACAAACTAGCAGCAGGTATAAATTTTGTACACCACCTATCAGGGGGAAGTCTGGCTAGGGGACAGTGTCAATTGGATTGGATTAGTAAGGGTACTAGTAATACATGAGAGGATGGGGTGGATGAGTCCCTCCCAAAGTATTTGTAAACTTAAAAATTAGCTTTTATTAGATAATTATTAAAATTAATACTAGACAAAAGACGTAAATTAAAGATTCACACACAAACATAAAACATATATAGAGTCACACCGGTAGGTAAATGCCCTGCGGGCATGAGTTCTCCTTGTTCAGCAAAAGCACCACACTGTAGGTAGGCAAAAATCAATGGACAAGTGGAATTCCAAAACAGCTCTCAGAGTATGTCAACTCAAGGGTCTGCTATAGTGGATACTGTCTTTAGATCTGTTTGGGTGTCTTTCTCACACAATGTATCCACCGAGAAAGATTCTATTTACCAAATGTAGCTACCTGTGAATGTTGCTAGTATCTGTTCTGAACAGAAAGAGGTGTAGGCTCAGGAAGGCCTTACATCAAAGTTTGCCAATAAAGCGAAATATATTGTGTTTAGAACAATTCAAGTACAAATACTTAGAATATTTAGAACAATTCTAACAAGAATAGTCTGCCTGCATATTATCATGATGCATAATACGAAGTAATCACCACACTTTTAAGCGTATATACGCCGCCAGATCACAATGAAAAGTAGCTCCAAGTACAGTTGGTATCATTCTAAACCAACAGCTATGATTCAGACAATCTTTTGACTATACTGCACATCATAATGCGAGTTTTTTGCATGGGAACATTTAGAACAATTCAAGCAACGATAATTAGAATATTTAGAACAGTTCTAACATAGATAATTTACATGCATATTATCCTGATGCAGAATGCGGAACAATCATCACACTTATGAGCATATATACGCCGCCAAGTCACAGATGAGAAGATAGCTCCAATTACAGTTGGTGTTATACAGCTATGATTCAGAGATTTTTAACTCAACTGCACATCAGAGTGCGATTTTTAAATTAGCAGCTAAAGTCTGGTTGTGCTGGGGTAGACGGCAAGTAGGAAATTTCTAGACAAAGTGTGCTCCCGCGGTGCAGTGGATAGGGAGTGGGAAGGGGGGGGGAAAGGGGAAAGAGGGGAAAAAAAGGAGGGAGAGAGGTTTTTTTAAAAAAAGATGGGAAGGGAGAAAGAGTTGAAATATAAAGTCTGACTATACCCACAGGTCATAGGTACTCCCACCGACTTTATATACCCTTGACAATGGCGGGATTGTCTGGTTGGAGGTTGGGAAGTCCCCTTCCCCCTCTCACAGGCGGCCCTTTTCCAATTGTCAGCTGCCACCGGGTGAAGTGGGCATTTATGGGTATTGTGGGGGAGAAATCCTGCCTATTGTGGGGTCAGTAGGAATGGGAATCAGTGTTACCCATGAGTGTAAAAGCGGCTGCTGCCCTGCTTAGTATACCTATCGCCTGGGGTGGAATATTGTATCTGACAAGGAGAGGTCACCCGTCTCCTATAATACCTTCTGACGCCCCGAGCTAGTTGCCATCACATTAGTTGGTGGACTTTTACAGGTATAGCGGGTGAGCGGGCTTTAGGAACACAAACGGGATTTAATGCACAGACCCCGTAATGGGATACTACTGTCAGGTATTTCCCTGGGTAGACTAGTCCAGTGCAGGGTAATTTGGTATTCGTATTAGCCTGATGAGTGGTCCCAGAAAAGAGAAGAAAAAGAGAGGCTATAGAAAGAAAAAGGAAAGTGCTGTTAAAGGCGTGCTGCTATCCTCCATATGTGTGCAAGTGTACACAGTGGTGGGGGGTGAGCGTCGCCCATCCAGCGGAATAAGTATAGGTGGGGAAATTAAAGTATGTAAGGGGAGAAAAAGGGGGATTTTTTAGGAGTGGAAGGGTAAGAAAGGGAAACGGATAGTTAGGATTGGGGGGGCTGAGGGATGCGGGAGAGCAGGTACCTGTACTTAGTATATCATATACTGTCCTGTATGCTGTCTGGCTCCGGAGCCGTCCAAGGAAAGGGTTAAAGCCCCTCAAGTGGCTGTGACTGATGAGGCTGTGTTGGCGGTATCAGTACTCCATCTGCTGGGTGCTCTCCTGGCTATCTCGTATGCCCGACTGTAAGGTGCACACCGTGCACACGATATCCGTGAGTTAGCAGAGATTGCTGGGGCTGCGGCTGCGGCTCAGGCTGTAACGTGTGTTGTGCCCGTGCTGGTCTGATCTGCCGCTGCTGCGGCTGGTGCGTGGTGTGTGCTCCGTGCACACCGTGTCCGCAGGATGACAGGGGCTGCAGAGATTACTGTGACGGCTTCTCCTGTGTTGTGCGGCACCCGAGTCGTCCTGTATGGATACTGCTGCGGCTAACGCGGGTAAGGTGAGGTGAGACAGGGAGGCGCGCAGTGTCGGCGTCTCTCCCTGTAGTAGAAACCAACGATCGTTTCACCAAATCGGCTTCTTCAGGGTTCAGGTGTGTGTTTGGGGAGGCATATGCGCTGCCTATTTAACGTATTAGTGCTGGAACCTAATAGGTTCATTCCCCCGTCAGTCATGTGCGGGGAAGAGTCCCCATTTTAGCAATGCTGGGATTGTTGTAATAGATACGTTAATCTATTGGTATATTGGTGGCTAAAGTGCTAATGCTTATAGCTTTGCTGCAGTCCAGAAGTACGTAAGGGTTATTATAAATAATCCCTTTTATTTGTTGAGAGACATAAAAAGGTAAAAAATAATAATAATCAGAGAATCCATATTAAGTATGTTTATAATAAACCAGTAACTAAAAGGGAAGAGAAGGGAGTGTGTTGGGATTGGGAGAGAAGAAAGAAGATAGGAGGAAAAAACTTATTTAATAGTACATAAGGGTACCTATTATGGTTGGATAATATAATGTTAAGTGGGAGGTACCGTAATGTCCCTAGTCAGTATTGGGAAGACACAGGGGAGTGGATTGTTAGTATGACAGCAAACATGCACCAGGGGTTGGCTTAAAAATTAACCACTAGGGTGGATGCTCCAGGGAGCGTGTCCATTGAGAATATGCTATCGACTAATATATGTCGATTCCCTGTGCTAAAAATCCACTTAAAGTTGCTTAAGAAAGGTAGTGTGATGACCTCAGTGTGAAAGTGACATAAAGAGAGAAAATAAACCTCTCGCGTGTAAGTGACAGATATTTGCATAAAGGGTGCTGGGAAGTGAGTTCCCACAAGATAGTGGTCTCAGTGATATGTGTGAGGGGGTTGGGTAGGGACCTAATGAAGTGAATCAATTGTGCTGAAAACAGTGACCAAAAAACAAGCTGTGCTAAAATGTGAAAAATAGTGGAAAAGGGGAATTAAGCAGTGGTTGTGACTGCATTAGCGTGAGCTGGTTAAGCCGCTGTGAAGTTAAGTATAGATGGGTCCTATAATTAAGGAACCCAATAAGTGTTGGGGCATAGGTGATTTTTAACCATAGGAACAAGCAAGTTAAATATAGGTCATAACAGGTGATGGGGTCGGGTAAACAGGTAAGGATATTGGTGAAAAAAGGGGGGGGAAAAGGAGGGGGGGGGTAAAGAAAAGGGGGGGAGGGGTTAAATATTAAAAAGAGGAGGGAACCGGGGTGAAGGCAAGTAAAGGGAAGGGAGTGGGGGTGAGAGGCTGGGAAAATAAGGAAAGATAAGAGAAAAAGGACAAAAGGGGGGGGGGGAAGTAAAAGGGGGGAAAAAGGGGAAATAGATAAGAAAGGGAGGAAAGAAGTTTAAAGTTTAAGTCTGGGTAGATATAGAGTGACATAGTTATTTGAGTCCCTGAATACTGGTAGTGTCTGTCGGACCTACTCAGAGAAGTAGAATAGATAAAAATAGATAAAAAATATATATATCAAAAATAGATAAAAATCCCCCCATTGATGATTGTACCAGTTGTAGTGGTTGTGTCTAAGGGGGAAAAAAGGAAAAATAAAGGAAAAACAAGAGAAAAATCGAGCAGAGGATAAGTTATAAGAAAGACCCAAAAAGCTGATGGGAAAGGTTATAAAAAGGAACCAAAACTGTTGTTCTCATTGAGGCCATGAGGGTTGACAGTGTTTAACTCAAAAATCCATCTGCTTTCTTTTCGTAGCAGTTCATTAGTGAGGTCTCCTCCTCTTATGCCTAGCCTAACCTGCTCCAACCCGAATGCTTTGAGATCCCGTGGTGACCCTTCATGTTTGGCCAGGAAATGCCTGGCCACTGATGTTAATTTTTTGAATTTTTGTGCATCCGAGTAGGCATTTCTTATGTTGCCGACATGTTCGAGGATCCGAAGTTTAAATTTCCTGCTCGTCATTCCCACATATCGTAACCCACAGGGGCAGTCTAAGCAGTATATAACCCCTGTGGTGTCGCAGGAAATGTACTGTTCTACTGTCAGGATTTTGCCAAAGCGGTTGGTGATTTTATTCAGACCCCTAATGTGTGCACACGCCTTGCATTTGGTGCAGGGGAAGGTGCCCTTGATCTTGGGTTTGATCTTTGATGTGCGTTGAAAGTGACTTTGGACTAGTCTGTCCCTCAGATTAGTTGCCCGTCTCCAGCTGAACTGTGGACCTCTGGTTGTGATGTCAGCAAGGTCATTATCCATCTCGAGGATGTGCCAGTGCTTATGGATGATATTTTGTAGGTCTTGCCACTGGTCACAAAAATTCGTTATGAATCTGGTTGCTGGTTCTGCTGTGGTGTGTTTGTTCGTGGAGAACAGGAGATCATCTCTCTTGCATTTTAGGGCTTGATGTTTGGCGTATTTGATTGATCTATGGCTATACCCTCGTGAACGTAATCTGGAGGCTAGCTCGACGCTTTGGCTGATGTACATCTCTTTTGTAGAGCAGTTCCTCCTGAGGCGGAGAAATTCTCCCTTTGGAAGATTTCTAATCGTAGGAGGAAAATGCGCACTCTCTGAGATTAAAAGGCTGTTTGTAGCCGTTTCCTTTCGGAACAGTTTTGTGAGTAGGAGGTTTTCCTCTGAACGGTATATCGTCAGGTCCAAGAATGTAATTTCGTTAGGGTGAATATGATGTGTCAGCTTAAGGTTAAGGTTATTGTCATTGAGGTTCTGAATGAAGTGGGTTAGGCTCTCTTGATCTCCTTGCCAGATGACCATGATGTCGTCTATATACCTCACCCAGGATATTATCCTGTGGGTATAGACTTCATTCTTTTCGGCGAAGACAAATTCCCGTTCCCACCACCCGAGGAACAGGTTGGCATAGGTAGGTGCGCATGCCGCGCCCATCGCTGTTCCCCGGGTCTGTAAGTAGTATTTGTCATCAAACGTGAAATAATTGTTTTTGAGGACGAATTCCAAGAGTGTTAACAGGAATTCCCCAAATTCCGTCATACCCTCAGTAGTCAGGAAATATTGTACTGCTGATAGTCCAAGGTCATGTTCTATGCAGGTATAAAGGGCTTCCACATCTAGTGTAGCCAGGAGTTGGTCGTCCTCTAGGTGCACATCGTGGATCCTCTTCAGTATATCTCTGGTGTCCTGAACATAAGAAGGAAGTGTTAGGACATGATGTCTGAGGTGTTTATCCAGAAATATACTGGCCTGTTCTGATAGGCCCTGTATCCCAGACACAATGGGTCTCCCGGGTGGGTTTGTCAGGTTCTTGTGCACCTTCGGGAGCATGTAGAATGTGGGGGTCCTTGGATGTTCTACTGTGTACAGCATCGGTTGCCATCTCTAAAGATCACGCTGGGTGCACACATTAGGCCTAAATCAGACCTGATCGCAGGACATATTCGTTTGCAAAATGGCCAAAACCATGCTGATCCACTGCAGGTGGGGCAGATGTAACATGTGCAGAGAGAGTTAGATTTAGGTGAGTTATTTAGCTTCTGTGCAGGGTAAATACTGGCTGCTTTATTTTTGCACTGCAATTTAGATTACAGTATGAACACACCCCACATAACTCTAACTCTCTCCCTGCACTTCTTACATTTGCCCCAACTGCAGTGAACATGTTTTTTTGTTACTTACTGCATTGCCTATCGGCTGCCTTATTTGACTTACTCAGTTGTTTCATTGATGAGTGCCGCAAACCGTTGTGTTATATGTGTTTCTCTGCTTGCGATTGCGGGCACCATACAAGTTGGACAGAGTTTGGGAGAGTGCTGGGCATATTGGCTATATATATATATATATATATATATATATATATATATATATATATATATATATATATATATATATATATATATGGAAAAAAAATAGACGCCTCCTGACGAAGTCTGTAGTGACGAAACGCGTTGGGGCGTGGTTTCCCGACGAGTCTACTGCTCCATCAGCTGTTCCGTCCGGTCTTGATCTTTTGTTTGACACGCTTGATACCGTTCTTCCGCCTGGCTGACTTCCATCTGTGGGACCCACTGTGACCACCTCGCCAGTGCTGCTGACTCTGCTGCCCTTGTCCAGACGTGGCTTGCGCAATATGATACGGTGGATATGCTGATTATTCTTTACCTCGATGTATGTACTCTTATTACCTTTTATTAGTAAAAGTCAAACTGTTATACTCATTGGTGCGCTCCTTCTATTTTTTTTCCATGTCCTTTACTCTGTGAGGTACAAGCTAACCTCCATTGAAGTCGAGCTGCACCTATCACCTTTCCGTGGACGGAACCCATTTGAAAATATTTTGGGACTTTGCGCAGATTGGTATACTGTCTGTATATATATATATATATATATATATATATATATATATATATAAATATATATATATATATATATATAGATCGCTGGGGAAGGCACTCCATTCATAAAGATATGATACTCGCCGGGGTGCTGAACGCAGGGTGAATGAACAGGCAGTGGAATCGTGGCACTCTCACGGACTTTCAATAATGGACTCAGTACACAAGGTACAATGGCATTGTACCTTGTGTACTGAGTCCATTATTGAAAGTCCGTGAGAGTGCCACGATTCCACTGCCTATATATATATATATATATATATATATATATATATATATATGGGGGGGGGAGGATAATACTCACCTTCTTCTGGGGTAGATGGATCCTCTTGGATCCAAGAAGGCCTCCCATGGGTTACAAATAAACAAAATGAGTAACTTGAACCAGGAGATGCATGTTGGTTTACACATTTAGCTCCTCCACAAAGCTTAAGGAAAATCCCATTGATGGTGAAGGACTCCCCTCAGCCAATCAGGAATGAAGTCCAAGAATGAAATCCATAGGCTTGAAGTCATTATGAAATGAACATGGGTTTCTATGGCAATTCGGTACTCTTTACCTAGAACGGCGCCCATCGTGACCATCGTATGCACTAAAAAACGGGTGCGATGCGATGCCCGCGATGGCCGCGATTTCCCATAGGGATCAATGTTAAAAGTCAGATTGGACGCGATTTTAGTGTTCAATGCCTCAATGCCCGCGATTTTTCCATAGGAAACAATGTTAAATGGGCCACAGAGCCCAAATAGTGACCCTAAAGTCTGAAATGGCCCCCACAATTGTTAAAGCCACCCCACAATCAACGTGAACCCGAAGCCTGGCGAGCGCAGCGAGCCCGCGAGGGGCGGCGGTACGCGTCCTCCGACCTTTTCATACCCCCATTATCCACGTCGGCGTGGAGTTGAGAATAGAATAGTGTGGCGAGCACAGCGAGCCACCGAGCCCGAAGCGTGGCGAGCGGACGCGGATACCTTCACAGGTAAACGCGTCCCTTCGCGGGCTTCACAGGTATCCGCGTCCCCTCGCGGGGCTCGCTGCGCTCGCCACGCTTCGGGATCGGTGGCTCGCTGCGCTCGCCACACTATTCTATTCTCAACTCCACGCCGACATGGATAGTGGGGGTATGAAAAGGTCGGAGGACGCGTACCGCCGCCCCACGCGGGCTCGCTGCGCTCGCCACGCTTCGGGTTCACGTTGATCGTGGGGTGGCGTTAAAAATTGTGGGGGCCATTTAAGACTTCAGGGGGACTATTAGGGCTCTGTGGCCCATTTGACATTGTTTCCTATGTAAAAATCGCGGGCATTGAGGCATTTAACACTAAAATCGCGTCCAATCTGACTTTTAACATTGATCCCTATGGGAAAATGGCGGGCATTGCGTCGCACCCGTTTTTTATGTGCATACGATGACCGCGATGCCCGCGATTTTTTACCCCCAACGCCCGCGATGCCAATCGCGGGCGCCGTTCTAGGTAAAGAGTACCGGCAATTCCTATCATAAGAGCGTATGTTATGAGAATAAAATGGGCTCCTACTGTATGATGGGAACCGTCAAATCAGCCTGACCGCAATGTTAGTTTGGAATCACCTTTGTGGTTTCCCTCAATGGACTTTGGGGTCAGGCTGATTCTCATAACTGGGTCTGATTGAAACACCTGATATCAGTTATTAAGAGGTGTGGCCAAATACATTTGTCCATATAGTGTATAGTGGCCATAATAGATTTATGTATTGTTAGGTGCCATGGAACCCATGTGGCACCATATAAATAATAATAATAATATGGGGTTACAGTAAAAAAAATGGACAGCAGGAAATACAGAAAAGAGTGTGATAGAGACATGGTGGGAGGATGGAAACATAAGAGATGAGCAAGATGGGTAGTGATAAACAATGGATCACTTGTAAAGAAAGAATAAGGAAGTAATGCAGTCAGCCAAATAAGCAACAGAACAAGAAGTGAAAGGCACAAAGGAAAAATGGTATAGGCATGAAAAAGGGAGTGGGGATACAATGGAGGGAAAGAAAGGAAAACAGAAGAGAGAAATAGAGAAATTTGTGGATTTATATTTATTTATTTATTAACAGTTTCTTATATAGTGCTGAAAATTCTCTTTTACTTTACAAATAGAAATGGTAATAAAACAAGCTGGGTACTTACAGACAGTCCTGCTTGCAAGCTAACAATCTATAGGGAAATACTGTAGATATACATACACAAGCATAGGTGTTAGCAGGGCCGGATTAACAATGGGCCTGATGGAGCTACAGCTCCTGGCCCACTCTCCATATAGGCCCATTTTTTAACTGAGGGCCAGGGCTTTCCAACGAGCCCAGCCCTGTGTCACTAAACTCCCGGGAATCGGAGATACCACCAGGCAAACCTGGAACGTATTCACCATAGGATAACATGGGACCGCTAATTCCGATCCCCACCCGGTTCCAATGGCTGCCAGTTCCCCCTCCGGCATCACAGAAGCTCGAGGTTGAACTCATTCGAACCCAAATCGCTGGGCCTTCTATCTGATACTGGTCCATATGGGTTCATTGGCTCTAGAGATATTGCGGGTAAACCGATTCTTTCATTTTTGAAATGTCATTTCATGGCTGTTCATGTTGTTGGAGGACAGATTTCTCTGGAGCCAAATGGTCCAGTTTCACAGGACCAAAATCATTCGAAGACCACATGTTAATGAGTCCGAAGATATAGCTGGTTGTTTAAAGGGGGGGTGTGTGGTTTTCTCTCCCCCTCACACCAGAAAATGCAGGGACTAGGCTGGTGTAAAAGGGGCCAGCCCGGGACTGTCCCTGCATGATCCTGGGACCATATTCCTGGGTATGTCCCTGCATTTTCTGGTGTGAAAGGGATATTGTTTCAAATAGCCGGGACCTGCTATTCTGAATACAGCCGGGCAGCCCCCTTCTCTTTGCCCAGCTGTCAATGGCTGTCATTTCTGCCCGACGGCAGCTGTCCCCCAGTTACCACGAGCAATGAGAATGTAATCCCACATGGCAATGAGCATGGAACCCCTGGCAATGAGCATGGAACCCATGGCAATGAGCATGTAGGTAAACAGCATTTATGTAGCAGAATTTTTAATAGGCATTATGGTGTTTGGCATAATACGTAATGGATATTATGGTGTGTGGCTTAACATGCAAACAAGGGAAAGGAAGACTCTCTCTTTTTTGGGGCACTCTTAGTTGATGATTACGAAGCTGTAATCAATTGAAACGATGGTAGAAGTATGTAAATATTATCGACAATATCTATTAAATGCGACACAAACTAGCAGCAGGTATAAATTTTGTACACCACCTATCAGGGGGAAGTCTGGCTAGGGGACAGTGTCAATTGGATTGGATTAGTAAGGGTACTAGTAATACATGAGAGGATGGGGTGGATGAGTCCCTCCCAAAGTATTTGTAAACTTAAAAATTAGCTTTTATTAGATAATTATTAAAATTAATACTAGACAAAAGACGTAAATTAAAGATTCACACACAAACATAAAACATATATAGAGTCACACCGGTAGGTAAATGCCCTGCGGGCATGAGTTCTCCTTGTTCAGCAAAAGCACCACACTGTAGGTAGGCAAAAATCAATGGACAAGTGGAATTCCAAAACAGCTCTCAGAGTATGTCAACTCAAGGGTCTGCTATAGTGGATACTGTCTTTAGATCTGTTTGGGTGTCTTTCTCACACAATGTATCCACCGAGAAAGATTCTATTTACCAAATGTAGCTACCTGTGAATGTTGCTAGTATCTGTTCTGAACAGAAAGAGGTGTAGGCTCAGGAAGGCCTTACATCAAAGTTTGCCAATAAAGCGAAATATATTGTGTTTAGAACAATTCAAGTACAAATACTTAGAATATTTAGAACAATTCTAACAAGAATAGTCTGCCTGCATATTATCATGATGCATAATACGAAGTAATCACCACACTTTTAAGCGTATATACGCCGCCAGATCACAATGAAAAGTAGCTCCAAGTACAGTTGGTATCATTCTAAACCAACAGCTATGATTCAGACAATCTTTTGACTATACTGCACATCATAATGCGAGTTTTTTGCATGGGAACATTTAGAACAATTCAAGCAACGATAATTAGAATATTTAGAACAGTTCTAACATAGATAATTTATATGCATATTATCCTGATGCAGAATGCGGAACAATCATCACACTTATGAGCATATATACGCCGCCAAGTCACAGATGAGAAGATAGCTCCAATTACAGTTGGTGTTATACAGCTATGATTCAGAGATTTTTAACTCAACTGCACATCAGAGTGCGATTTTTAAATTAGCAGCTAAAGTCTGGTTGTGCTGGGGTAGACGGCAAGTAGGAAATTTCTAGACAAAGTGTGCTCCCGCGGTGCAGTGGATAGGGAGTGGGAAGGGGGGGGGAAAGGGGAAAGAGGGGAAAAAAAGGAGGGAGAGAGGTTTTTTTAAAAAAAGATGGGAAGGGAGAAAGAGTTGAAATATAAAGTCTGACTATACCCACAGGTCATAGGTACTCCCACCGACTTTATATACCCTTGACAATGGCGGGATTGTCTGGTTGGAGGTTGGGAAGTCCCCTTCCCCCTCTCACAGGCGGCCCTTTTCCAATTGTCAGCTGCCACCGGGTGAAGTGGGCATTTATGGGTATTGTGGGGGAGAAATCCTGCCTATTGTGGGGTCAGTAGGAATGGGAATCAGTGTTACCCATGAGTGTAAAAGCGGCTGCTGCCCTGCTTAGTATACCTATCGCCTGGGGTGGAATATTGTATCTGACAAGGAGAGGTCACCCGTCTCCTATAATACCTTCTGACGCCCCGAGCTAGTTGCCATCACATTAGTTGGTGGACTTTTACAGGTATAGCGGGTGAGCGGGCTTTAGGAACACAAACGGGATTTAATGCACAGACCCCGTAATGGGATACTACTGTCAGGTATTTCCCTGGGTAGACTAGTCCAGTGCAGGGTAATTTGGTATTCGTATTAGCCTGATGAGTGGTCCCAGAAAAGAGAAGAAAAAGAGAGGCTATAGAAAGAAAAAAGAAAGTGCTGTTAAAGGCGTGCTGCTATCCTCCATATGTGTGCAAGTGTACACAGTGGTGGGGGGTGAGCGTCGCCCATCCAGCGGAATAAGTATAGGTGGGGAAATTAAAGTATGTAAGGGGAGAAAAAGGGGGATTTTTTAGGAGTGGAAGGGTAAGAAAGGGAAACGGATAGTTAGGATTGGGGGGGCTGAGGGATGCGGGAGAGCAGGTACCTGTACTTAGTATATCATATACTGTCCTGTATGCTGTCTGGCTCCGGAGCCGTCCAAGGAAAGGGTTAAAGCCCCTCAAGTGGCTGTGACTGATGAGGCTGTGTTGGCGGTATCAGTACTCCATCTGCTGGGTGCTCTCCTGGCTATCTCGTATGCCCGACTGTAAGGTGCACACCGTGCACACGATATCCGTGAGTTAGCAGAGATTGCTGGGGCTGCGGCTGCGGCTCAGGCTGTAACGTGTGTTGTGCCCGTGCTGGTCTGATCTGCCGCTGCTGCGGCTGGTGCGTGGTGTGTGCTCCGTGCACACCGTGTCCGCAGGATGACAGGGGCTGCAGAGATTACTGTGACGGCTTCTCCTGTGTTGTGCGGCACCCGAGTCGTCCTGTATGGATACTGCTGCGGCTAACGCGGGTAAGGTGAGGTGAGACAGGGAGGCGCGCAGTGTCGGCGTCTCTCCCTGTAGTAGAAACCAACGATCGTTTCACCAAATCGGCTTCTTCAGGGTTCAGGTGTGTGTTTGGGGAGGCATATGCGCTGCCTATTTAACGTATTAGTGCTGGAACCTAATAGGTTCATTCCCCCGTCAGTCATGTGCGGGGAAGAGTCCCCATTTTAGCAATGCTGGGATTGTTGTAATAGATACGTTAATCTATTGGTATATTGGTGGCTAAAGTGCTAATGCTTATAGCTTTGCTGCAGTCCAGAAGTACGTAAGGGTTATTATAAATAATCCCTTTTATTTGTTGAGAGACATAAAAAGGTAAAAAATAATAATAATCAGAGAATCCATATTAAGTATGTTTATAATAAACCAGTAACTAAAAGGGAAGAGAAGGGAGTGTGTTGGGATTGGGAGAGAAGAAAGAAGATAGGAGGAAAAAACTTATTTAATAGTACATAAGGGTACCTATTATGGTTGGATAATATAATGTTAAGTGGGAGGTACCGTAATGTCCCTAGTCAGTATTGGGAAGACACAGGGGAGTGGATTGTTAGTATGACAGCAAACATGCACCAGGGGTTGGCTTAAAAATTAACCACTAGGGTGGATGCTCCAGGGAGCGTGTCCATTGAGAATATGCTATCGACTAATATATGTCGATTCCCTGTGCTAAAAATCCACTTAAAGTTGCTTAAGAAAGGTAGTGTGATGACCTCAGTGTGAAAGTGACATAAAGAGAGAAAATAAACCTCTCGCGTGTAAGTGACAGATATTTGCATAAAGGGTGCTGGGAAGTGAGTTCCCACAAGATAGTGGTCTCAGTGATATGTGTGAGGGGGTTGGGTAGGGACCTAATGAAGTGAATCAATTGTGCTGAAAACAGTGACCAAAAAACAAGCTGTGCTAAAATGTGAAAAATAGTGGAAAAGGGGAATTAAGCAGTGGTTGTGACTGCATTAGCGTGAGCTGGTTAAGCCGCTGTGAAGTTAAGTATAGATGGGTCCTATAATTAAGGAACCCAATAAGTGTTGGGGCATAGGTGATTTTTAACCATAGGAACAAGCAAGTTAAATATAGGTCATAACAGGTGATGGGGTCGGGTAAACAGGTAAGGATATTGGTGAAAAAAGGGGGGGGAAAAGGAGGGGGGGGGTAAAGAAAAGGGGGGGAGGGGTTAAATATTAAAAAGAGGAGGGAACCGGGGTGAAGGCAAGTAAAGGGAAGGGAGTGGGGGTGAGAGGCTGGGAAAATAAGGAAAGATAAGAGAAAAAGGACAAAAGGGGGGGGGGGGAAGTAAAAGGGGGGAAAAAGGGGAAATAGATAAGAGAGGGAGGAAAGAAGTTTAAAGTTTAAGTCTGGGTAGATATAGAGTGACATAGTTATTTGAGTCCCTGAATACTGGTAGTGTCTGTCGGACCTACTCAGAGAAGTAGAATAGATAAAAATAGATAAAAAATATATATATCAAAAATAGATAAAAATCCCCCCATTGATGATTGTACCAGTTGTAGTGGTTGTGTCTAAGGGGGAAAAAAGGAAAAATAAAGGAAAAACAAGAGAAAAATCGAGCAGAGGATAAGTTATAAGAAAGACCCAAAAAGCTGATGGGAAAGGTTATAAAAAGGAACCAAAACTGTTGTTCTCATTGAGGCCATGAGGGTTGACAGTGTTTAACTCAAAAATCCATCTGCTTTCTTTTCGTAGCAGTTCATTAGTGAGGTCTCCTCCTCTTATGCCTAGCCTAACCTGCTCCAACCCGAATGCTTTGAGATCCCGTGGTGACCCTTCATGTTTGGCCAGGAAATGCCTGGCCACTGATGTTAATTTTTTGAATTTTTGTGCATCCGAGTAGGCATTTCTTATGTTGCCGACATGTTCGAGGATCCGAAGTTTAAATTTCCTGCTCGTCATTCCCACATATCGTAACCCACAGGGGCAGTCTAAGCAGTATATAACCCCTGTGGTGTCGCAGGAAATGTACTGTTCTACTGTCAGGATTTTGCCAAAGCGGTTGGTGATTTTATTCAGACCCCTAATGTGTGCACACGCCTTGCATTTGGTGCAGGGGAAGGTGCCCTTGATCTTGGGTTTGATCTTTGATGTGCGTTGAAAGTGACTTTGGACTAGTCTGTCCCTCAGATTAGTTGCCCGTCTCCAGCTGAACTGTGGACCTCTGGTTGTGATGTCAGCAAGGTCATTATCCATCTCGAGGATGTGCCAGTGCTTATGGATGATATTTTGTAGGTCTTGCCACTGGTCACAAAAATTCGTTATGAATCTGGTTGCTGGTTCTGCTGTGGTGTGTTTGTTCGTGGAGAACAGGAGATCATCTCTCTTGCATTTTAGGGCTTGATGTTTGGCGTATTTGATTGATCTATGGCTATACCCTCGTGAACGTAATCTGGAGGCTAGCTCGACGCTTTGGCTGATGTACATCTCTTTTGTAGAGCAGTTCCTCCTGAGGCGGAGAAATTCTCCCTTTGGAAGATTTCTAATCGTAGGAGGAAAATGCGCACTCTCTGAGATTAAAAGGCTGTTTGTAGCCGTTTCCTTTCGGAACAGTTTTGTGAGTAGGAGGTTTTCCTCTGAACGGTATATCGTCAGGTCCAAGAATGTAATTTCGTTAGGGTGAATATGATGTGTCAGCTTAAGGTTAAGGTTATTGTCATTGAGGTTCTGAATGAAGTGGGTTAGGCTCTCTTGATCTCCTTGCCAGATGACCATGATGTCGTCTATATACCTCACCCAGGATATTATCCTGTGGGTATAGACTTCATTCTTTTCGGCGAAGACAAATTCCCGTTCCCACCACCCGAGGAACAGGTTGGCATAGGTAGGTGCGCATGCCGCGCCCATCGCTGTTCCCCGGGTCTGTAAGTAGTATTTGTCATCAAACGTGAAATAATTGTTTTTGAGGACGAATTCCAAGAGTGTTAACAGGAATTCCCCAAATTCCGTCATACCCTCAGTAGTCAGGAAATATTGTACTGCTGATAGTCCAAGGTCATGTTCTATGCAGGTATAAAGGGCTTCCACATCTAGTGTAGCCAGGAGTTGGTCGTCCTCTAGGTGCACATCGTGGATCCTCTTCAGTATATCTCTGGTGTCCTGAACATAAGAAGGAAGTGTTAGGACATGATGTCTGAGGTGTTTATCCAGAAATATACTGGCCTGTTCTGATAGGCCCTGTATCCCAGACACAATGGGTCTCCCGGGTGGGTTTGTCAGGTTCTTGTGCACCTTCGGGAGCATGTAGAATGTGGGGGTCCTTGGATGTTCTACTGTGTACAGCATCGGTTGCCATCTCTAAAGATCACGCTGGGTGCACACATTAGGCCTAAATCAGACCTGATCGCAGGACATATTCGTTTGCAAAATGGCCAAAACCATGCTGATCCACTGCAGGTGGGGCAGATGTAACATGTGCAGAGAGAGTTAGATTTAGGTGAGTTATTTAGCTTCTGTGCAGGGTAAATACTGGCTGCTTTATTTTTGCACTGCAATTTAGATTACAGTATGAACACACCCCACATAACTCTAACTCTCTCCCTGCACTTCTTACATTTGCCCCAACTGCAGTGAACATGTTTTTTTGTTACTTACTGCATTGCCTATCGGCTGCCTTATTTGACTTACTCAGTTGTTTCATTGATGAGTGCCGCAAACCGTTGTGTTATATGTGTTTCTCTGCTTGCGATTGCGGGCACCATACAAGTTGGACAGAGTTTGGGAGAGTGCTGGGCATATTGGCTATATATATATATATATATATATATATATATATGGAAAAAAAATAGACGCCTCCTGACGAAGTCTGTAGTGACGAAACGCGTTGGGGCGTGGTTTCCCGACGAGTCTACTGCTCCATCAGCTGTTCCGTCCGGTCTTGATCTTTTGTTTGACACGCTTGATACCGTTCTTCCGCCTGGCTGACTTCCATCTGTGGGACCCACTGTGACCACCTCGCCAGTGCTGCTGACTCTGCTGCCCTTGTCCAGACGTGGCTTGCGCAATATGATACGGTGGATATGCTGATTATTCTTTACCTCGATGTATGTACTCTTATTACCTTTTATTAGTAAAAGTCAAACTGTTATACTCATTGGTGCGCTCCTTCTATTTTTTTTCCATGTCCTTTACTCTGTGAGGTACAAGCTAACCTCCATTGAAGTCGAGCTGCACCTATCACCTTTCCGTGGACGGAACCCATTTGAAAATATTTTGGGACTTTGCGCAGATTGGTATACTGTCTGTATATATATATATATATATATATATATATATATATAAATATATATATATATATATATATAGATCGCTGGGGAAGGCACTCCATTCATAAAGATATGATACTCGCCGGGGTGCTGCACGCAGGGTGAATGAACAGGCAGTGGAATCGTGGCACTCTCACGGACTTTCAATAATGGACTCAGTACACAAGGTACAATGGCATTGTACCTTGTGTACTGAGTCCATTATTGAAAGTCCGTGAGAGTGCCACGATTCCACTGCCTATATATATATATATATATATATATATATATATATATATATATATATATATATATATATATGGGGGGGGGAGGATAATACTCACCTTCTTCTGGGGTAGATGGATCCTCTTGGATCCAAGAAGGCCTCCCATGGGTTACAAATAAACAAAATGAGTAACTTGAACCAGGAGATGCATGTTGGTTTACACATTTAGCTCCTCCACAAAGCTTAAGGAAAATCCCATTGATGGTGAAGGACTCCCCTCAGCCAATCAGGAATGAAGTCCAAGAATGAAATCCATAGGCTTGAAGTCATTATGAAATGAACATGGGTTTCTATGGCAATTCGGTACTCTTTACCTAGAACGGCGCCCATCGTGACCATCGTATGCACTAAAAAACGGGTGCGATGCGATGCCCGCGATGGCCGCGATTTCCCATAGGGATCAATGTTAAAAGTCAGATTGGACGCGATTTTAGTGTTCAATGCCTCAATGCCCGCGATTTTTCCATAGGAAACAATGTTAAATGGGCCACAGAGCCCAAATAGTGACCCTAAAGTCTGAAATGGCCCCCACAATTGTTAAAGCCACCCCACAATCAACGTGAACCCGAAGCCTGGCGAGCGCAGCGAGCCCGCGAGGGGCGGCGGTACGCGTCCTCCGACCTTTTCATACCCCCATTATCCACGTCGGCGTGGAGTTGAGAATAGAATAGTGTGGCGAGCACAGCGAGCCACCGAGCCCGAAGCGTGGCGAGCGGACGCGGATACCTTCACAGGTAAACGCGTCCCTTCGCGGGCTTCACAGGTATCCGCGTCCCCTCGCGGGGCTCGCTGCGCTCGCCACGCTTCGGGATCGGTGGCTCGCTGCGCTCGCCACACTATTCTATTCTCAACTCCACGCCGACATGGATAGTGGGGGTATGAAAAGGTCGGAGGACGCGTACCGCCGCCCCACGCGGGCTCGCTGCGCTCGCCACGCTTCGGGTTCACGTTGATCGTGGGGTGGCGTTAAAAATTGTGGGGGCCATTTAAGACTTCAGGGGGACTATTAGGGCTCTGTGGCCCATTTGACATTGTTTCCTATGTAAAAATCGCGGGCATTGAGGCATTTAACACTAAAATCGCGTCCAATCTGACTTTTAACATTGATCCCTATGGGAAAATGGCGGGCATTGCGTCGCACCCGTTTTTTATGTGCATACGATGACCGCGATGCCCGCGATTTTTTACCCCCATCGCGGGCGCCGTTCTAGGTAAAGAGTACCGGCAATTCCTATCATAAGAGCGTATGTTATGAGAATAAAATGGGCTCCTACTGTATGATGGGAACCGTCAAATCAGCCTGACCGCAATGTTAGTTTGGAATCACCTTTGTGGTTTCCCTCAATGGACTTTGGGGTCAGGCTGATTCTCATAACTGGGTCTGATTGAAACACCTGATATCAGTTATTAAGAGGTGTGGCCAAATACATTTGTCCATATAGTGTATAGTGGCCATAATAGATTTATGTATTGTTAGGTGCCATGGAACCCATGTGGCACCATATAAATAATAATAATAATATGGGGTTACAGTAAAAAAAATGGACAGCAGGAAATACAGAAAAGAGTGTGATAGAGACATGGTGGGAGGATGGAAACATAAGAGATGAGCAAGATGGGTAGTGATAAACAATGGATCACTTGTAAAGAAAGAATAAGGAAGTAATGCAGTCAGCCAAATAAGCAACAGAACAAGAAGTGAAAGGCACAAAGGAAAAATGGTATAGGCATGAAAAAGGGAGTGGGGATACAATGGAGGGAAAGAAAGGAAAACAGAAGAGAGAAATAGAGAAATTTGTGGATTTATATTTATTTATTTATTAACAGTTTCTTATATAGTGCTGAAAATTCTCTTTTACTTTACAAATAGAAATGGTAATAAAACAAGCTGGGTACTTACAGACAGTCCTGCTTGCAAGCTAACAATCTATAGGGAAATACTGTAGATATACATACACAAGCATAGGTGTTAGCAGGGCCGGATTAACAATGGGCCTGATGGAGCTACAGCTCCTGGCCCACTCTCCATATAGGCCCATTTTTTAACTGAGGGCCAGGGCTTTCCAACGAGCCCAGCCCTGTGTCACTAAACTCCCGGGAATCGGAGATACCACCAGGCAAACCTGGAACGTATTCACCATAGGATAACATGGGACCGCTAATTCCGATCCCCACCCGGTTCCAATGGCTGCCAGTTCCCCCTCCGGCATCACAGAAGCTCGAGGTTGAACTCATTCGAACCCAAATCGCTGGGCCTTCTATCTGATACTGGTCCATATGGGTTCATTGGCTCTAGAGATATTGCGGGTAAACCGATTCTTTCATTTTTGAAATGTCATTTCATGGCTGTTCATGTTGTTGGAGGACAGATTTCTCTGGAGCCAAATGGTCCAGTTTCACAGGACCAAAATCATTCGAAGACCACATGTTAATGAGTCCGAAGATATAGCTGGTTGTTTAAAGGGGGGGGGTGTGGTTTTCTCTCCCCCTCACACCAGAAAATGCAGGGACTAGGCTGGTGTAAAAGGGGCCAGCCCGGGACTGTCCCTGCATGATCCTGGGACCATATTCCTGGGTATGTCCCTGCATTTTCTGGTGTGAAAGGGATATTGTTTCAAATAGCCGGGACCTGCTATTCTGAATACAGCCGGGCAGCCCCCTTCTCTTTGCCCAGCTGTCAATGGCTGTCATTTCTGCCCGACGGCAGCTGTCCCCCAGTTACCACGAGCAATGAGAATGTAATCCCACATGGCAATGAGCATGGAACCCCTGGCAATGAGCATGGAACCCATGGCAATGAGCATGTAGGTAAACAGCATTTATGTAGCAGAATTTTTAATAGGCATTATGGTGTTTGGCATAATACGTAATGGATATTATGGTGTGTGGCTTAACATGTAATGGGCATTATGGTGTACATTTTTAATGCATGCCTTTGGCGCGCAATGCCCCTGTTTATGAAGCATATTGTGCATTATTGCTCAATCTGTTTGGTATAGTGTGTATTTTGGCTCAATCTATGTGGCAAAATGTGAATTTTGCCTTAATCTGCCTGGCATAACGTGAATTTTGACTCAATCCGTGTGCCATAGTGTGAATTTTGGCTCAGTCGGTGTGAATTTTGGCTCATTCCATGTGGCATAATGTGTAAGAGGCAAGTACAGTATAAGGGGGTTACTATTGTGTTGCATGATTTGCATAAGGGGTATCTGGTGTGGTAATCTTAGGTAACCACATAAAAGGTGCTGAAATGTTGTCTACCAAGTTTCGGATTTCAGTATTTATTTTTATGACTGGAGTGCTGCCTCACCCCGCAAGTATTTTAGGACATTGGCATCCTGCGTATCTCCCTGCATTTTTCCTATGCCAACCCCCTGCCTTTTCCAGGCATATATAATTAGTTGAAAGTATTTACGCAAATAGAGACACACCCATGAGCAGACCATCCGAACAGAACACTGGTCACGCCCCCCACATTATTACGTGCTGGAAACAACCTCTATTATTGCGCATAATAGGCCCTTGATAGTTTTCAATTAAAAATTAATTATTGTTTCTATTTTTTACAAAGAGATACATCGCACTGATCTCAGTGGCAAACGCAGGATTTTCAGAAGGGGGTTTCCAGAGGGGCGGAGCAAAGCACGGAGATGGACACTTAGGTGACCCAGTATATGCCGGGTCAGTTAACCCCTTACCGACGCAGCATGTTTTTGCCTTCCTGACAGAGGCCTTTTTTTTCAAATCTGACATGTATCACTTAAGTGGGGATAACTTTTTTTTGCTTTTACTTATCCCAGTGATTTTGAGATTGTTTTCCCGTGACACATTGTACTTTAAATTAGCTTCCCCCACCCCTACCGCTGGAGGATCGGTAGGGGCCCCAATACATTGCTATGCCCAGGGGTCTGCACTGCTGTTGATGCAACCTGTATGTATGTATGTGTATGTAGGTATGTATGTATGTATATATATATGTATATATATATATTTTTTTTTTTTTATTATTATTATTATTATTATTATTATTATTTATATACATTTGGTCTCTCTATAATACTTTAACCCCTTCCCGACATTTGACGTACATTTACGTCATGGTCGGGATGTACTTCCCGACACATGACGTAAATGTACGTCATGACTTCAAAGTCCCTCTACCCTAAGCATTTTATTATAATAATTAGTGCATTTCCTTAAGACAACATCTGCTCTCCGGTCTTTGGTCATACAGTATAAGACATAACAGCAGAGCTGTAGTTTGCTATGTATACATTTGTTCTGTTATTACACATTCTGACACTATTAAGCACAAGGGGGTTGCAAAGGTAGTTTGTGAGTCAGAAGTGACTGTAGAAAATCTCTGAGTGGAGAGAGATCTGTCCTAGTTCAGCAGACCTTGCAGATCTTTTGTGGTGCCCCCTTGACACCTGAAGCCCAGTGGCTAGTGCTTCCAATGTCTCTGGGAGTTACTGTATGTAATAACATTGGGGGTTATTTAGACCTGATTACAAATTGCAAATTAGCAGGCCAGGCAATAATCGAACGACTGCACTTGAGTATGTATCAGAATACGCATGTGCGAGGGCCAATAAAATCCTGCTACATAAATTTATTACTGGCCGTGTGCAAGCTGATTGACATGAAGCCGGCGTTTGGGGGTTCTAACCAAACATTCTCTGGGAGAGTCAGGGAAAAGGCAGACGTACCCAGGCATTTGAAGGGACGTCGTGTGATGTTAGCTATGGCCCAAAACAGCCTTTTTTTTTAAATCAAAGCCACCAAGTAAGTCCTGGTCTACGCACAGACTGCATACACTGAAAATATCATTTGGTAGTAGGCATCTTGCTTATGGATTAGCTACTCTGGCTGGGTGATGATTACTTGATCACCGGGCTCTGTAAATTATCAAAGGAAGCAATCAGCTCTGAATACTTCCCAATATTTAAAACTTGGAACTTTCCTGGCAAAATACACTATGCACTCAATTTGTTAGCAAATGTAAACATAGTATTGAAAATGTTATAATATGGGAACTTCTACATATATATTAAGGTAAATAAAGGATAGAGCTGTGTGGTTAATTTTTTTTTTTATTCTGAACTCACCTGAGTCCAGATTTGTGGCTTCCCTTGTGAAGGAAATTGGCTTTAAGAGCTGAAGAGCAGTACGGATGGTGTAGTGGTTAGCATTACTGCCTCACAGTGCTGAGGTCATGGTATCAATTTCCACCATGGCTCTAACTGTGCAGAGTTTTTATATTCTCCCCGTACTTGCGTGGGTTTCCTCCGGGTATTCCGGTTTCCTCCCACAGTCCAAAAATATACTGGTAGGTTATTTGGCTCCTAACAAAATTAACCCTAGAATGTCTGTGTGTGTGTGTGTGTGTGTGTGTGTGTGTGTGTACATGTGGTAGGGAATATAGATTGTAAGCTCCACTGGGGCAGGGACTGAGGTGAATGTTCAAATATTCTCTGTAAAGTGCATTTATTTCCAGGCATTTTTACCATGCTCCCGTGTGTGTGTGCTAAAATCATGAGGATGGTACTTACAAGCAATACAAAACTAAATATTACTATTATTATTATTATTAACAGTTTCTTATATAGCGCACACATATTCCGCAATATGCTTGTAAGTACCGTCCTCATGATTTCAGCACACACACACACACACACACACACACACACACACACACACACATGATAGCATGGAAAAAATGCCTGGAAATAAATGTTATTGATGTTAATTATACTGTAGGTTAAAAAAAAAATCATGATTTTTCCAGTTTCTATCCATTTTCAGGAAATTCAAAACCAGAACGGAATCTGAACCAAAACACTTAGTAGTGATTTTGACAAAGCCAAAAAACAAAACAAAATCGAAGTGAATTTGGCAAACAAAAACAGGAGGGTATGCAGTGCACACATCTCTAATTAACATCAGTTTGTTTTTTGGTACTCTGGTGCTGCTTTAATGAAGATAGTAATGTCTAATTGAGCCCATGCCCATATTATCATCCAGAGCACAGAAAGTTATGGTCTATTTTTAGGGAATTCAAGCACGTTGTATGACATAAAGGACTCAATCCTTCTCTTCATTTTCTGTTTCCTCTATGAACCTTGTACATATATTTTATTATTCATTCCTGAAAGTTTGGATTCATAAGCCTGAGGTACCATCCTGTCTCACTCTTATCATGTCCTTGTGGGTTTTTTCTGGTTCAGACACAGCTGGATTTAAGATAAAGGCTTCAGGGATAAAATAATAGCATTTCATCAGTGAAGATTATTGTGGTATAAACACAATTGCTTGGCTCCCTTGTACGTCTTTGTATTGTCTTAAATATATTGCCATACACTTCAAGAGGATAACACAATAATCAGTTACATCCTATCAGAAAATGGTGAAAGATGATAATGGCACTGTCCTGTCTGTGACATCTTCAATAACCACCTTTTACAATGATTTTTGCTTCCTAATAAAAAAATGTGCTTGGCTATGCTAAAATAGTCTAAATACTCAGCAACTGACGCCAGTGACATCTGTGTCACATCAGTGTCTGAGCAAATGTTGTTAGATAGAAAGTATTCTTTGTATCCTAACACAATGATACGTATTCCTGTGGCCTAGCCAAGAGTTATTAAATATAGGCATGATTTAGTATTAAACATAAAATAGCAGCATTTTCATAAACTCTTATAATAAGTTACCAACATCATCATCCTCAGCTCATTCATTCAACATGAATATGGGACACATAGGCCTGTATTCAATGCGGCCGGCGAGAGGATTAAAGGGCGAGGATCGCCAAAAACAAGCGACCCTCGCTGTTTAACCCCCCACCCTATTCTATGTTCCGGGGGAATCCTCGTTGTCAGATTCCCCCAAACAGTGCGGCTCGCGGCTAATGCAGGGAGCCGGCTGTATTTAGCCACAAGCCTCGCTGTTTTAGCGGCCGCACATGCCGTTTCCCCGTCACTGCAAAAACCTAGCGATGGGGAAACGTCAGTTGAATACTAACCCTGCGAGCTGTGACGGCAAGCAATCAGCTCTGCTCGCTGTCACAGTTCGCAAAAATCATTGAATATACCCCATAGAGATTTTGCTCTTAATAAGTGAGGGTGACTTGTATCATCACACCTCATCTGTACTGATCTTATATGAAAACATGCCCGTGTCTCAGTGCTCTAGTCGGTGTAAGTTCTGCCTAACTCCAAACACAGGCACATATTGTGTACCTGCATAGTGTCACACATTTTAAGCAAGCTGCATTTTTTTAAATGGTGCAAAAAGTAACTTTAAATCAGGCTATATATGGGTCTCTGCTCTTTTACATTGAACTGTGCGCAAAGGACAGAAACAATCAAACAAGTTACTTTGTATATGGAACAAACCATGGGGGTGATTCAGTTATGGTGATTTACCGCAGGTAATTGACAAAGGTAAATATAGAAACAAAGGGCCTAATTCAAATCTGATCTCAGGACAAATTGGTTCTCAAAATGCGTAAAACCATGTGCACTGCAGGGGGGCAGATGTAACATGTGCAGAGAGAGATAGATTTGGTTGAGTTATTTTTTTCTGTGCAGGGTAAATACTATCTGTTTTATATTTACACTGCAATTAAGATTTCAGTTTTAACACAACCCACACAAATCTTACTCTCTCTGCACATGTTACACATCTGCCCCACCTGAAGTGCACATGGTTTTGCCCATTTTGAAAATTTGACGGCAGTTAAAAACCAAATGTACCATCCAATCTATTAGAGATGTATTGGGGTTAGGTTATTAGGGTTAGTTGGCCCAGGGATAGGTCATTAGGGTTTATGTTTAAGGTGAGGGTTAGGTTAGGGTGCTATGGTGAGGATTAGGATAGGAATGCTCTACATCCCAGACTTATTGGGATTGTACCAGATTCTAGGTATGTTCCCAAGCTCCTGGGAGTAGTGGTGCAGAGAATGCTTAGTCATTTTGTTTATCGTCAGTAGGTGCAGGAAATACAGCTGCCGACAGCAGCACCAGGAAGAAGGTCTGGAAGATGCCAGGACTGGGGCGGGAGTCCAAGATGGAGTAAAGAAGCATTGGGGAAAGACTAAGAACAATCTGAAGATTTATCAAGCAAGTGTAATCTCCTTGCAATGTTCAAACAGTGTACCCAGCAAATGATGCCCATGTGTTTGAACTGGAGGGATACCAAAAATAATTTTTCCCAAAGTAGTTTTACTGAATATTAGTAAACTGTATCCTCCTGTTTCCTCCTGTTTAATGCCTGTATAATGCTTATTAAAGTTTTAAGTCTAATAACATTTAGGAAAAAAAAAATTAAATTAGCCTATCGATTTTCCCCGAAAAAGGCTGGTTAACTTCATGTGTTGCAAGCAGGAGGAGGAGTTTGCAGGTGCACACTAAATATATATGCTAGACCTTTTAATACCTTGCTATATTGCATTTGAGGTTATTAGCATAGTAATGGCCATTAGTATCGGCTTGTCCACCGCGTCCAGGTTACCTCATTAGGACAAGTCCCTAACACTACTCTGGGACAGGTCCAGGGCACAGGGCCCCCCAGGCCAGCCCAGCAGAACCACCCCATGGCATCACATTAGTGTGAAATTAAAGTGATAGTAAAAGGGATAGGGGAAATTATATGTGATAGGACTTACCAAGGTAAGAAGTAATAATAAATGTGAAGGGTGCTACATATATATTAAACAAACTAAAGGGGTGATTGAAAGTATACGATATGATGCCATGGAGCAGCCCAGCAACAGCAGCCCAAAGAGCCCTGAGCCCCAAACACGGTCCCACAGACTAACACTCAGCATATATTTATAGTAGGACTTACCCTCATAGTGCCAAGCTGAGGTGTGCAGTCTTGAATGTTGGGACTCCAACCTAATTAAAATCAATTTGGGACAGGTGGGTGGGGTGCAAGCTTAGGAGGAAGGCGTCTCTAGTTCCTTCCAGTGTGTATGAATACACAATATATAGTACATAGGGGGAGGGGCCCTAAACTGCACACCCTGGACATATGAGGTGCTACCTGCTGAGACTTGTAGTGCAGCAAGCAGGAGGAGGAGTTTGCAGGTGCACACTAAATATATATGCTAGACCTTTTAATACCTTGCTATATTGCATTTGAGGTTATTAGCATAGTAATGGCCATTAGTATCGGCTTGTCCACCGCGTCCAGGTTACCTCATTAGGACAAGTCCCTAACACTACTCTGGGACAGGTCCAGGGCACAGGGCCCCCCAGGCCAGCCCAGCAGAACCACCCCATGGCATCACATTAGTGTGAAATTAAAGTGATAGTAAAAGGGATAGGGGAAATTATAACCTCAAATGCAATATAGCAAGGTATTAAAAGGTCTAGCATATATATTTAGTGTGCACCTGCAAACTCCTCCTCCTGCTTGCTGCACTACAAGTCTCAGCAGGTAGCACCTCATATGTCCAGGGTGTGCAGTTTAGGGCCCCTCCCCCTATGTACTATATATTGTGTATTCATACACACTGGAAGGAACTAGAGACGCCTTCCTCCTAAGCTTGCACCCCACCCACCTGTCCCAAATTGATTTTAATTAGGTTGGAGTCCCAACATTCAAGACTGCACACCTCAGCTTGGCACTATGAGGGTAAGTCCTACTATAAATATATGCTGAGTGTTAGTCTGTGGGACCGTGTTTGGGGCTCAGGGCTCTTTGGGCTGCTGTTGCTGGGCTGCTCCATGGCATCATATCGTATACTTTCAATCACCCCTTTAGTTTGTTTAATATATATGTAGCACCCTTCACATTTATTATTACTTCTTACCTTGGTAAGTCCTATCACATATAATTTCCCCTATCCCTTTTACTATCACTTTAATTTCACACTAATGTGATGCCATGGGGTGGTTCTGCTGGGCTGGCCTGGGGGGCCCTGTGCCCTGGACCTGTCCCAGAGTAGTGTTAGGGACTTGTCCTAATGAGGTAACCTGGACGCGGTGGACAAGCCGATACTAATGGCCATTACTATGCTAATAACCTCAAATGCAATATAGCAAGGTATTAAAAGGTCTAGCATATATATTTAGTGTGCACCTGCAAACTCCTCCTCCTGCTTGCTGCACTACAAGTCTCAGCAGGTAGCACCTCATATGTCCAGGGTGTGCAGTTTAGGGCCCCTCCCCCTATGTACTATATATTGTGTATTCATACACACTGGAAGGAACTAGAGACGCCTTCCTCCTAAGCTTGCACCCCACCCACCTGTCCCAAATTGATTTTAATTAGGTTGGAGTCCCAACATTCAAGACTGCACACCTCAGCTTGGCACTATGAGGGTAAGTCCTACTATAAATATATGCTGAGTGTTAGTCTGTGGGACCGTGTTTGGGGCTCAGGGCTCTTTGGGCTGCTGTTGCTGGGCTGCTCCATGGCATCATATCGTATACTTTCAATCACCCCTTTAGTTTGTTTAATATATATGTAGCACCCTTCACATTTATTATTACTTCTTACCTTGGTAAGTCCTATCACATATAATTTCCCCTATCCCTTTTACTATCACTTTAATTTCACACTAATGTGATGCCATGGGGTGGTTCTGCTGGGCTGGCCTGGGGGGCCCTGTGCCCTGGACCTGTCCCAGAGTAGTGTTAGGGACTTGTCCTAATGAGGTAACCTGGACGCGGTGGACAAGCCGATACTAATGGCCATTACTATGCTAATAACCTCAAATGCAATATAGCAAGGTATTAAAAGGTCTAGCATATATATTTAGTGTGCACCTGCAAACTCCTCCTCCTGCTTGCTGCACTACAAGTCTCAGCAGGTAGCACCTCATATGTCCAGGGTGTGCAGTTTAGGGCCCCTCCCCCTATGTACTATATATTGTGTATTCATACACACTGGAAGGAACTAGAGACGCCTTCCTCCTAAGCTTGCACCCCACCCACCTGTCCCAAATTGATTTTAATTAGGTTGGAGTCCCAACATTCAAGACTGCACACCTCAGCTTGGCACTATGAGGGTAAGTCCTACTATAAATATATGCTGAGTGTTAGTCTGTGGGACCGTGTTTGGGGCTCAGGGCTCTTTGGGCTGCTGTTGCTGGGCTGCTCCATGGCATCATATCGTATACTTTCAATCACCCCTTTAGTTTGTTTAATATATATGTAGCACCCTTCACATTTATTATTACTTCTTACCTTGGTAAGTCCTATCACATATAATTTCCCCTATCCCTTTTACTATCACTTTAATTTCACACTAATGTGATGCCATGGGGTGGTTCTGCTGGGCTGGCCTGGGGGGCCCTGTGCCCTGGACCTGTCCCAGAGTAGTGTTAGGGACTTGTCCTAATGAGGTAACCTGGACGCGGTGGACAAGCCGATACTAATGGCCATTACTATGCTAATAACCTCAAATGCAATATAGCAAGGTATTAAAAGGTCTAGCATATATATTTAGTGTGCACCTGCAAACTCCTCCTCCTGCTTGCTGCACTACAAGTCTCAGCAGGTAGCACCTCATATGTCCAGGGTGTGCAGTTTAGGGCCCCTCCCCCTATGTACTATATATTGTGTATTCATACACACTGGAAGGAACTAGAGACGCCTTCCTCCTAAGCTTGCACCCCACCCACCTGTCCCAAATTGATTTTAATTAGGTTGGAGTCCCAACATTCAAGACTGCACACCTCAGCTTGGCACTATGAGGGTAAGTCCTACTATAAATATATGCTGAGTGTTAGTCTGTGGGACCGTGTTTGGGGCTCAGGGCTCTTTGGGCTGCTGTTGCTGGGCTGCTCCATGGCATCATATCGTATACTTTCAATCACCCCTTTAGTTTGTTTAATATATATGTAGCACCCTTCACATTTATTATTACTTCTTACCTTGGTAAGTCCTATCACATATAATTTCCCCTATCCCTTTTACTATCACTTTAATTTCACACTAATGTGATGCCATGGGGTGGTTCTGCTGGGCTGGCCTGGGGGGCCCTGTGCCCTGGACCTGTCCCAGAGTAGTGTTAGGGACTTGTCCTAATGAGGTAACCTGGACGCGGTGGACAAGCCGATACTAATGGCCATTACTATGCTAATAACCTCAAATGCAATATAGCAAGGTATTAAAAGGTCTAGCATATATATTTAGTGTGCACCTGCAAACTCCTCCTCCTGCTTGCTGCACTACAAGTCTCAGCAGGTAGCACCTCATATGTCCAGGGTGTGCAGTTTAGGGCCCCTCCCCCTATGTACTATATATTGTGTATTCATACACACTGGAAGGAACTAGAGACGCCTTCCTCCTAAGCTTGCACCCCACCCACCTGTCCCAAATTGATTTTAATTAGGTTGGAGTCCCAACATTCAAGACTGCACACCTCAGCTTGGCACTATGAGGGTAAGTCCTACTATAAATATATGCTGAGTGTTAGTCTGTGGGACCGTGTTTGGGGCTCAGGGGTCTTTGGGCTGCTGTTGCTGGGCTGCTCCATGGCATCATATCGTATACTTTCAATCACCCCTTTAGTTTGTTTAATATATATGTAGCACCCTTCACATTTATTATTACTTCTTACCTTGGTAAGTCCTATCACATATAATTTCCCCTATCCCTTTTACTATCACTTTAATTTCACACTAATGTGATGCCATGGGGTGGTTCTGCTGGGCTGGCCTGGGGGGCCCTGTGCCCTGGACCTGTCCCAGAGTAGTGTTAGGGACTTGTCCTAATGAGGTAACCTGGACGCGGTGGACAAGCCGATACTAATGGCCATTACTATGCTAATAACCTCAAATGCAATATAGCAAGGTATTAAAAGGTCTAGCATATATATTTAGTGTGCACCTGCAAACTCCTCCTCCTGCTTGCTGCACTACAAGTCTCAGCAGGTAGCACCTCATATGTCCAGGGTGTGCAGTTTAGGGCCCCTCCCCCTATGTACTATATATTGTGTATTCATACACACTGGAAGGAACTAGAGACGCCTTCCTCCTAAGCTTGCACCCCACCCACCTGTCCCAAATTGATTTTAATTAGGTTGGAGTCCCAACATTCAAGACTGCACACCTCAGCTTGGCACTATGAGGGTAAGTCCTACTATAAATATATGCTGAGTGTTAGTCTGTGGGACCGTGTTTGGGGCTCAGGGCTCTTTGGGCTGCTGTTGCTGGGCTGCTCCATGGCATCATATCGTATACTTTCAATCACCCCTTTAGTTTGTTTAATATATATGTAGCACCCTTCACATTTATTATTACTTCTTACCTTGGTAAGTCCTATCACATATAATTTCCCCTATCCCTTTTACTATCACTTTAATTTCACACTAATGTGATGCCATGGGGTGGTTCTGCTGGGCTGGCCTGGGGGGCCCTGTGCCCTGGACCTGTCCCAGAGTAGTGTTAGGGACTTGTCCTAATGAGGTAACCTGGACGCGGTGGACAAGCCGATACTAATGGCCATTACTATGCTAATAACCTCAAATGCAATATAGCAAGGTATTAAAAGGTCTAGCATATATATTTAGTGTGCACCTGCAAACTCCTCCTCCTGCTTGCTGCACTACAAGTCTCAGCAGGTAGCACCTCATATGTCCAGGGTGTGCAGTTTAGGGCCCCTCCCCCTATGTAACTTCATGTGTTAACAGGGATTACCAGGCGTTAATGCATGGAATCCATGAAAAGTTCCAGACACCCAATAACTCACAGGGCTCCAGAGGATGGTGGAAAAGATATCCCGATAAGTGCTGGCATCAGGGATAATTCAAAACTCACCAGAGGATCAATTAAACATGGTGAATTACCCTGGCTATGCAATGCAAGGGGTGTAAATACATTTATATTTTTCCTGTGTAAGGTAAACACTTGCTGCTTTTAAATGTAACCCACAAATATTATACAACTTTATTTTTACCGTACAATTTAGATTGCAGTTTGGGCACACCCCACCAAAATTGAAATCTCCCCGGTCTATGTCACATCTGCTCCCCCTACAGAGTAATATGGATTTGCCCAGGTGCAAAGGGAATGGGGAGCAGGAGCATCTCATACATAACGTACAGTAAGAATGCCTCCTTCTTGGGACTGTATATCAATTTGCTGCTATGTTGTTGAAGCATTAGTGGTGGCGATATGTATTGCATGGATATTGTATGGCGTGCCTCCACACACCTCGGCACGCCTGAACGCACAAGACATTTGGCGCACCAAAACCCTCACCATGGTGAGCTGGCAGAAAAAATAATACATTGTTGCAAATGCTTTGCAATCAATTACAGCCTGAAGTCTGGAACGCATAGACATCACCAGATGCTGGGTTTCATCCCAGGTGTTGCTCTGCCAGGCCTCTACTGCAAATTTCTTCAGTTCCTGCTTATTCTTGGGGCATTTTTCCTTCAGTTTTGTCTTCATCATGTGAAATGCATGCTCAATCGGATTCAGGTCAGGTGATTGGCTTGGCCATTGCATAACATTCCACTTATTTACCTTAAAAAAACTCTTTGGTTGCTTTTACAGTGAGCTTCAGGTCATTGTCCATTTGCACTGTGAAGCCCCATCTAATGAGTTCTGAAGCATTTGACTGAATATGAGCAGATAATATTAACTGAAACACTTCAGAATTCCTCCTGCTGCTATTGTCAGCAGTCACATTATCAATAAATACAAGGCAACCAGTTCCATTGGCAGCCATACATACCCACACCATGGAACTACCACCACCATGCTTGACTGATCAGGTGGTATGATTTGGATCATGAGCAGTTTCTTTCCTTCTCCATATTCTTCTCTTCCCATCACTCTGGTACAAGTTGATATTTGTCTAATCTGTCCATAGGATGTTGTTCCAGAACTGTAAAGGCTTTTTTAGATGTTGTTTGGCAAACTCTAATCTGGTCTTCCTGTTTTGAGGCTCACCAATGGTTTACATCTTGTGGTAAACCCTCTAAATTCACTCTCGTGAAGTCTTCTCTTGAATGTTGACTTTGACACATATACAACTACCTACTGGAGAGTGTTCTTCATCTGGCCAACTTTTGTGAAGGTGTTTTTGTACACCAGGGAAGTAATTTTTTTTTGTCATTTTCCACAGTTGTTTTCTGGGGTCTTTTGCTGTTGCTGAGCTCTCTTCTGAGCTCTTTCTTTTGAAGAATGTTCCAAACAGTTGATCTGGGGCAATACAGATGGTGTAATGGTTAGCATTACTGACACACAGCGCTGAGGTCATGGGTTTGATTCCCACCATGTCCCTAACTGTGCAGAGTTTGTATATTCTCCCCATGCTTGTGTGGGTTTCCTCCAGGAACTCCAATCCAAAAATATACTGGTAGGTCAATTGGCTTCCAAAAAAAAAAAAAGAACCCTAGAATGTGTGTGTGTGTGTGCGTGTACATGTGGTAGGGAATATAGATTGTAAGCTCCACTGGGGCAGGGACTGATGTGAAGGTTCTAATATTCTCTGTACAGCGCTGCGGAATATGTGTGCACTATATAAGTAACTGTTAATAAATAAATAAACCTAATGTTTCTGCTCTCTCTCTGATGGATTTGTTTTGATTTTTCAGCCTAATGATGGCTTGCTTCACTGATAATGACAGCTCTTTGGATCTCATATTGAGAGTCGACAGAAACAGATTCCAAATGCAAATGTCCCACCTGAATTAACTCCAGACCTTTCACCTGCTTAATTGATGATGAAATAATGAGGGAATAGCCCTCACCTGTCCATGAAATAGCTTTTGAGTTGACTGTCCCATTACTTTTGGTCCCTTAAAAAGTGGGAAGCACATATAGAAACCATTGTAATTCCTACACCATTCACTTAATTTGGCTGTAAATTCCCTCAAATTAATGTTGAAAGTCTGCAGTGAAAGGATATCTTGTTTGGTTATTTTCAAATCCATTGAAAGAAAATTGTGTTGTTGTCCCAATATTTATGGACCTGACTGTGGTAAGTGGACACTATAAGTGGTAACAGTTGAAGAACTACAAAAAAAGGTATTGAGTACCAACAAAAAAATAAACAATCATGGGCTATAATAACACATTGATTGCTTAAGCAATAAGCAACACAAACAGAAAATTCTAACACATTCTTTAAATAAAATATTGTTGGAATATTACACTGATTGGCCACATGCCATGTAATAACATGTCAACAGAATAGTGTGCGGAGGCCAGGCTCTCACTTGCTATATCCTCTGTATTCCTGCATGTACAGACAATGGAGTACATTGGTAACGGCCCTTGGCTTGGGAGCGTGCATCATTAATGATATAGTGCATACACACTAGACGATATGCACAAAAATATCATTAACCATGGTAGTTATCATGCATATTGTGTTATAAATCATCTAGTGCAGTGGTTCCCAAACTGTGTACCCTTGAGTGCCTCAGGACACTTACAGGGGTGCTTTGGGTTGGCGGTCCAGAACCAACATAAATTATTTATGGTCAATGTAAAAGGTAAAACCAGTACTGGTGTCTGTCCCTCACCATATAACTGTAAGGAGATATATATGCAAAATTTACTAAATGTAATATCTGTTACTAAAAAGAAACATTTGGCCTAGGAGGTGCCTTAAAAAAATATTGATGCTGTAGGGCGCGTAATTCAAAAAAGTTTGGGAACCACTGATCTAGTGTGTACAAATCTTCTATTGCTTTGAAATAAACATACAGTAGTTGAGTCATTAACAGGATGAGATTTAGGTGC